>NC_047094.1:128986502-129310946 GCF_902459505.1 Geotrypetes seraphini
GACCCATCGAGCAATAGAAGCCTTGGACGCCGCCATACCCTTGTTGCGGCCCGCAAACAACACAAAGAGGTGATCAGAATGATGAAAATCATTAGTAATCTGGAGATAATGCAAGAGAATTATTCGGACATCTAGCATAATATAACATAATATAAAAACATAAGCAATGCCTCCGCTGGGTCAGACCTAGGGTCCATCGTGCCCAGCAGCCCGCTCACGTGGCGGACCAACAGATCCAGGACCTGTGTAGTAATCCTCTATCTATACCCTTCTATACCCTTTTTCAGCAGGAAATTGTCCAATCCTTTCTTAAACCCTGGTATCGTACTCTGCCCTATTACATCCTCTGGAAGCGCATTCCAGGTGTCCACCACACGTTGGGTAAAGAAGAACTTCCTAGCATTCGTTTTGAATCTGTCCCCTTTCAATTTTTCTGAATGCCCTCTTGTTCTTTTATTATTTGAAAGTTTGAAGAATATGTCCCTCCCTACTCTCTCTATAGAAACATAGAAACATAGAAGATGATGGCAGAAAAGGGCTACAGCCCATCAAGTCTGCCCACTCTGCTTACCCACCCCCTGTCTATGCCCTAATGACCCAATTTCCTAATCTTGACCCTCGTAGGGATCCCACATGGGTATTCCATTTATTCTTAAAGTCTGGCATGCTGTCTGCCTCGATCACCTGCACTGGAAGCTTTTTCCAATGATCAACCACTCTCTCTGTGAAGAAATACTTTCTGGTGTCGCCATGAAATTTTCCGCCCCTGAGTTTGAGCGGGTGCCCTCTTGTGGCCGAGGGTCCCTTGAGAAAGAAAATATCATCTTCCACTTCGACACGTCCCGTGAGGTACTTAAATGTTTCGATCATGTCTCCCCTCTTCCTACGTTCCTCAAGAGTGTAGAGCTGTAATTTGTTCAGTCTCTCTTCGTACGAGAGACCCTTGAGCCCCGAGATCATCCTGGTGGCCGTCCGTTGAACCGATTCAATTCTGCGCACATCTTTACTGTAATGTGGCCTCCAGAATTGCACACAGTACTCCAGATGAGGTCTCACCATGGCCCTGTACAACGGCATTATGACTTCAGGCTTTCGGCTGACGAAACTTCTATTGATACAACCCAATATCTGCCTTGCCTTAGATGAAGCCTTCTCCACTTGATTGGCAGTTTTCATGTCTGCACTGATGATTACTCCTAAATCTCGTTCTGCTGAAGTCCTAGTTAAAGTTTCTCCGTTCAAGAAGTACGTTCTGCATGGATTTCCGCTTCCGAGGTGCATGACCTTACATTTCTTAGCATTGAAGCCTAGCTGCCAGGTTGAGGACCAACTTTCCAATGTAAGCAGGTCCTGCGCCATATAATTCTGTAAACTGTATTCACTTACTATATTACATAGTTTGGCGTCATCGGCGAATAGTGTTATTTTACCTTGAAGCCCTTGAGTCAGATCCCCTATGAATATGTTGAAAAGGAGTGGACCCAGGACCGAGCCCTGCGGCACTCCACTGGTCACCTCCGATGTTTTAGAGAGGGTACCATTAACCACCACCCTCTGAAGTCTGCCACTCAGCCAATCATTGACCCATGCAGTTAGTGTCTCTCCTAACCCCATCGATTCCATCTTGCTTAGCAGCCTGCGGTGTGGGACACTGTCAAAAAGCTTTACTGAAGTCCAGGTACACGACGTCCAAAGACTCTCCCAAGTCCAACTTTCTTGTTACCCAGTCAAAGAAGCTGATGAGATTGGATTGGCAGGACCTACCCTTGGTGAATCCATGCTGACTGGGATCCCAAAGATTCCCTTCATTCAAGATCGTATCCAATTTGCTTTTAATTAATGTTTCCATTAGTTTGCACTATAATTCGCAGCCTCTGCCCTGCAACCCTTTTTATGCAGAGGAACGACATTAGCTAATTTCCAGTCCAGGGGAACTTTCCCCTTACTTAGGGAGAGATTGAATAGCTCAGCCAACGGTTTCGCCAGGACATCGCTCAATTCTCTGAGCATTCTTGGGTGCAAATTGTCTGGTCCCATGGCTTTGTTCACCTTGAGTCTTGCCAGTTCACTGTAAACTTCACCTGGTGTGAACTCAAAATTCTGAAATGGGTCTTCTGTGCTTTGTGTTGCCTTCAACTGGGGACCGTGTCCCGGTGCCTCACAGGTGAAGACTGAGCAGAAGTATTCATTCAGTAGTTCGGCTTTATCGGAATCTGCTTCCACGTAACTTCCGTCCGGTCTTCTAAGGCGTACTATCCCGCCTGTGTTCCTTTTTCTGTCACTAATATACCTGAAGAAGGATTTGTCCCCCTTTTTAATGTTTTTTGCCAGAATTTCTTCCACTCTAAGTTTTGCCTCCCTAACTGCCATTTTGACCGCTGTAGACCTGGTCCTATATTCTACTTTTGCCTCTCTTTTCTCCGTGCGCTTGTAGGAGAGAAACGCTTTTTTCTTCTCCTTAATGAGGTGCGAGATCTCCGCGGTGAACCATTGGGGTTTATTGTTTCTTTGTCGTTTATTTACTGATTGTATGAAGCGGCTAGTTACTTCATGTATGGTTGATTTCAGTGTTAACCACTTAGCTTCTACATCATCGGTCTCCGCTTGGTCCTGCAGCGTCTGATGGACGAAATCTCCCATGCGTGCGAAGTCTGTGCCCGGAAATTGAGTACCTTTGTTTTCGTGTTTGATCTAGGGAAGCCTTTCCTAAGGTTGAACCATACTATATTGTGGTCGCTGGAGGCTAGCGTATCTCCTACTGAGACCTCTGAAACGCTTTCCCCGTTGGTGAGTACCAGGTCGAGGATCGCCTGGGCCCTAGTGGGCTCCGTTACCATTTGTTTGAGACGTGCTCCCTTTATGGAGGTTAAGAGCCTCCTGCTACCGCTGGTTGTCGCTGAAAATGAGTTCCAGTCTGCATCAGGCATATTGAAGTCCCCTAGCAGTACAGCTTCTCCTCGTAGAGTGATATTCTCTATGTCTTCAATTAATTCTGCGTCCATGTCTTCCAGTTGTCTTGGGGGTCTGTAAACCACACCTAGATACAGGCATTTTTCTCTGCCTCTTGCCAGGTTTACCCAGAGGGACTCCCCGGTGTACTTGACATCTGTGATCCTGGTGGTTTTGATGTCCTCTTTAATGTATAGAGCTACACCCCTCCTAACCTGCCCTCTCTGTCCTGACGAAGTAGATTGTAGCCCGGTATAGCCATATCCCACCCATGTGAGTCCGTGAACCAAGTTTCAGATATTGCCACCACATCTAGGTCGGCATTCGTTATTTCAGCCTCCAATTCTAGAATTTTGTTACCTAAACTGTGTGCATTGACATACATGGCCCTCCATATCTTGTGTTTGCTAAGTCCCTGTGAGGCGTATCCTACCCGAGTCGGTGTGACTCCCAAAGAACTGTTTGCAATGTGGGTACTTACCTTGGACATGGAAGCGGAGTTTCGACTCACCTCATCAGGATAATTCCTTTCTGCACTAATATGTGAATGGGTACCCTCCCCCGACTTACCTAGTTTAAAGCCCTGTGATGATCTTGTAAGTCTCTATCATATCCCCTCTAAGTCTCCTCTTTTCCAGGGAAAAGAGACCCAGTTTCTCCAATCTCTCAGCGTAAGAAAGGTTTTCCATCCCTTTAATCAGATGTGTCGCTCTCCTCTGAACTCTCTCGAGTAACGCCATATCCTTCTTAAGGTACGGTGACCAATATTGGACGCAGTATTCCAGATGCGGGCGCACCATCGCCCGATACAACGGCAGGATGACTTCTTTCGTCCTGGTTGTAATACCCTTCTTGATTATACCTAGCATTCTATTCGCTCTCTTAGCAGCCGCTGCGCACTGTGCCGTCGGCTTCATTGTCATGTCCACCATTACCCCCAAGTCCCTTTCTTGAGTACTCTCATTCAATAACATCCCTCCCATCGTGCAATTGTACCTCGGGTTTCTGCTTCCTACATGCAATACTTTACACTTCTCAACGTTGAACTTCATCTGCCATCTTTTTTTTCTCATTTTAATGTTTATTAATTTTCATTTTCATGATCAACAAAAATCAACATTTTAACAGTTACATTCGATAAAATAAAAAGTAAAATATAATTAAATCATTAAATAAAGTTTTCAATTGTACTGTTATTTAGTCCACTATATTTGAGGAGTGAGCTTAAGAAAATCGGTATAATTGTAATTCACTAAACATTCTTGGGTAAACAAAGAGTAGACCTGAATCACGCCTAGGTCCCTAGTGTTCCCTCTAAGCGGGCGGGTGTTGTGAGCAAACTTTTTTCACTGTGAGCCAAAAATATACGGGCGCCAGCAAGTTATGAGCCAACTCGCCCGATTCTCCTCTCGCCGCCCTGCCATCTGCCGTACGCCTCTTCCGATCGTGCGCTGTGACGAGAAACGTGTGCGCTGCGATGTAATATTTTGTGCGCCAGCGCACGCCAGCGCAGCTTAGCGGGAACACTGGTTCAAATGGTTTTATTTATTTCCCCAAATTTATTTTTGTTATACGCATTGAAAATATTTGATATTGCGTTTAAATCAAAATCTCAATAAACTTGAAACGAGTGCCCGTGAGATTGTGGGAGGGTTAAATACTCAAAACTTAGAAGTTTTTGCTACGCCAGCTTTCTGGTATCTTTACATACAGTGGCGTACCTAGCATATGTAACATCCGGGGCCCATCATTTTTTGGCACCCCCCCCCATCTGTAAGAAAAACATGATTTTTAGTAACAAACCACACGTCACACATGAGTACCTAGGAAAAGGCAGCATCTTACATATTGCAGTGAGCAGTACATCAATACACCCATTGTAAAACTAAACAAGCCAGACCAGCACAGATCAATCCTACACCGTCAATCCTAACAGAAAACCATGTCTTTCGAACACACAGAACACAGAAAACACCTTCGCCTAGTAAGGAATATGTAATCACAGACTAACCCCTCCCTCTTTTACAAAACTGTAGTGTGGATTTTAGCTACGGAGGTAACAGCTCATGATGCTCATAAAATTCTGAGCATCAGAGCTGCTACCACCAAGGCTGGTGCTAAAAACGCTTCACAGTTTTGTAAAAGGGGGGATAAAATAAAAATACATAGACAAAGGTTAAATTGAACCAGCAAGAAGCTGGACTCTGCATACAATGCTTCACAGAAACAGTGACACATGTCTCCTAAAGCAATAAATAAATAGAAATTTTTTTCTACCTTTGTCTTCTGTGGTTTCTCCTTTCCTCATCTTCTTGTAACTCTCTTCCTTCCATTCACTGTCTGCCGTCTCTCTTCCCCTATATGGCATCTCTCTCTCCTTCTATGCCCCTTCCAGAAACTGTATGCCTCCCCCTTCCATCTCTCCTTTCACCCCATTGGTCTGGCATCTCTCTCCTCGCCTTCCCTCTCCCACACCTCTCCTCATAGTCTGGTATCTCCCCTTCCCTGATTCACTGGCATCTCTCTCCTTTCCTTTTCTTCCATCTTTCGCTCCCCCTCCATGCTCTCACATCTCCCCCTTCCTTTTCCCTTAGACTGGCATACCTTCCTCCTATGCTCCAAGCCTGGCATCTCCTTTAATTCCCTCCCTCATCTTCCTTCTCCCTCCAGCTGGGTACCGCAACACTCTTCCCTGCAGCTCTGCACTTCCCCACAATTGCCATGCTTCGGTTCCTCTTCTTCCTTCCTTCCTCCCCCCCCCCCCGCGGGACCCTGCGGCACCATCAACTCTTACTCCCTCTAATGTCGGCCCTGCAGCTCCAGACTTCCTCGCACCTTCTCCCCTCCCCCTTTGGATCGCTATTATTTTAAATGTTATAGCCGCGGAGCTGTATCCATCAGTGGAGATGTCTAACCTCGGCCTGCCCCGGAACTCTTACTGCAGCAGCCGCCCGTCTAGGCAGGAACAGGAAGTCACTGTTGCAGTAAGAGTTCCGGGGCAGGCCGAGGTTAGACATCTCCACTGATGGATACAGCTCCGCGGCTATAACATTTAAAATAATAGCGATCCAAAGGGGGAGGGGAGAAGGTGCGAGGAAGTCTGGAGCTGCAGGGCCGACATTAGAGGGAGTAAGAGTTGATGGTGCCGCAGGGTCCCGCGGGGGGGGGGGGGGAGGAAGGAAGGAAGAAGAGGAACCGAAGCATGGCAATTGTGGGGAAGTGCAATCCCCCCAATGCGTCCCCTTACCTTACCTCCCCTTACCTTTGCGACGCGTGTGTGCGCTGTGAAGAGAAACTTTGCGCTGCGATGTAATATTTTGTGCGCGAGCGCAGGCCAGCGCACCTTAGCGGGAACACTGTGACCCTACTAATTAATTAAGAGCCTTCCTGTTGCAAGTTGTTCGGGATAACAGCAGTAGAAACCTCATTAGCTGAAATAAATCTTGACAATTGTGAAGATTCAAAAAATACATATCTAGTTCCCTGGAAATTAATTATACATTTACATGGAAATCTAAGTACAAATGTTGCCCCCAATTTTAACACCTGGGGGCGGAGAATTAGGAATTGCTTCCTCTTTTTCTGGGTTAATCTAGATACATCGGGATACATTCTAATTTTATTCTTCATAATTTCTTTATCTTTAAATTTAAAAAACATTTTCAGTAACCAATCCCTATCAGATTCCAATGCTAGTTGAACAAAGAGCTTAGCCACTGTCATCTGATCAGAATCTGATCTTTCTAAAATATTAGTCAAATCTAGTACATCCAAAGTTCCTTCCGCAAGATCCTGTTGTTCTTCAGCTATTTTCTTCTTTCCAGTTGGAAGATAATAAATTCTAACCACTGGTGGGTAAGATGTTTGTGGTATTTTCAAGACTTCAGTGAGGTACTTTTTGAAGAGGTCAAGTGGAGAAACCAATTGCAATTTAGGAAAATTAATTAACCTCAAAATTTTACTTCTTGACGCATTCTCCAGCATCTCAAGTTTAAAATTAATATTCCCATTATCCTTCATTAATAGCTGATTTTGCACAGTCAAAGTATCTAAATTTTGTCTATGTTGCAGGACTTCTGTCTCCATTTTATCAACCCTTTGATATAATTTTTTAGTGTCCAGTAATATTCCAGAACAATAAGAAGTTAAATTTTGCATCTGAGTTCCCAGTGAGGTCTGCAATTCGGAAATAGCTTCCCAAATTGAATTTAGATCTATCACAGCTGTTTTTTTCAAAGGAACTATTGCAAATGATTTGATTTTCACAGTACCTGAGATTTGCTGTTCTGAGGATTGACTCTGCTGATCCCCTACCAAGCTTGCAATCTCACGCTGTGGCCGTTGTATTCCTCCGGCGGTCAAGACATTCTGGACATCCTGATCTTCCCCCTCTTCACTGTCCTCTGAATCTGCCGCCTCACTTGCCTCTCCCGTCGCACTCAGCGACGAACATGGGCCACTTGAACCTTGAGAGAATTATAGGCCAATCCCTTGGTTACCCCTTCTTGAAGAAAAGAAAGAACGGTAGAGAGAGAAGCCTGGAAGGGCAACAGACCCTGAGCAACACACCAAGAATCGAAAACCCGCCAGACACGAGTATACGAGGCAGAGGTAGATCTCTTTTTCGCTTGAAGAAGAGTGGAAATAATCTGTTTGAAATATCCCCTACGTCTCAGCCGCGACCTTTCAAGAGCCAGGCCGTAAGACCAAAGTGGGACGGATTTTCCATGTTGATTGGACCCTGAGTAAGCATGTCCGGAGTCACCGGAAACATCAACCGATCGCCCACAGACAGATGTATCAGGTCCACATACCATGGACGACGCAGCCAATCCGGAGACACCAGGACCGTGTCGGAAAACTGAGATATGCGATGCAACACCCGACCTATCATCGGCCATGGAGGAAACACATAAAGGAGACAACTCGGAGGCCAAGCAAGAGCCAGCGTGTCTACCCCTTCCGACGCCTGCTCCCTGTGTCTGCTGAAGAATCAAGGAAGCTTCGCATTGTTCGACGAGGCCATGAGGTCTATGTCCGGGAGACCTCACCTTTGCACTATGAGGTCGAATGCCTGATCGGAGAGTTACCATGGATCCAGAAGATTGTCTGCTCATGGAAGTCCACCTGAACATTTTCCTGACCTGCAATGTGAGCCGCTGACAGCAGAGGAAGATGAAGTTCTACCCATTGAAGGAACAGCATTGCTTCGTTTGCCAGCTGAGGACTTCGGGTACCGCCCTGCCTGTTTGATGTACGCCATCGCTGTGACACTGTCCGAAAAAACCCTCGTCCGTCGGTCCCGAATCATGGGTAGGAACGCTTGGAGCGCGAGCCTGGCTGCTCTCAATTCCAGAAGATTGATGGGCCACTGAGCTTCCTCCGGAGACCAGACTCCCTGCACTGAGGATTGAAAGCAGTGAGCCCCCAATCCAACAGACTGGCATCCGTGGTAACTATCATCCACGCCGGAGTCGCCAAAGGCATGCCCTTGAACAGACTGAAATCGCTGAGCCACCAAGCCATGCTGATTGATGCTGGCGGCGTCTACTGCAGACAACGATTGTAATCCTGAGATACTGGGTACCACCGAGAGAGAAGGGACTGCTGCAGCGCTCTCATGTGAAAGCGTGGCCAAGGCACAACTTCAAGCGTGGCCACTATGGATCCCAGAACCTGTACATAATCCCACACTCTTGGTCTGGGCGACTGGAGAAGCATGCGAACCTGAGACTGCAACTTCTCCCCCGGTCTTTGGGAAGAAACACTTTCCCTACCTTCGTGTCGAACAGCATTCCCAGGTGTTCCAATGACTGTGACGGGATAAGAGAGCTCTTTGGAAAATTGATGACCCATCCCAAGAATTGAAGAAGAGAGATCACCCTGTGGGTCACTGACAAACTCCCTGATCAACCAGTCGTCCATGTGGAAATGCCTGACTTGAAGAAAGCAGTTGACCCTCTTGAGATCCAAGACTGGTCTGACTGAACCCCCCTTTTTGGGCACAACAAAGTAAATGGAGTACCGTCCCTGCCCTCGCTCTTCCGGAGGCACTGGAATGGCGGCCCCAATCTCCAAAAGAACCTGAAGAGTGCTCCGCACCGAATCTCTCTTGGCAGCCCCTGTACAAGGGGAGACCAAGAAAGAATCTACGACCGGAGAGAAAATTCTAATTTGTAACCTTCTCGAACAATGTCCAATACCCACTGATCGGACGTGATCTTGGCCCACTCCGCCAGAAAGGAAGACAGCCGACCCCCAATGGTCACGACGGAGAGAGACGACCTCCCATCATTGGGAATTACGCAAGGCTGGGGTCCGGGCAGGCTGGGCAGACTGGGATTTGGAAGGACGAAAGGAATTCTTTGCAGAAACCGAGGCCTAGAAGTAAAGGAAGCACCATAAGACAGCGGAAAAGATGGCTTCCCAGGCCTATACCTTTTAACATCCCTGAAACGATTTCTGGCAGACAAAGACTTCAAAGGACTTCAAAAACTTCAAAGGAGCTTATCTTCCGGCAATCGCTGTTTCTTGGTATCACCAAAATCTTTTACCAATTTATCCAAATCATCCCCAAATAACAAGCGACCCTTAAAAGGAAGCCTTACAAGTCGAAGCTTGGAAGCCGCATCTGCCGCCCAGCGATGGAGCCACAAGGATCTCCAAGAAACCACAGAAAGAGACATTTGCTTTGCTGAAGCGCGAATAATATCATAGAGGGCATCCGCCACATACGCAAGACCCGTTTCCATATCCGGAAAGTCGACTGTAACAGAAATCCCCGTCTCCATCATTTTATCCGCCATACCTTGCGCCTATTGAAGACAAGCCCGGGCCGCATAGGAACCGCACACTGCCGCTTGCAAGGTAACCGCCGCGACATCAAAGGACATCATAAGGGAAGATTCAATCTTCCTATCCTAAACTAAACTAAACTAAACCTTAAGTTTATATACCGTTTAACAGCCTCCGCTGTCATAACACCCAGAAACAGCCAAGCAAACCAAAAACTGGCAGGCAACCTAACAACACCACGTGGCAGTGAAAACTCCCGCAGGTAAATCGGCAGATCCAACTACCAATGCACAGAAGCTAGAAATTAAGCTCTTACCCGAGTCCACTGTTGCTCAAGCTGGTAGTTGCAGACTGGAACTGCCGAGACAGAACCGTCTAGCAACAGCACTCTGGTCTTTTGGGGAAAAACCTCAATCCATCGGAGAGGAGGGTGGAGCAGGGACCTGGGGGACCCAGGTGTAACTCCCAAAGTTGGCACCGTTCAGCCAAACACACCCTATCTAGCTGAAGAGAAGAGAAAAATCTCAACAGAAGAAACAACCAGCCAGCCAGAATCCAGGAGCTAATGGAAAAGCGACCATCACCTGTGCTGGGAGATAGAGAATACTGAAGGTACAGAGTGTGCCAACCAATGGGACTACCTGTTATTCAGTTCTCTATCTCCACCTGCTGGTAGTAGATGTGTATTATCCCACTAGTCTCTGGATTCATCTGCTGCTGTTGAAAAGGAAGTAACTTATATAAATCTTCCTTAGACCCCCCATTAAGCGGAGAGGGCCCAAGTAAAAATTAAAAAAGAGATTATTTATTAAAGAAATCAATTATATAGGCATAACTTAACAGCTATCCCACCTTATACTTAACTGTTCACTAACACTAAACATTTCCAGTTGCCAATTTCTTCATATCTATAAATGCTTTTAGTTGCTCCGGGGCAAAGAACACATATTTTAACCCCAAATATTTTATCATACATTTACACGGATAAGACAACAGGCTCCAAAGAAACCACTTCAGGTCTCATTGCAAAAAATAATTTTCTTCGCTCTTACATTTGTCTAGTTACATCTGGGATAATCCAAATTTTTTTAACAAGAATGACATCTGAGAATTTTGAAAAAACAATCTAAAAATGCGAACGCTTTCCTTTTCTTTTTGAACGAGGCATTTCTTTAAGGGGGAAAAAAAGAATCTCTTGGTTTCCGAATCAAGAGTGCTTCACTAAACTGCCGCCATCTTGGACCCTCCATGTACCCTGGATCTCTAAGAGAGAAGAAGGTATAGTAGATGGCATTGATAGGCAGACTAGATAAGCTATATGGTGTGACAGGGAACCCGCGCAGCACAGCCATGACCTTGAGTCCAGTAACTGTCTAGTCCCTAGTCTACCCCTGAGTTCAGTGCTAAGTTGAGGGTGCCCCACAATGAGAAGGATAAGACAATCCAGAACCTGAGTGTAATTACTATGCCTTTAAGTTGTAACAAATTAGAACCCAGGCTAGAGAGTAATGGCCCCAAATCAACCTGAGGCTACCAGGTAGATAGGGCGAGGTAAGGCAGAACCCTTTTCTCAAGGAAGCTTCACAGGTAAAAGGAAGAATAGGGAGAAGCTTGGAGATGCCCAGCCCCATGAGCTCAGCTAACCGAGCTGGGGGTGGAATTACCAGAACCATGTGAGTGATTGGGAAATGTCTGGGGAATTAAAGCCTGAGAAAGAGATCCAGGAGAAAAGTAACCCTTGCATTACAAGACCTTGAAATGGAGTGGGAGAATTCCTCTTGACAAGACCTCAATGCTGAGGAAAGCATGGACCTGTGCTAACAGCCAAATGGTAGATTAGAATATTTTTTCTGTTTTTTTTTCTTTTGGACATTATTCTGTACTGCTGAGCCACCTGAGTATGGCACTGAAGACAGAATTTAACTGTTTGAGCTACAGATTTGCTGCTAGCCAGAAAAAGAAAAGATTTGTTTGTTTTTTATTTCCTTATGCAAACTGAACCCTAAGGTGGGGGCTGGGACTATTCATACAGCTCTAACCAGGACTTTGTGTTAGATTCACTAAGCAAACCGATCGTGTAGCCTTCCTTTGGACCGACTCTATTTTGTTTATATCTTTTTGAAGATGCGGCCTCCAGAATTGTACACAATATTCTAAATGAGGTCTCACCAGAGTCTTATACAGAGGCATCAATACCTCCTTTTTCCTACTGGCCATACCTCTCCCTATGCAACCTAGCATCCTTCTAGCTTTCGCCGTCACCTTTTCAAATTGTTTGGCCACCTTAAGATCATCACATACAATCACACCCACGTCCTGTTCTCCGTCATGCACATAAGTTCTTCACCCCCTAAATTGTACCGTTCTCTCTGATTTTTGCAGCCCAAATGCATGACCTTGCATTTCTTAGCATTAAATTTTAGCTGCCAAATTTCAGACCATTCTTCAAGCCTTTAGAACCCTAGACTGCATTACAAGCCCCTAAGTTTTAAGTTAGGCATGATTCTGTAATAGGCACCTATACCAGTGTATAAATCAAAAAGACATATGCAGATTACAAATTTTGCAAAACACCACAGTCAAACTCATACCGCGCATAAAAATTTGACCACGTCACTCCTCTTCTATGTGATGCCCACTGGCTTCCCATCCCTCATCACATCACCTTTAAAATCTTACTTCAAGTTTCAAGTTTATTAAAATTTGATGAAATGCTAATCATAAATTCTAAGCGTTTTAACAATTAAAAATTAAAATGGGGAACAAATAACAAACTTGTTAATGACAAGACGTAACATACATAAAAACAGTGTCGAATTGTTAATGATCTCAGTATTGGAGACTTTGGGCTAGATTCACAAAGCAAATCGATCATGTACCGATCAGTTTCTGAGCCCTTAACAACCAGATTTCCATCCGGCCCAATTCACCAAGGCCTGTAGCGATCCGATCCCGATCATCCCATGCAAATTAGTACAACCCCATGCAAAATAGCCAAGCGATTGATTCACTAACAATTGATTGGCTATTTTGAGTCAGGTTTTACTATTGCCAAACCCGACTGCTGCAGACCTGTCGTTAACTGAGTTACCGTCAGGTCTGCAGGATTTTTGACAGACCTGCCTGCCTTTTTTATTCATTTTTTTCCATAGGGTTGCCAACTCCCTCCTGCCATGTTACCTCCCTGATCTTGTCTGGCCGGGCCTGGCCCGACCCACCTCCCTTCCTGTTTCAAAATCTAAAGTCATGTTGCTGGGCTGGGCCGGGCCCACTTATAAACAAACTGCAGGAGGGATGCCAACTCCCTCCTGTCACCCATTCCAAGCCCCCTTGTCAACTCCCTCTCTCCGTACCTTTAACGGAGCAGGAGGGATGCTCAACCCCCTCCTGCTCCAATGACTCCAGCGATGACTCTGAGGCCTTAGGCCCCGCCCCGGCGCATCATGCGATGCACGGGGTGGGGCCTAAGGCCTGATTGGCTCAGGCTCCTAACTTGGGAGGGGCCAGGAGCACCTGAACTTCCTTACTGCTTAGCCTAAGGAAGTCCCTGATTGGTCAAAGCAATAGCCAATCAGGGACTTCCTAAGGCTCAGCCTTAAGTATGTCCATGATTGGCTTAGGCGCCCCAGGCCCCTCCCAAGGTGGGAGCCTGAGCCAATCAGGGCCTTATGCTTCTTCCCATGCATCATATGAAGCAACGGAGCGGGGCCTAAGGCCTCAGAGTCATTGCTGGAGTCATGGGAGCAGGAGGGGTTGAGCATCCCTCCCGCTCCATTAAAGGTACGGGGAGGGGGGGGGTGGAAAGGGGGTTTGCAATGGGTAGGCCCGGCCTAGCCCGGCCTGGCGGCATGACTTTAGATTTTGAAACAGAGAGGGAGGTGGACGGGCTGATGGCAGGAGGGAGCTGGCAAACCTCCTGTATTTTGTGGGGCATTGGCGCGTGGTGGGGGGCATCGGTGCGTGGGGGGGGCATTGCGACTTTTTTTTTTTTTTTAATTTCTTTTTTAAACTTTTTTGTCAGGCAGGGAGCCCGTGGTTTTAACCCCGCTTTAATCAGCGGGTTAAAACCACGGGCTCCCTTCGGGAAGGGCAGGAGAGATTCGGGGCGAGAGTGGGAGAGTCGGGGCAGGCAGATTTGGGGCACAGCTTTGGGGCAGCAGAGAGTAGGCTGCGATGCCCTCTCTCTCTTCCCTGCTCCCGGACTCTCCTGCTCTCTGCGGCCCTTCTCCGCAGTGCAGACCTGCTTTAAAACTACGGGCTTGCACTGCAGGGAATGGCAGTAGAGAGCAATAGAGTCCTGGAGCAGGCAAGAGAGATCTGGGCTGGGCTGAGCCCTGACAGCAGTGACAGGAGGCTGCTTCTCCTGTCACTACTGTCAGGGTGTGCGCATGAGCGGGGATCGCTCTGGCCGTGGGTAGGGGGGCGTGTTAACGATCGTCTCCATTTGCATGCAGGCCTTTATGAATCAGTCGGCTGGCATGCAATAGGAAACGGATCGTGCACCGTTTGGAGATTAGGGAATCCTGTCCTTTGAGGGAAGGGATAGATAAAAGTAATAAATATCTCATGATATCCTTAGATGTCTCTGGGGCATTTGACACTGTAAATTTGGAAATTTTATTAGTGAAATTGAAACAATTAGGTTTAGCAGGAGATGTATTAAAATGGTTCACATCTTATCTAAATGAAAGAGCTTTAAGGGTGTCAAGAATAGTGGAAGTTAAAAAGGAGTCCACAAGGGTCTGCATATCGACAATGCTGTTTAACCACGGGCCTCATGGGGGAAGAAATTTAAAGAGATAGGTGTGCAATACAGAATATATGCTGATGATATTCTGTTCTTCCCGATAAAAGACATCCCTAATATAGATCTTTGCTTGCAAAAGTATATGGAAATGATCGGAAGTTTGATGAGTGAACATGATTTGAAATTGAATGTTAACAAAATGGAGGTAATGGTGGTGAAAGGTCAAAGAGACAATTTTGAGTTGAAAAATGTGGTTGTTATGGGGAAAAAAACTGCCGGTTAAAAAAAGAGATGACTGTCATGAAAGTGTGCTTAGATAGAACATAAGAACATAAGCAATGCCTCTGCCGGGTCAGACCCGAGGTCCATCGCGCCCAGCAGTCCGCTCACGCGGCGGCCCAACAGGTCCAGGACCTTGTGCAGCAATCCTCTATCTATACCCCTCTATCCCCTTTTTCAACAGAAATTGTCCAATCCTTTCTTAAACCCCATTACCGTACTCTGCCCTATTACGTCCGTCTGGAAGCGCATTCCAGGTATCCACCACCCCCGCTGAGTAAAGAAAAACTTCCTAGCATTTGTTTTGAATCTATCCCCTTCCAATTTTCCGAATGCCTTTTGTTCTTTTATGTTTGAAAATTTGAAGAATCTATCTCTCTCTACTTTCTCTATGCCCTTCATGATCTTGTAGGTTTCTATCATGTCTCCTCTGAGTCTCCGCTTTTCCAAGGAGAAGAGCTCTAGCCTCTCCAGTCTTTCAGTGTATGAAAGGTTTTCCATGCCCTTAATCATTCGTGTCGCTCTTCTCTGGACCCTCTCAAGTATTGCCATATCCTTCTTGAGGTACGGTGACCAATACTGAACACAAGTACTCCAGGTGCGGGCGCACCATTGCCCGATACAACGGCAGGAATGACTTCCTTTTGTTCTGGTCATAATACCATTTTTAATAATACCCAACATTCTGTTTGCCTTCTTCGCGGCTGCTGCGCATTGCGCCGTTGACTTCATTGTTGTATCCACCAATACACCCAAATCTCTTTCAAGGTTACTTCCCTCTAATAACTAATCCCCCCATTTGTAGCTGAACATCAGGTTTTTCTCCCTATATGCATGACCTTGCATTTCCCTACATTGAATTTCATCTGCCATTTATTCGCCCACTCCTCTCAGTTTGTTTAGGTCCCTTTGTAGGTCCTCACACTCTTCCGTAGTTCTAACCCTTCTACAGAGTTTAGTGTCGTCCGCAAATTTATAACTTCACATTTCGTCCCCGTTTCCAGGTCATTATAAATATATTGAACAGCAGCGGTCCAAGTACAGACCCCTGCGGAACTCCGCTCGTGACTTTCCTCCAGCCCGAGTAGTGACCCTTTACTCCAACCCTCTGGTCTCCTGCCTGCCACACAGTGTTTAATCCATCTGTATACGTCCCCATTCCACCCCGTGGTTCCATAGCTTCCTAAGCAGCCGCTCATGGGGGTACTTTGTCAAAGGCCTTTTGGAAGTCAAGGTAAATGATGTCTACAGGTTCCCCTTTGTCCAACTGGCTGTTTACCCCCTCAAAGAAGTGCAGTAAGTTTGTTTGGCACGATCTTCCCTTGCAGAAGCCATGTTGGCTCGCTTTCATCAGCCCATTTTTTTTCGATGTGCTCACAGATGCTATCCTTTATCAGTGCTTCTACCATCTTGCCTGGAACCAATGTCAAACTTACCGGCCTATTAGTTTCCCGGGTCTCCTCTTGACCCCTTTTTTAAAGATAGGTGTAACATTTGCTATCTTCCAGTCCTCCGGAATCTCTCCAGTTTTCAGGGATAGGTTGCAAACTATTTGGAGTATTTCCGCTATCTCATTTCTTAGTTCTTTTAGTACCCTAGGGTGGATTCCGTCCGGGCCTGGTGATTTGTCACTTTTCAATCTATCTATCTGTTGGAGGACATCCTCATGGCTCACCTCTATTGCTGACAGTTTTTCTTCTTGGTCACCATGGAAGATCACGTCGGGTTCCGGTACACTGGATGTGTCCTCGCTTGTGAAGACTGACGAGAAGAATTTGTTTAACCTGTCGGCTACCTCTTTTTGCTCCTTTATCACTCCCTTTTCGTCTCCATCATCCAACGGTCCTACTTCCTCCCTCGCTGGTTTCTTCCCCTTAACATATCTGAAGAATGATTTGAAGTTTTTTGCCTCCCTGACCAGTTTCTCTTCGTATTCTCTTTTCGCTCTCCTAACCACTTGATGACATTCTCTTTGGTGTTTCCTGTGTTCATTCCAGTTTTCCCCAGTTTGGTCCTTTTTCCATTTCCGGAATGATTTTTTCTTGTCTCCTATCGCTTTCTTCACCTCGTCGTTTATCCATGCGGGGTTTTTTGTTCGGTTTTTTTTGCACCCTTTTCTAAATCTGGGGATGTACATATGTTGTGCTTCTTGCACTGTGCCCTTGAATAGAGACCAGGCTTGCTCTACAGTTTCTGTTTTCCTTGAGCTGTTTCTAAGTTTTTTTTTAACCATTGCTCTCATAGCATCATAGTTTCCTTTCTTGAAGTTGAACGTTGTCACTGTGGTTCTCTTCCCTTTTGCTGTACTTACTCCTAATTTGTACTGGATCATGTTGTGATCGCTGTTTCCTAGTGGTCCTACTACTTCCACTTCTTTTGCAGGTCCCCCTATTCCGTTTAGGATTAGGTCAAGAGTGGCATATCCTCTTGTTGGTTCCTTGACAAGCTGCTCCATAAAGCAGTCCCTCACAGCCTCTAAGAATTCTGTTTCCCTCGCACAGTTTGAGTTTCATAGCTGTTTCACAATGGAAAACCAAATATTAAAAATAATCAAGGTGGGATACATGCAACTTCGAATGCTTTATAGATTGAAGCCAATATTATCAACACACAATTTCCGTACTGTGGTTCAGACATTGATCCTGAATAGGGTGGATTATTGTAAATCACTATACTTAGGAGTTGTGAAAGGGAAGTTGAGGTCTTTGCAAATGCTTATCAACTCTGCTGCAAGATTAATCACAGGGGTTCCTAGGAGTACCCATATAACTCCTGTGTGGAAGAAACTACACTGGTTACCTATGCAACAAAGAGTGCAGTTTAAGATTGTTGCGATACTATATCAGACATTGTGTCATGCTTCCCCAAAGATCTTACAATAATTTTTTCAGATCTATAAACTGAGAAGAGAGCTTAGAGATGTAAATGGGATGAAATTAAGTTTGGAGGGTAGAATGTCGACTATGCGTGCTAGGATTGGAGCATCAATGATATCTGTGGCTGGTGTACAACTATGGAATAACCAACAGAAACTGCAGGCAATGTACAAGATGCAGGCAGGATTTACTGTACCCAATTAAAATGCAGTAATATAAAAACCTTTTTACCAACCAAGGGACCCGACACGGTCCGTGTTTCAGACAGTACACCTTCGTCAGGGGTCCATAAGGTATAAGATATACTGCAAAGAATAAGGGTAACAACAAATGCCTTCTGGCAGTGACCCTTAGCGAATTGAACACACAGGCATTTGTTGTTACCCTTATTCTTTGCGGTATATCTTAAACCTTATTTACCATTGACCCCTGACGAAGGTGTACTGTCCGAAACACGGACAGTGTCGGGTCCTGCCTGCATCTTGTACATTGCTTGCAGTTTCTGTTGGTTTTTCCGTTTTGGTGATTTTTTACTGCAGCTTCAGTTGGATTTTTTCTGTTGTTGTACAACTATGGAATGCCTTGCCTGGTATCCTGCGGTTTTGTATGGGGAGAATGAATTTTAAGAAAATGCTGAAAACTTAATTGTTTGCTAATGCCTTTTTATGCTAAGATGTATTTCAGTTGATAATTGCCTTCTACTTTTTTTTTTCCTGACATCGAAGTATGATTTAAGCTTGTTTGTACTTCTGAATTGATCAAATTTGTACTCTATCCCTATTATAACAGGGATGATTTAACGATGTTGTCTTGATATGTCTATGCTATACGTGATAATCGGAGGGAAACAAGATTCTATGTATGTCATATGGAAACTGCATAGTTGTATGCAGGATATAAATTTTTTAATAAATAAAGAAATAAATTTAAAAAGAAAAGAATACATTTAAGGTTAAAGACAAGAGGGCAGTGAGGGAAATCATATTAAAAGTTGAATGGGATCAATAAAGATATCGGCTAGGGTAGACCCAGAGATCATTTAGCATTCATATGCATATTTAATGAGGAAACATTTAAGGTTTCCCTTAAATTTATCTAAATTTTGTTCAGCCCTTATATGTAAAGGTAACGAGTTCCAGATTGTAGGGGCTGTGGTTGCAAATGAAGAAGCCCTACGAGTACTAATGATTTTTAAAGATGTAACGTGAAGAACGTGCTGAGATGCTGATCTTAAGGTTCTTGAAGGATCATGAAGAATGAGAAACTTATGAATGAAGGCAGGTTCTTTGGTGTATAAGGTTTTAAAGGAAATTAAAGCAATTTTATATGTAATTTGATGAGAAACTGGTAACCAATGTGCACTCTTTACCGGGGGGGGGGGGGGGGGTAACGTGATCAAATTTCTTCTTCATTATCATTTTTATGGCAGTGTTTTGTATTAATTGTAGATGTTGGATGTCTTTGACAGACACCTTTATATAATGAGTTACAGTAATCGAGCTTGGAAATACTAAGAGGCTGCCTCACTCAGAGGCTGCAGATGTTCCTGTTTGGGCACAGGAGAAGTTAGATTGTGGGAAAAGGTACACTGAAATTTTGTTGAGGCCGAAGATCTTCAACCACAACACAGCATCCAGTACTTCCTCCAACAACAGAACTAGTGTCTAAGATGGAGGAGAGGGGTCTGAGTGGACCTATCTCTTCAGCATGTGGCTCTCCAGCTTGGTCAGATGCTAAACCAGAGGGCTCCAGTAGGCTAACTGTAGACTCTTGGGCCCTAACTAAGATTTAAAAGCCTGTAGCACCAGTGGCAGCCTCTTACATTACTGTGAAATTTAGCCATAAATGTGCATTTTTCTCTATCGTAGACATGACTAATGATTTTCGGAATTTACCCCTTGCCTCTGAATGCCAGGACATGACAGGGCAGACAAAAGATGACACATCTAGCCTGCACCTGACTTCTGCACCGCAGTGCCCACTCCTCAGAATGCAGTGGGACTCAGGTGGCAGACATGTGGTCAAGGTTGGCTTGAATGGAACATGGATAAAGTTTGCTCTAAGTGACCTTGAGGATGCTGCTAATTTAAAATGTTTTTTTTGTTTGGGGGTTTTTTTCCTTTTCCTTAGCAGCAGTTCGGATTTACACATAGCCATCCCAGACCAGTTTTGGCACAGAGATATTTCTCATGTTTTCCAAAGATCCTCTTTATCACTGCAGAGATAAAGACGCTCCAAAGAGACATTAGCTTTATGCCTTTTCTGAATATGAGATGGTTATGATATGCATTATTTATACTACTCATGTGTTCATCTTTGTTTTGTTTTTCTATAACAATGTGTTTATTTGCAGAGTTAAATTCAGCTCTGAATACTTGACAGATGGAAGAATAGTTTCACGCCTAAAACTGTGTTTTCTGTTTTGTCTGTGCCATGTGGTCTATGTGTTGTCTATTTGTTTTAGTTTAGGGGGTACCCCAGGATATATAACATTGGCCATTTCTAGAGCTCTTTTCCCATTTTTTTTTTTTTTTTTACTAGCCCAATTGCGCAACGTTCTTTTTACCTATAGTTCCATAGCCTAGGTGTAGCTTAGTTAAGGGTTATATTTTTAAGAAAAGGTTTTACTATATACAGTGTTTATTCCATGGTCCTCACTAGATATGATCCATTCAGTATACATTTTCTGACATTATTTTTTTTTTAATACAATCAGTACATAATTATGGTCTCTCTGAAGTGCCATAATAGTTATATGCAGCATACAAAAACATATCTTTTTGAAATGTCCGATTAAGAACCTTAAGTATTGTCTCTCTTTTGTCATACCTATACCAAGTAAATGCATTAATATTGTCACATGTTGCCACATTCAGTACAAGCAATCTGGTGTCTCTCTCTCTATATATATACATTCAGTACAGGCAACGTGGTTTCTCTCTCTTATTTGGATGACACTGGAGTACAGCTGCTGAATGATATCTGGACTCCTTTCAAGCCGGTGTATCCCTCCCTGTATGCACAGACATCATTTCATCCCAAGGGGTGAACTTTACCAGTTTCAAGTGACTTGACAGATCCTGTGCAGACATCATTTCATCCCAAGTATACATCTCACCAGTTTAAAGAGACAGTCAGCTCCTACTGGACTAATTCATCTTTCTGCACCCTGATTGCACAGACTTCTCTACTTCTTCACACATGCTATATCACCTCAGAGCTGGACAGTCTTGTTTTCACCTGTTCTTTCCACAAACTGTTTCCTGTTCATTGGATCTACGGATTCATGACAGCCGCCTTCCTAAGAACGCTTTGCTGTACAGGTCAACCTATTTACTAAATAATACCTAGTGTAGTCATTCACCTCTGTCCTCCATCAGCATTAATGGGACAACCTACTCCACACCTCTGGTAACTAATGATTCTATGGACATTCCAGACTTTATTTCATATGCTGTGCATCCACAACCTCTTGGTATGGGGAACGAGACATTTCAAAAGCTGCTGAATTTTACAGAACTCCATGCCTATATTGAACAACTTAAGAAAACCTCCAAAGAAGTGAATCATACCGTCACTTTTGAAAATGGACAGATTGCACATTTGCTACGAGACGCTCATGTCTCAGTTTGGGAACTTTTCTTTGGGTATTCGCCCACTGCAAACCAGCGTTTTAATTAATCGTATCATTGTTATGATTTTCCTTTGCTATAAAATGAAGCACATGTACATTTCTTTACAACGCATATCCCACAAAGTTCCTTCTAGCTTTTAAGACAGTTATACATGAATTTCCAGTATCTTCTCTGACATTTCTTAATTTGGCTAATTTGGTTCAAATTTGGTTAATTTAGCATGGCCTATTGCATTGCATACATTACATTACATTAGGGATTTCTATTCCGCCATTACCTTGTGGTTCAAGGCGGCTTACAAAAGATTTATAAACAGGGTTACAATGGGATAACAATAGAATTGCTAGAGTGGTAGAGAGTAGATCTTTTAACATTTCTTTGGTAGTTAAGAACAGGGAGGCTTAACAGAAGATTTATAAACTACAATTGTCCTTGCTATGATAGTAAAGGGTAGATCCTTTGTCTATTATTAGTGTTGTTGAGAGTACGTGAGGTTAGGGCTGTTTCAGGAATTTCTTGAAAAGTATGGTTTTTAGTTCTTTTCTGAATGTCTTGTAGTCTGGGGTGGACATCAGAAGGTTGGAAATCTAGTTGTCTAGTCTTGCTGCTTGAGTGGCTAGGAGGCCGTCGTGTAGTTTTGATTGTTTTACTTCTTTGATCGGGGGGGGGGAATGAATGGGGAGTGTGTTTTTCTGTGTCTGGTTGTGGATGCTGGGATGAGGCGGTTGTTCAGGTAGGACGGGCTGTCTCCGTTAAGAGTTTTAAATAACATGCAGTAGAATTTGAATTGTATTCTTTCTTGGATTGGTAGCCAATGTGAGTTGATGTAGGCTTCTGTGATATGGTCATGTTTTCTCAATGAGTAGATGAGTCTTAAAGCTGTATTTTGGATTGTTTGTAGTTGTTTGGTCATAAAGGTTGGGCATGGGAGGTAGAGGATGTTGCAATAGTCCAGTAGTCCTAGGATTAGGGATTGTACTATAAGCTGGAATTGTGTTCTTTCAAAGAATTTCCGAATTTGTCTGAGATTTCTCATGATAGCGAAGGATTTCTGTATTGTGTTGTTTATTTGCGGTTGCATGGTACAGCATCTGTCTATAGTTATTCCTAGTAGTTTTATGGTGGTTTGGATGGGGTAGTTGATTGAGTTGAGTTCTAGGTTGGCTATGGTTTGGATTTTGTTATTTTCAAAGAGAATGAATTTGGTTTTGTCTGGATTGAGTTTAAGTTTGTGATCTTTCATCCAGGTCGTAATGGAGTCTAGTGTTCGTTGTAGTGTTTTGGTCAGGGAGGACGTTGATTGATCATAGGGTAAGAGAATGGTAATGTCATCCGCGTAATTGTAGGTGGTTATGCCTAGATTGTCTAGATGTGTTCCGAGAGAGGCAGTGTATAGGTTGAAGAGGGTAGGGGATAGTGGGGACCCTGTGGTATTCCGCAGGGGCTTGACCAAGGTTTTGATTTTTCTTTGTTAGATTTTACACTGTAGGTTCTGGATTTTAGGAAACCTTCGAACCAAGAGTATACTTTGTCTGAGATACCTATTGTATCCAATATTTGCAGAAGGATATTGTGGTCTACTAGATCGAATGCTGCAGTTAGTATGAGAAGTATTTTTTTTCCTGTGCTTAGTTGTTGTCTGATTGTATCCATGAGGGAGCCAAGTAGTGTCTCTGTGCTGTAGTTTGTTCTGAAGCCGGATTGCATGGGGTGGAGTAGGTTATGGTCATCCAGATAGTTGGTGAGGAGTTTGGCTACTAGGCCTTCTGTGAGTTTGACATATAGTGGTATTGAGGCAATAGGTCTGAAGTTGGATGGTTGATCTGGTGGACCTTTTGGGTCTTTTTGGATTGGGGTGATGATGATTTCGCTGAGGACCGAGGGGAAAATGCCGTCTTTGAGCGTGGATTGAATCCATTGTAGAAGTAGAGTACAGAATTTTACACTGGAAGTAGTAAGGAGATATGAAGGGCAGTGGTTGAGGTCACAGGAGGCGTGGCTGTATTTTTTGTAGAGATAGTTGAGTTCGGACCATTGTATATTGGGGAAATGTGACCAAGTTCTGTCTGCTGCAGTTGAATCTTTGTCTGTGGGGTGAGTTGTGATTATGTTTAGGAGGGATGGGGTAACATTGAGGGTGGCTCTGGCGTTTGTGATTTTGTTCTTGAAGTGTTCTGCCAGGAGGGTAGCTGAGGAGGGAGGGGTATTATTAGTGGTTGTGTAGGGTTTGGTATCTGTGAGGTCTTTTAAGATTTGAAATAGTTTTTTGGAGTCTTGGGTTTCTGTGCCTATAAGATTTGTGTAATGAGTTTTTCTCTTGTCCTTTAGTAGAAGTTTGTAATGTTTGTTGATTTTTTTCCAAGCGATTTTAGTTTGATCTAGGTTTGTTTTTCTCCATTTTCTTTCTAGTCTTCTACACTGTTTTTTGAGTTGGAGCAGTTCATTGTCGAACCATTGGTCTGATCTCCTGCTGGTTCTGGTTTTGGTTTGTAATGGGGCTAGTTCATCAAGGATTAAAAGTTTCAAGTTTCAAGTTTATTAAAATTTTTGATTATTCGCTTAATTTTACTTCAAAGCGATGATTGGTTGAAGGATGTTGGTTGATAGATTTTTCCAATGAGAGATGAAGTCTGTTGGGTCGCAGTCTTGGATTGTTTCATCTACTTTTGGCCAGAAAGTGGTTGGCTCGATATGTTTGCGTGAGATGTATGTTATTTTTTTGGATTGAGGTGTAGTCTTAGTCTTGGTCCAGTTGAGTTTGAAGTTGTATGTGTAGTGGTCTGACCAGAGGGAGGGGGACCAGGTTCCGTTGGGAGTTAGGATTGCTGGGGTGGATGTTTGGGTCAGACATAATATATGATATCATATCTCATACTATTCATGATGGCATCCTTGGTACCTTTATACCTGAACCTCCTGAGAAAGTTTCCTGCATCCCTTATGCACAGTTCATTCGCTCAACGACGGGTAAGATATAGCATCTTAGGTTTCCCCGCCCAGATAACTGTACAACCTAAGACAGAGGTTTGAATTCATAATTGGAACTGTTTATCTTCATAGCTTGGAGATTCTGCAGACAGGGGACGTGAATGTTGGAGCCGGTAAGAGAGGCATCTGCGAAGGGCAAACTGGCTGTTTACAGAAGGGTACAGCAAGCTTGCCTTCATTTCAAAGAATAAAAATAAAAATGAAAAAGTATGGGAGATGTCAGCCTAGCAATCAGCATTTTGATTGCCCTAACAATATCAGCAAAGGCCTATGGGAAATTATATCAATCTGACTCTGGAATGTTGATGCAGATAGACCGTAAGTGCTCATGCGCAGAATTCACATACAGAAAGCATCCAGGCAGA
Organism: Geotrypetes seraphini; assembly: GCF_902459505.1. Taxonomy (NCBI): domain Eukaryota; kingdom Metazoa; phylum Chordata; class Amphibia; order Gymnophiona; family Dermophiidae; genus Geotrypetes; species Geotrypetes seraphini. The sequence goes on from NC_047094.1 coordinate 129,011,137, forward strand.
CTGTTTCAAACAGCCCTAATTAAGTCATGCTTAAAAGGTAACAAACGAACTTGCAGCTAAGAGGTGCGAAGAGGTGTTAAGAAGATGTGTTAATGTCTGGTGCTTAAGATGGACAGCTTAGGATGTACAATGGATCCAGGTGCACATATATTGTTAGAGAAATACTGGAAATTACATTTGACTCCAGTCTATTTTTCTCCAGTCTAGCCCACCTCACTTCCCTTCCTGGTCAGTGAAACTAACTATTGTTTCAGACAGTTTACTAAGGATGGGGATGCTTAACTTCAATAGATTCTATTGAAGTTCAATAGATTCTATATTTAGAATAAGATTCCAAGCTATAAAAGCCCCCTTCCTCTTGCTCTATCTCTGGAACATGAAGCTGGGAACATCACCCCCCCTTTTCTCTCTCTACTTCTCTCTCTACCTTTCTGTCCTCACAGCACCTATTCTCTCTCATTCACAAGAGCACAGAAGCATTCTTTGTAATTGTAAAACTTATATCTCTCATTAATTGTAATGCTTAATTATAACTTTTATGAATCTTGCTTTCTCTGCACAATATATCTATTCTTTATGCAAACTCTGTTAGTGGTCTTTGGCTGTGTGTCTCCTCTGAACACTATAAAACAAAGTTAAAAATGACACAAGATGGAAATCTAAATGGGAAATGTGATCCAAAGTAATACACATAACACACAATACACAATGGTGCGCCCACATCTGGAGTACTGCATCCAATATTGGTCGCCGTACCTTAAGAAGGATATGGCAATACTCGAGAGGGTTCAGAAAAGAGCGACGCGATTGATAAGAGGCATAGAAAACCTTTCATATGCTGAAAGATTAGAGAAACTAGGGCTCTTTTCTCTTATGGAACAACAGGGCTACTCCACGTTGCCTTCCGGTAAAAGAGGATACCATCTCCCCTATCCAGTCCACCTTCAACTTAAAGTGCTCGATCTAATCGGAGATGCGTCTCCTGTAGTAACAGGATATCAACTTTTAGTTTCCTGCAGTAGGCAAGCACCTTTGAACGTTTGACAGTGTGCACATTCAGTGTGGCTATTCGTTTGACTATTCAGTGTGGCTATTCGTTTGACAGTGTGCACATTCAGTGTGGCTATTCGGATAGTATCAGCCATGCCTGGCCTGTCAGTGAAAGGAAGACTGCAAGGAGATTGACAGAGAAAAGTTCAAGGGTGGGCCTCCCAGCCAGAATCCCCCTCGAATCATTATATCGCGGTTAGACTCTAAGCATAGAAGAAGGAACCCCACAAGTAATAAACTCCAGAAGCTTCTGCCCTCTCCCAGCTCTCTACCAGCCCACACCCTCCTCCACCCCTCCCCCAAACTCACAAGCATCCACAACCTCCAGCCCTATCCATCCTCTCCCTTACCCATTGAAACCCCAATCCAGCACCCAACACACACACACAGCAACCCCACCACTGACAACAATCCCATCCAGATAACATGCACACCCCCGTCCCACCATCATACAATACATTTGTCATAATAACCCCACAGCACATAGAAAACGAGTAGAGCAATAAACAGAAACAGTCTGTCTGTCCCATAGCATGTAGTAATAGTAGTAAAGTAAACCACATGCAGTTCAGATGCATGATACAGAAGCCTGCAATCTTGTGCACTCCAGCTGCTCCAAACCATCAAACGTACCTTAATGCAGGTTGGGCCCCACATCAAGAACGCAGCATAGGCACCTTATACCTTGTCCAGGGTCCCAGATCCGTATTCTGACAGGAAGAAAAGCACTCAGACCTCTGTGCGGGAAAAGGATGGCAATCACAGGAGCCCAGCCAGGCCCACACAGGCACTTCTGTGGAAAGCAGGAAAGAAAAGAGAACCAACACAGGAACAAAAATCCAGGGGCACAAGGCTAAAGCCTCCCTGCCAAGGCTGGAAACAGACCCAGGTCCTCCAATGGCGCTCAACTATGCAGGAGTAGGTAAGTGTCTGCCGCATAAGTCAGAAAGAAGGAAGAAAGAAGAAGAGAAGCCAGAAAAACCCAAGGCAAGAAATGCAGCATCAAGGAGAAGAAGGAAGAGACTGCAAAAATCAATCGTCGAATCTTCTCCGGCTTGTTAGCAGTGAAGGTGCGGTTGTTGTACGCGATACGCACCTTTGTCGGGTACTGGAGGGCAAATTTGATGCCTTTCGTGTATAGCTGCGAGAAACACGGGGTCATCACCCGCCTTTGGTCTGCTACCTTCTGGGAGAAGTCTTGGAAGAGCAGGATCCTGGCTCAAGTGAGCGTGATTTCTTGAACAGGTCCAACAATTTAGCCTTGATTGCATAATTGTGAAACCAGGCGAGCACTGCTCTCGGCTTAGCTCTTTCTTCTCGCTCTCTGTGCCGCACCACGCGGTGTATCCACTGCACAATTATGGGCCTCTCTGTCCCTGGCAAACCCAGGGCATGGGGCAGCCACATTTCCTTAAACTGAAGGAAGGCATCATCATCGGGCAAGCTCTCTGGCAAGCCCACGATCCTGATGTTTTTCCGGCGGCTACGGTTCTCGTGATCGTCCAGCAAAGTTTTAACTTGTTCTTCCGCCGTGTGGAGGCACCCCTCCGAGTAGACTTCCCGGTCTTCCTGCGCGGAGACACGCTCTTCGAGCTGCTGGATTTGAGTTGCATGTCCCGCCATCGCACTCTTCACCTCTTCTATGGAAGTGAAGATTTTGGCGAGCTTGTCATCCAAAAATTGAGACATATTCCTTAGCGAGACCTGTAGGATGTCTTCTGGGGAACCAGGTGCCTTTTCCTCAGTTTGAGTCATCGCCATCTTGGCACTGGTAGCAGCAATTTTATCTCTGCCAGGCTGCAGTGTTTTTACTGGCATGCCAACAGATCCACACCCCAGATCTGGCCAAAACTCACCAAATACTGTATATGCCGCTCCAACTAAGAAAACAATTAGCTCCTTTAGAATAGAAATGTTCAGAGGGTAAACATAGTACGGTAAATGTAGAGGCGATTGGGCAGGCAGCACGGAGCTGAACACACAGATGTCCATTCAGGAACCAGCCATCATGTGACCTCCGGGAAATACTATTAAAACCAATAGGAAGAAAAAATGCACTTCTCTAATAATTCCTAGCATCTTGTTTGCTTTTATGACTGCCACCACACACTGGGCGGAAGGTTTAATCGTATTGTCTACAATGACACCCAGATCTTTTTCTTGGGTTCTGAACCCTAAAGTGGACCCTAGCTTCTAGTAACTATGATTTGGATTATTCTTCCCAAAGTACATTACTTTGCATTTGTCCATATTACATTTTATCTGCCATTTGGGTGCCCAGTCTTCTAATATCTTTGAACAATTTAGTGTCATCTGCAAATTTAATCACCTCACTTGTTCCAATTTCCAAATCATTTATAAATAAGTTAAATAGTATTGGTCCCAGTAAAGATCCCTGTGACACTCCACTATTTGCCCTCCATTGAGAAAAATGGCCATTTAATCCTAGATTTTCTGTCCGATAACCAATTCCTAATCCACAACTGAACGATGCCTCCTATCCCATGACTCTTTCATTTTCTCAAGAGTCTCTCTTGAGGAACTTTGTCAAACGGCTCACCTTTATCCATATGTTTATTCACACCTTCAAATAAATCAAACAAATTGATGAGGCAACACTTCCCTTAGCCAAACCCATGCTGATTCTGTCCCATTAAATCATATTCGCCTCCGTGTTCCCCAATTTTATTTTTTTTAATCATTTTGCCTGGCATTGGAGGCCACATTACAGTAAAGATGTGCGCAGAATTGAATCAGGATTATCTCGGGGCTCAAGGGTCTCTCGTACGAAGAGAGACTGAACAAATTGCAGCTCTACACTCTCGAGGAACGTAGGGAGAGGGGAGACATGATCAAAACATTTAAGTACCTCACGGGACGTGTCGAAGTGGAAGATGGTATTTTCTTTCTCAAGGGACCCTTGGCCAAAAGAGGGCACCCGCTCAAACTCAGGGGCAGAAAATTTCATGGCGACACCAGAAAGTATTTCTTCACAGAGAGAGTGGTTGATCATTGGAACAAGCTTCCAGTGCAGGTGATCGAGGCAGACAGCGTGCCAGACTTTAAGAATAAATGGGATACCCATGTAGGATCCCTACGAGGGTCAAGATAAGGAAATTGGGTCATTAGGGCATAGACAGGGGGTGGGTAAGCAGAGTGGGCAGACTTGATGGGCTGTAGCCCTTTTCTGCCGTCATCTTCTATGTTTCTATGTAAAAATTCAAACACAAATCAACTGTGGGCAATTCTTAGAGCCATCCAATTTAAATTATCACAGCCTGGAAAGAGTGACTGAAACACTGGTTATACTGGAGTGTACAATTAATTATCGCTGGGTTTTAATAAACTACAGAAGAGCTTCTTACTGCAGGCCAATGAGTTAAATGCTCCAACACTCAAAGGAATTGAATGAGCATTGGAGCATTTACCTCGCCTGCCTGTGGTAAGAAGCTCTTCCGCAGTTTAGTAAATGGAGACAGTGGCATAGTAAGGGGGGGGGCAGACCACTCAAGGTGCCATCTTGGTGGGGGTGCCAGCACCTCTCCACCCCATCCCCCACACCACGCTCATGCCCTCCCTTCCCCACCCTTGTACCTCTTTAAATCTTCGCCAGCGTAAGCAACTACTCTGGCCTGCTGCTCATGCCAGCCTGGCTCCCTCTGAAATCACTTCCATGTCATGGGGTCAAGAAGTGATGTCAGATGGAAAGCCAAAGCCAGTGTGAGCAGCAGGCCAGAGAAGCTGCTCGAGCTGGCAAAGATTTACAGAGGCACAGGGGTGGGAAGGACGACGCGAGTGTGGCCTGAGGGTAGTGCGGAAGGCACAGGAGGGGCGCCTTCTACCCTTGCTATACCAAAGGACCCCTATATAACTCCCAACCATGTACTGTCCAAGATCATAAATCAAATTGATAATTCCCTGTAGTCCATAAGCGCCTGGGCTTATGGACTACAATCTATAACACATGATTATCTCATGATCTGAAGCTGCGCAGTTATACAAGCCATAAAGAAAATAAATTTAATATTAATCATTGTTTCTTATCTATGAATGCACCATTTGAATAGCAAAAGAGGGGGAAGGGTGAGAAGGAGCTGCCCACTCAAAATTGTGCTCTACATAGAAATATATCTGTACATTCGCACCAATCACTTGCGACAGATAGGACGCAGACATGCAACAAGCCACTGAAAGTACCAGAGATAATTCACGATCACCAATACAGCCTCCTGAAAACCGAGGCGCACAAAAAAGTGACCCTCATAGCTACAACCTCCGGTTTGATTTTACAGTAATAGATGCACACTAGGTCTTTGCATCCATTGGTTTTCTCTAGGTCCCAAATAACAAAATCCGGGGATGGTGGATTAGAGACCAAAGCTCACAGAAAATCATTGAGTGAGCCATCCGGGGGAGGAAAATGCAAAGAACAAAGGGCCCTGGGTTTACTGACAGCAGACAACCTAGTCCGCATCCCCCTCATAGTGCCGGCAGGAGACCGACCACACGAATCACCCTGCCAGCACCCCTTGCGTCAAGGTTTCGTCTATTTTTATATCAACTCAGTCTTTCGGATTCCCTCACCCCGATCTCCTTGTTTCAAACCGCAAGAGATCAGAAGATGCACTTAATTTTGCAGCCCCCCCTCCCCCTCCTCCTCCCCCTTCGCTAACGGTCTCGCTGCTACGATCGAGAGGACTCACTCACTCAAACATAGCCGGCGGCAGCGCGTTCTCTGCTGCCCGAACCAGCCAGCTGGCTCCTTGCACGAGCGCTTCAGGGCTGCTCTCCACGTTATCTCAGCAGAGCATGGCTGAAGATAGCAGAGAAGCGAAACCCCCTTCCTTTCCGCTGACTGGCCGGAGGAAGTGAGAGCAAGGAGGGAAGTTCAACCGCTTCCTCCCCCCCCCTCCCTCGCCTTGCATTTAAAGCAACATCAGGGACCTACTGTTGCCTCTGCTTGCTCGCTCTCTCCTCCTCCTCCCGGGAGAATTAGCATTCAAATAGACCTTTCAAGTGCAAATCGGCCATTGGTGTGTAGGGAAATGGGAGCTATGTGCTGCTTTTCTTCTCGACTGACCTCGTTCAGTCTGTCCTGGACGGTTTCCAGGCTGGTGCTGCTGTCAGTTACAGATGCAGCGCAGGGCTCGGGCCTAGATGCACTAAACGCTCCAATCGTGTACCAATCAGTAGGGCTGGTTTAGCAACTGACCCGATGTTCAAAACGGCTCACCCTGTGCTTTTCCGTGCATTCATACATTCTCCGAGTCTGGCATTCGAAGGACCTCGTTACTAGGGGCATAGGCGTCGGAACGAGAGAGGCCACAGGGACCATGGCCTCCCCCCAAAATTGGTAATTGGAAGTATGGTTCTCTTTTTTTTTTTTTTTTTTAGTTCAATATTTTTTATTGATTTTTTAAGAAAATATAAGAAACAGTTCAAGTACATGGTATCAAAATATAAAACAAAACATTTAGTATAACAAATATTCAGTTACATTATGCAATGTAGAATTGAATCGTTTTAAAAGATCTAAAGTACTAGGACTGTTCATGAAAAAATAGTAAAAGAAAAGATAAGAGGAAAGAGAAATTGAAGGAAGAAAAAAAAACAAAAAACAAAAGATGAGGGTAAAGAAGAGGAAGAAGAAGAAGAGAGGAGTGTCTATGAAATAGATTGAACATATGAGTCCAGGAATTTCCAGGGTGATTTACATTGTATCAAATTTTTGGAAAGTCGAATTATATTTTTCTTTTCATAAGCATATGATTCAAATTTATGATACATGCTCAAAGAATTCCACCAGAAGGTATAGTTTAGTAATGAAGAGGACTTCCAATTTTTCAAGATATGCATAACCTACCCACCCCGCTGTAATTTTAAATCTTTGGGCCGCCGGTGGCGCAGCAAAGCCAGACTCCTGCCGCTGGCCTGCCCCTGAAGAGTTCTTTCTGCAGCACTTTCGCTTCCCGGGTAGGCAAGATTTTGCAGAAAGAACACTTCTGGGGCAGTCCGCCAGCTGCCTGAACATTTTAAAACAAAGCAGCAGGAAGTTTCAAGTTTATTAGTTTTTAATATCCCGATCATAAAACAAATATCTGACCGGTTAACAATAAAATTTAAAATAGGATAGAAAGAACTAGTTGTTGGTGTATTAGAAAAATTAGAGAAAACATATAAAACATGTACTGACAAACCTGACCGTGAGGATGAGTAGGGAGGAAGGGAAAAGTTACATAATATTAGAAGAAATGAGATAGAGGGAAGGGATAGAACATGAGGGATAAGGGTGCATGGTATAAAAGATATGCGCTGAAGTAAAGGTTAGTTTTGGGAAAAAGATAAATAAGTGGTAGGTGGGGGAGTTGGGAACTGGGGAGAGGTCGTACCACAGGATCCAGCTGAGGGGTGGGGAGGCAGGGAAGGACAGGTACTGCACTGCTGGAAGAGGGTTGGGAAAGACAGATGCTGCATGGGCTGGGGGTTAGGGAGGGAAAGAGAGATGCTGCCGGAGGGTGAGGGAAGAGAAAAAGAAAATTGTTAGACATAGGTGTGTGGAGTGGGAGGGAAAGAGAGATGGTATACATCGGGAAAGGAAGAAAGAGGGAGAATTGTTGGACATGACAGTGTTGGAGAGAGAAGGGAGGGAGAAAAGATGACTCAAATAAGGGAGAGATGTCAGATTCTGGAGAAGGGTGATGGAAGGAGGGAAGAGAGAAATATTAGAACAGTGTCTCTCCAACTTTCCAATTTTATTTCTTTGATATACCGTCCATCAAAATTTATCTAGACAGTTTACAGTCAAAACTATATAAAACCAAAAGTTAAAAAGGAAAAAAAAAATCCATCACAAAATAATTAAGGGAGGGGGAGATTACATATCTTACTTAAGACTGACATGACAGGGGAGGAGGGTACAAGAGGTGGCAAAAAATACATCAAGATAAAAAATATATATAAATGAAGGAGAGGGATGGACAGAACATTAGGGGTTAGTTCGCCTCTAGAGAGGCGTTTGGAGTTGAGAACCTGAAATTAATATAATTTCAGAGGAAGAAAAAGGGATCCTAAATTAGGAATCATAGGCATCCGTGAATAAGAAAGTTTTGAGATTTGTCTTGAATAAGGTGAGAGAAGGTCCCTTGCTTTATATGCAGGGGAAGAGTGTTCCAGGATGAGAGCGCCATGACTGAGAAGATGGAGTTTCTGTTGGTGTCATAGAAGATTTCTCGGATGAAGGAAACTATGAGCAGGTTTCAAGTTTTATTTTAATTTGATGAGTCGTTTATTTAGATTTACTAAGCGAGTTACAACAGTAATAAAAATATAAACATATATTTAAACATACCATTTAAAATTTAAAAATGATGTGTTAGACCGACAGACTTACAGACTAATCAATACACAAGGTAAGGAGGGATAGAACTACAATTCAATGCTTTAAAGTACAGAAAAGAGCCACAGATGGAAAGAACATTAGGGAGGGAAAAGTAGAAACCTGAAGGGAAACTAGTATAAAATTTGAACATAATTTAAAGATTAAAAGCATCTTTAAAAAGGAAACTCTTTAAGTTACTTTTAAAACGGCTAAGATCATTTTCCTCTCTTACATGCTGAGGCAAAGTGTTCCAAAGTTGTGGAGCCATCACTGAAAACATATCATGTCGTCGAGTTCCGATAACTTTCAGAGAGGGGACTACTATGAACTTTTGATTAGTGGACCAGAGAGAACGCGATGTACGATAAGGGATAAGAAGTTTATTAATAAATTGTGGTTCATTAGTGGAAAGAGTTTTAAATACTAAGAGTAAAATTTTAAAAGTGATATGGTGGTTAATTGGGAGCCAGTGTGATTTAATCAGAAAAGGAGCGACATGATAATTTGAGCGTAGTGTATGAGTCGAAGGGTAAGGGATTAAACATTTGTCTTTAAAGGAAGTGGGGTTAAATCCAAGAAGGCCGATGGGACAGCCAGCTGAGCGTCCTGGCTAGACTCTCGATTGAATTTCTTGGATTTTCTTTTCTTCCCGAGACGCGTTCTTACCTGAGAAATGCCGAAAAGAAGGGGCCGAAGTACCGCTACAGCCTCGCGGCGCCCTGACCCTGCTAGAATCGGCAATATCGAGGATCTAATCCGCCGGATGCAGGAAGTGTCGGCGGTGGCGTCTGCTTCCCCGTTGGAGGCTTTCGTTGGCGAGCAGGAGGCGGTCTCCCCGGGACTGGAGATCTCGTTGAGTCCCAACGCCAGAGCACCTCCCCCTCTTCCTCAGACCGCCAGCTCCCCTTGGGTGGAGGAGCCATTGGAGGGCGGTGAGCTCCTGTACCATGAGGCTTTGGACATCAGACAGGGGAGACTGGATTCGGACTCCTGTTTGGAGAGTCCTGTGTTGGCTGAGGGCTCTAACAGCAGGAGGGAGCACAGCTTTCAGGGGAACAGCTTCCAGGAGGACAGGTCAGTTGTATTAAATCCTCTAACTTTGCCTGAAAAATCTTTTACAATAGAGAAACCCCGAGAAATAACTCTTGAGGCGATATGGGATCTAGTGGCGGACCTTGCAAAATCTATTAAACCTCAAATTTGTCAAGTTGAACAGAAATTAAACACCCATGAAACATATATTAAAAGTTTACAAACTGATATGCAGGACATCAAAGACTCAAAAGATGCCACTAAACAAATTACTGAAACACTAATGAGAGATAATATAAATATGAGAAGAAAATTGGAAGCTTTGGATAACCTCTCTCGTAATAATAATCTCAGACTAATTAATTTTCCTAGAATGGCAACAATCCCTCCGAGAGACATGATAAAAAGGTATATGATTGAAATATTGGGCATATCAGAAGATTTGCTTCCACTGTTTACTCAGGTCTATTATTTGCCCATATGAAGGGATGAAGGACAATATCAAAACTACAGATACCACAAGAGGTTCAACAGGACTTAAATGTTTTGTTGATGTTGGAACAGTCGGATAAGGAAATAGCAACACCTGCAACTTTACTTCTTACTGTTGCCTTGGCACCAGATAAAAACTGGTTGCTGAGACTTTACTTCAAAAATAAGTTAAAAGAATTCTTGGGATTTAAAATAAAAATGTTCCCGGATCTGGCACGAGATACCCAGAAGCGTCGACGTGAATTCTTGATTTTGAAACCGGGAGTTATTGCTCTCGGAGCTTCCTTCTTTTTACGTCACCCATGTAAATGTGTGATATTGTATCAAAAGCAAAAATATGTTTTCTTTGATCCTACACAACTGACAACCTTTTTGTCAGCTGCACACCTGAAAGCTGGGACAACAACATGTGTGCTCAGTGTTTAATTTGGTCACTTCCTTCAGTTGATTGTATCCCTGTTATCCTTTCTTTATATTGCTATGATCTATTTCAGTAGGCTCGCTGCGTCTACTTCTTGGATTTATGATTTGAGGACTTGAGGTGGACTTTAATGTCTATTTTGTTTTGATTGTGGTTAATCTAAATAAGGAAATTTATATTCTGATTGGCCCAGGCGCCTTAGGCCCCACCAAGAGGCGGGGCTTTGGTGCCCCTGGGCCAATCCAGCCCCATTCTTCGTTGAGCTGCATGCCGGACGGACGGGTTTGGCACCCGTCTGACCGGCCAACCTAAAATAGGTACGGGGAAAGGGGGTGGGGTGGGGGGTTCGTGGGGTCGGCCGGGGGGGTCGCGGGTTGGCTGGGGGGGCAGTCGGAGGTTCTTGGGGGGGCGGTCATTGGGGGGAGGGGGGTTTGCGTCGAGGGCAGCAGGGCCTGGGATCCCTCCTGCCGTAATGTAGTGCGGGGTGGGGGTAGGGGGTCGCCGTGGCCAGGAGGGTTTGGGCTCCCTCCTGGCCCGATGTTGTCGGGGGGGCAGGATCGGCTGGGCCAGGAGGGTTTGGGCTCTCTCCTGGCCCGAACGAGTCGGGGGTGCCGCGGGTGCCTGGGGCAAGAGGGCTTGGACTCCCTCTTGCCCCGATGTTATCGGGGGGGTCGTGGCTTCAACGGGACAAGAGGGCTTGGACTCCCTCTTGCCCCGATATTGTCGGGAGGGGGGGGGTCGCGGTTTGACATGGCAGGAGGGCTTGGGCACCCTCCTGCCTGGATCGTTGTTGGGGGAGGGGAGGATTCTGTAACCGGTGTTGTTTTTGACAGACACCGGTTACAGAATCCAGCTTTTAGGCGAAGGGCTGGCTCCTCCTTCGCCTAAAAGCCCTTCTGTTGGACGTTTGTGGCCTAGGCGTGTTTTTGTTTCATTATGGTTAAAAAGTGTAGACGTGCTTTGGGGGTACTTTTAGACGTAGTGGAGATTGGGCGTTTAGGCAGAGGAAAGCCATAATCAAAACATGGACATATGTTTTGGTTATGGACACTTTCCCTGCTTCTGGATTGAACGTTTAGGGACTTAGGCCAAAAGGGGACTTAGACGTTTTTTTTTATTTTGCCCCTCTAAATGTTTAATTCTCCTTGTATTTGAGTCCATCCGGGAGCCCGGACAGTCCTCTACAAAGAGAACATGTCTGGGTTTCCCCGGACATCTGGTAACTCTACCTATGCAAGACTAGGGTTACCATATTTTTTTACCTGAAAAAAGAGGACACAGGACCCTGCCCCACCCCAGCTGAGCCCTTACCCCACCCCTGACCCAGCCCTCCAGAAGCTAGTTTGGCAGGGCCTGCTTATAGGGAATCTGGTGGCTCTCCACCCTTACCTCCTTGGTGCTGCAATTCAATTTTCTTCAGGCTGCCGGAAGCTCAACATAGTAAATGATGGCAGATAAAGACCTGAACAGTCCATCCAGTCTGCCTATTAGTTATATCCATTAAAAATTAATGATTAAATTAACTTGTCTCTTTGATATTTCTGGAAAATAGACTGTAAAGTCCACCTGGTATTGTTTTAGATTCCAAATGCGGAAGTTGCCGTCCAAGATTTCTCCAGCCTATCCAACCATCCTGTTTGCAGGATATCTGCCATAAGTCTGGCCAGTAACATCCTCATGTTCCAAGTTAGTTTAGTTCCCATTAATATGCTCCCCAGACCATTCTATACCAAATCACCACATATGGGACACAGACCGTGCAAGTCTGTCCAGTACCGGCCTTAGTTCTTTAATTTGCAGCCTTCTTTAATTTACATCCTTCATTTTCTAATTAGAGATCGTTTGTGTTTATCCCATGCTTTTTTTAATTCCATCACCGTTTTCCTCTCCCCCCACTTCCCTTGGGAGGGCATTCCAGGCATCTACCACCCTCTCCGTGAAAAAGAATTTCCTAACATTGCTCCTGAGTCTTCCTCTCTGCAACCTCAAATTATGCCCTCTAATTTTACCATTTTCTCTTCTCTGGAAAAGATTTGGTTCTATATTAATACCTTTCAAGAATTTAAACATCTGTATCATATCTCCCCAGTCCCTCCTCTCCTCAAGAATATAAATATATAGGTCTCCAAGTCTCTTCTCATACTTCTTTTGGTTCAAACCCCTTAACATTTTCAGCACCTTCCTCTGGACCACTTCAAGTCTTTTTATATCCTTCATCAGATACGGCCTCCAAAACTGAACACTATACTCCAACTGCGGCCTCACCAATGACCTATACAGAGGAATCAGCACCTCCTTTCTTCTGCTGGTTATTCCTCTTTCTGTACAGCCTAGTATCCTTCTGGCTACAGCCACCACCTTATCACACTGTTTAGATGCATTTAGATCCTCAGACCAATCACCCCAAGGTCCCTTTCTCTGTCAGTGCTCTCACCTCCCAGCATATACAGTTCCCTCAGATTTCTACTCCCCAAATGCATCACTCTGCACGTCTTTGCACTGAATTTAGTTGCCATTCTTCTAACTTTTGCAGATTCTTTTTCATGTTTTTCACTCCCTCCAGGTTGTCCACTCTGTTATAAATCTTGGTATCATCCACAAAAAGGATAACCTTAACTTTTAACCGTTTAGCAATGTCACTCACAAACATATTAAACAGAATCGGTCCCAGCACCGATCCCTGAGGCACTCCACTAGTCATCTTTCCCTCCTCCGAGTGAATTCCATTAACTACCACCCTCTGGCGTCTGTCCGTCAATCAGCTTCTAATCCAGTTCACCACTTTGGGCCCTAACTTCAGCCCATGGAGTTTGCTTAAGAGCCTCCTATGAGGAACCATGTCTGAATGAAGAAAATAAGAAGAAACACAAGCACTGGCAAATTAGATGCAAAGCATTGATAAAGACAGCTAAGAAAGAATATGAAAAGAAACTTGCAAAAGAGGCAAAAACTCATAGCATCAGAAAACCTGTGAGGGAATCTGTGGGATCGTTGGATGACCAAGGAGCAAATGGGGTGGTCAGGGAGGATAAGGCCATAGCGGAAAGACTGAATTAATTCTTTGCTTCGGTCTTTACAGAAGAAGATGTAAGAGATCTACCTGAACCGGAAATGATTTGCAAGAGTGATGATGTGGAGCAACTGAAAGAAATCTTGGTGAATCTGGAAGATGTACTGAGCCAAATTGACAAGTTAAAAAGTGATAAATTGCCAGGACTGGAAGGTATATATCCCAGGGTACTAAAAGAACTCAAACATGAAATTGCTGACTAGTTGTTAGTGATCTGTAATCTGTCGCTAAAATCATCTATAGTACCTGAATATTGGAGGGTGGCCAATGTTACGCCGATTTTTAAAAAGGGCTCCAGGGGAGATCTGGGAAATTACAGGTAAGCCTCAGTTCGGTGCCGAACAAAATTGTAGAAACGATTATAAAAAATAAAATTGTGGAACATATAGACAAACATGATTTAATGAGACGGAGTCAGCCTGGGTTCAGCCGAGGGAGATCTTGCCTCACAAATTTGCTTGACTTCTTTGAAGGTGTGAATAAACATGTGGATAAAGGTGAGCTGGCTGATATAGTGTATATAGATTTTCAGAAAGCTTTTGATAAAGTTTCTTACGAGAGGCTCCTGAGAAAACTAAAGAGTCATAGGATAGGTGACAAAGTTCAGTTGTGGATTAGGAATTGGTTATCGGATAGAAAACAGAGGGTAGGGTTAATTGGTCATTTTTCTCAATGGAGGAGAGCAAATAGTGGAGTGCTGCAGGGGTCTATACTGGGTCCGGTACTATTTAACTTATTTATAAACTAGTGTTTAAGCCCGTTACATTAACGGGTGCTAGAGTAGATCTCATCCTATATCCTTAGTGCCCCCAGTGCCTCCTTCCCGTGTCCTTAGTGCCCCCAGTGCCTCTGTCCTGTGTCCTTAGTGCCCTCAGTGCCTCCTATGTCCTTAGTGCTCCCAATGCCTCCTTCCTATGTCCCCCTCACTGCCTTCCAGACTTTGTCCCACCCCCATCCTCCGAAGCCAGTCTGCCTGCCTCCCTCCCATCCCGCTGTGCAGTACTGCTGCCCAATTCAGGAAAAAAAATTTTGATTCGATTCAGCCTACTGAATTGGTTTTTCGATTCAATTCAATTTTCCTGCCCAGTTGGGTGTTTTTTCAAACATCCTGGTGGGTTTATTTTATAGCCTCTTCACCCCCTTTGCCTTCTCCTAATCACACTGACGCCGTGGTGTAAACAAAATAAACAAACAAAAAAGACTTTTCCTCTCTCTGTTAAATCCTAGCTCACGTTTGCGGTCTAACACCAGCTCTGGCAGGATACACGTTTCAAATCTGACATATTGTAATCACAAAATGGAAAATAAAATTAGTTTTTCTACCTTTTGTTGTCTGGTCATTAGTCAAATCTTGTTGGTCCCAGGCTCTGGTTGTCTTCTGATAACTTGCTTGCCAGGGTCTCCTTTCTTCTTTCTCCGGGCTAACCATCCATCTGCCATCTCTGTCCTCCCCTTCCATTTCCCTTCCTTCCCCCGGAGGTCTGGCATCTTTCTTTTTTTCATCTCCATCCACAGAACCACCTTTTCTTAACTACCCTTTCATCCAGCATCTCTCCCACCACCCCAGGGTCCACCATCTCTCCCTTTCTTTTCCCAACTACTCTCCTATCCAGTATCTCTATCCCCCCCTCTACACCATCCCTTGTGTCCAACTTCTCTCCCTTTCTGTTTCATCCCTCCCTAAATCCCATTGTCAATCATCCCTCTTCCTCTCCTCTATTTTCAGACCCATTATTTCTTCCCTCCCCAAAGTCCGGCATATGCACCTATTTTTGAACCCCCCCTTCCCTCTCTCCCTTCCTCCATGTATTTCTACACCAGGGCCCCCTCCCCTGGTCTATCCCCCCTGAAGGCCTGCACCCCACCCCTAAAGGCCGGCCTCTCCCCCCTGAAGGCCTGTGCCACCATCCCTGAAGGCCTGTTTCCCCCTTGAAGGCCTGCATTCCCCTGAAGGCCTGCCTGCCTGTCCCCCATGAAGGCCTGTCCCACCCCCCACCCTGAAGGCCTGCCTGCCTGCCTGTCCCCCCTTGAAGGTCTGTCCCCCCCTGAAGGCCTGAGGACCAGTGAGCACGGCTTCAGCAAAGGATGATCTTGTTTGACGAACTTGCTGCACTTCTTCGAGCGGGTAAACAAGCAGATAGACAAGGGTGACCCGGTTGACATTGTATATCTGGATTTTCAGAAGGCGTTCGACAAGGTTCCGCACGAACGACTACTTCGAAAAATTGAGAGCCATGGAATAGAGGGTGAAATACTCACGTGGATTAAAAACTGGCTAGCAGATAGGAAACAGATAATGGGGGTAAATGGACAATACTCGGACTGGAAAAACATCACCAGTGGGGTGCCGCAGGGTTCAGTACTTGACCTGTGCTCTTCAACATATTCATAAATGATCTGGAAATGGGTACGACGACTGAGGTGATTAAATTTGCAGACGATACGAAGTTATACAGAGTAGTAAAGATGCAGGGGAATTGTGAAGATCTGCAACGTGACATAACCACGCTCAAGAAAGAACGTCAAGAAGGGCGATAAATCCTTCTTCAGGTACATTAGTGAAAGAAAAAGAAACACAGATGGGATAGTACACCTTAGGAAACCCGACGGGAACTTTGTGGACTCGGATTCCGAAAAAGCCAAACTGTTAAATGAATACTTTTGCTTGGTCTTCACTTGCGAGGCGCCGGGAATGCTCGGAAGACCCATTTCAAAATTTTGAGTTTACGCCCAGTAGTGTCTATGATGAGCTATCTAGACTCAAGGTAAACAAAGCCATGGGACCGGACAAACTACACCCCAGGGTGATCAGGGAACTGAGTGACGTCCTGGCGGAACCGTTATCCGCGCTCTTTAATCTTTCCCTAAGTACAGGAAGAGTTCCGTTGGATTGGAAGACGGCTAACGTCATTCCACTCCACAAAAAGGGAATCGGGACAGAGGCTGAGAATTACAGACCGGTGAGCCTCACATCGATAATAAGTAAACTTATCCCAGGACAAGCAGGCAGGTATTCTCACTAGTTGTGACGTCATCCAACGGAGCCCCGATGCAGACATCTCACAAGCATTCTTGCTTGTAGAAACTTTTAGAAGTTTCGAGTTGCCCACACCGCGCATGCGCGAGTGCCTTCCCGCCTGATGTACCGGGCGTGTCTCCTCAGTTCTTTCTCTTCCGCGGAGCTGAGAAGTTTGCCTTCAAAACTCTCTGCGCGAAGTTCCTTTATTGTGCCTTCTGTGCCCGCGGTTTTGAGTTTTTGGGGCTCATTATCGTTGGCTCACGTTGCGTTTTATTGTTAAAAAAAAAATTCTTTTGATCGTTCGACTGGGCAGGCCGCGTGGCCACAGCCCCGCAGCTTCGACCTTACGGCGGAGCTTTTTCGGCCTATGTCCCAGCCTGTTACCGATTTTAAAAAGTGTGTCAAGTGCCAGCGCGCAATTTCATTGACAGACCCTCATCGACACTGTCTTCAATATCTCGGGCCTCAACATCTTCTAAAATCGTGCCGGCCTTGCTCCACACTTACAGCACGTGCTTTTAAGCGTCACTGTATTTTGTGGGAGTCGCTGTTTAGCATGGAGGCGTCCCCGGTGCTGCCCTCTTCACAGAGTGCCACGCCTTCGACTTCCGATTCAACATCTTCGGCCTCGAGTCTGCAGATTCTCTACTTGGTGTTTTTCTCATCACAAGGAACCTCAACATGCCTTCTTGTCCTCTGTTTTGGACTACCTTTTGCACCTGTCTCATTCTGGTCTCAAGTTTACATCGATCAGAGTCCATCTTAGTGCAATTGCTGCTTTCCACCAGCCTCTTCAGGGGAAACCTCCTTCTGCACATCCTGTGGTTTTCAGATTCATGAAAGGACTTTTCCATGTAATCTTCCCCTCAAACCGCCTCCAGTGGTTTGGGACCTCAATGTTGTTCTTTCTCAACTTATGAAGCCTCCATTTGAACCTCTTAACAAGGCTCCTCTGAAATTTCTCACTTGGAAATTGGTGCTTCTCATTGGCCTCACTTCTGCCCGTTGAGTGAGTGAACTTCAAGCATTGGTTGCGGATCCGCCCTTTACAGTCTTTCATCATGACAAGGTGGTCCTTCGCACTCATCCCAAATTCCTCCCCAAAGTGGTCTCGGAATTTCATCTGAATCAATCCATTGTTCTTCCTGTGTTTTTTCCGAAGCCGCATTCTCATCCTGGAGAATCAGCTCTTCACACTCTGGACTGTAAGCGTGCTTTGGCTTTCTACCTGGAACGCACCAAGCCTCACAGAATTGCTCCTCAACTTTTCATCTCCTTTGATCCGAACAAGTCGGGACGCCCTATCTCTAAGAGTACCATCTCCAACTGGATGGCGGCTTGTATCTCTTTCTGCTATGCCCAGGCTGGCTTACCCCTTCACAGTAAAGTCACAGCCCATAAGGTCAGAGCAATGGCAGCCTCTGTAGCTTTCCTCAGATCGACACTGATTGAGGAGATTTGTAAAGCTACCACTTGGTCCTCGGTTCATACCTTCACCTCACACTATTGTCTGGATACCTTCTCCAGACGGGATGGACAGTTTGGCTAAACAGTGTTACAAAATTTGTTCTCCTAAATTGCCAACTCTCCCACCATCCCATTGTGGTAATCTTGGAGGTCACCCACTAGTGAGAATACCTGCCTGCTTGTCCTGCGATAAAGCAATGTTACTTACTGTAACAGTTGTTATCCAGGGACAGCAGGCAGCTATTCTCACGTCCCACCCACCTCCCCTGGGTTGGCTTCTCTGCTAGCTATCTGAACTGAGGAGACACGCCCGGTGCATTGGGCGGGAAGGCACTCGCGCATGCGCGGTGTGGGCAACTCGAAACTTCTAAAAGTTTATACAAGCAAGTATGCTTGTGAGATGTCCGCATCGGGGCTCCGTTGGATGACGTCACCCACTAATGAGAATAGCTGCCTGCTGTCCCTGGATAACAACTGTTACGGTAAGTAACATTGCTTTATGGAAACGCTAATCAAACGCAAATTGGATACAATCCTGAACGAGGAGAAACTACGGGATCCCCCTCAACATGGTTTTACGAAGGGAAGGTCCTGTCAATCAAATCTGATCAGCTTCTTTGACTGGGTAACAAGGAAGTTGGATACAGGGGAATCCCTGGACATCGTGTACTTGGACTTCAGCAAAGCGTTTGATAGCGTCCCACACCGCAGGTTACTGAGCAAGATGAGTTTGATGGGATTGGGTGTAACATTAATCGCATGGGTTAGGGACTGGCTTGGGGGTAGATGACAGAGGGTAGTGGTTAATGGTACCCTCTCCGATACGACGGAGGTGATCAGCGGAGTGACTTGACTGAGGGGCTTCGAGGTAAAATTACATTATTCGCCGATGACGCCAAACTATGCAACATTGTAGGCAAAAGCTCATCGGTCTTTAGCACAATGCCCGACAAAATGCCTGACAGTATGACGCAGGACCTACTCCTGCTTGAGCATTGGTCAAAGACTTGGCAACTAAGTTTCAATGCCGAAAAATGCAAAGTCATGCACCTTGGTGGCAAAAATCCATGCAGGACTTACACCCTAAATGGTGAGATCCTAGCAAGGCTGTAGCAGAACGCGACTTGGGCGTGATCATTAGCGAAGACATGAAGACTGCCAATCAATTGGAGAAAGCTTCCTCCAGGGCTAGGCAAATCATGGGTTGTATCTGTAGAAGTTTCATCAGCCGTAAGCCCCAGGTTATTATGCCATTGTACAGATCCATGGTGAGACGCCATCTGGAATACTGTGTGCAATTCTGGAGGCCGCATTATCAAAAGAATGTGCGGAGAGTTGAGTTGGTTCAGCGAATGGCCACCAGAATGGTTTCAGGTCTCAAGGATTTACCGTATGAGGAACGGCTGGATAAGTTGCAGCTATACTCACTCGAAGAACGCAGAGAGAGGGGAGACATGATCAAGACGTTCAAATATGTCACGGGCTGTATCGAGGTGGAAGAAGATCATTTTTTTCTTAAAGGACCCACGGCGACAAGAGGGCATCCGTGGAAAATCAAGGGTGAGAAATTTCATGGCGATACCAGAAAATACTTCTTCACCGAAAGGGTGGTTGATCGCTGGAATAGTCTACCACAACAGGTAATTGAGGCCAGTAGCGTGCCAGATTTTAAGAAAAGATGGGATTGGCATGTCGGATCTCTTCATGGAGGTAGATAGGGGGTGGGTCTTGGTGTGGGCAGACTGGATGGGCCGTGGCCCTTTTCTGCCGTCATTTCTATGTTTCTATGACATGGCAAATGAGGTTCAACGTGGATAAGTGTAAGGTAATGCATGTTGGTATCAAAAATCCCACACACAAATACAAGATGTCCGGGGCAGTACTAGGAGAGACCCCCCCCAGGAAAGAGACCTGGGAGTACTGGTCGACATGTCAATGAAGCCGTCTGCACAATGCGCAGCAGCAGCGAAAAGGGCGAACAGAATGCTAGGAATGATTAAGAAGCTTATCTTCGCAAAAAGCAAATTCAACCATGTCTCACCGCTTCTGTCCAAGCTCCACTGGCTGCCGATAATCTCCAGAGTCCACTTCAAATGTGCCTGCCTCACTTTCAAGATCCTACACGGCATCCTCCCTCCCCTCATCCCTCTCGCTTGGAACTCCTCCAACCCTAATTCCACCAGATCCACCCAAAAAATGAAACTTTCCTTTCCCTCGCTAAAAGGCGTTTCCCTTGTAGGAAAACTCGGCTCCTCCCTCCCTTTCAGAATCACTGAGCTCTGGAACAACCTTACCTCCCCTCTCAGGATTCAGAGCTCTCTCCAACTCTTTTGTAAACATCTGAAAACCTGGTTATTCTCAAAAACGTAACTCCTCCTCCCTCTCTGGTCATTTTAGTCCTCTAATCCTTTTCTCCTCTTTTTGCCCCACTGGAGTTCCTTTCTACCCTAACTCTTGTTAACTGTGTCGAGCTTTACGAATGTAGAGATGATGCGGTATACAAACCTAAGGTTTAGATTAGATTAGATTAGATCACGAACAGATTGGAGAGGGTAATCATGCCGCTGTACCGGGCTATGGTACGCCCTCACCTGGAATACTGCGTCCAGCACTGGTCACCATACATGAAGAAGGACATGGTACTACTCGAAAGGGTCCAGAGAAGAGCGACTAAAACGGTTAAGGGGTTGGAGGAGTTGCCGTACAGTGAGAGATTAGAGAAGCTGGGTCTGTTCTCCCTTGAAAAGAGGATACTGAGATGACATGATCGAAACATTCAAGATAATGAAGGGAATAGACTTAGTGGATAAAGACAGGTTGTTCACCCTCTCCAAGGTAGAGAGAACGAGAGGGCACTCTCTGAAGTTAAAATGGGAACGTAAGGAAGTTCTTCTTCACCCAGAGATTGGTGGAGAACTGAAATGCTCTCCCAGAGTCTGTTATAAGGGAAAACACGCTCCAGAATGAACGCAGGTAGGGCACAAGCCTTCGACCTGGGGGCCGCCGCGTGAGCGGAATGCTGGGCGTGATGGACCACTGGTCTGACCCAACAGCGGCAATTCTTATGTTCTTAAGGCCTGTCCCACCCTTGAAGGCCTGCCTGCCTGTCCCCCCTGAAGGCCTGTCCCACCCCCCATCCTGAAGGCCTGCCTGCCTGTCCCCACCCCCTTGAAGATCTGTCCCCCCCTTGAAGGCCTGCATGTCCCCCCCTGAAGATCTACAACCCACCCTTGAAGGCCTACACTCCACTCATGAAGGCCTGCCTGTCTCCTCTGAAGGCTACACCCCCCCCCTGAATGACTGCACATACACACACACACCCTCAGACTTCAGGCCTGCGTGTTCCCCCTGGCCTCCAGAATCAATTCTCCTAATTTCAGCAGCCTGCAATAAGATTGCTGGCGCTAGCGATCTTTGCAAGCTGCCATACGGCTTAGGAGATCTCTTCTCTCTGCCACGGTCCCACCCCTTCTTTGACCCTCCCACCACGAGACGACTGACAAATCTCCTGGCTCCAGCAGCGTCCACAGCTCTCTAAACATGCTGCTTTGCGGCCTTCTACTGCCCTGATTTCCTCTGCCACTTCTCTGTCTCTGATGATGTCATCAGGGACGTTGCATTGGAAATCAGGGCAGTAGAAGGCCGCGAAGCAGCGTGTTTAGAGTGCTGCGGACGCTGCTGGAGCCGGGAGGTTTGTGGTCGTCTCATGTTGAGAGGGTCAACGGGGGATCGGGTGCACCGAGGGGGGTGACAACGACGAACTGCCTTACACGAAAACAGAACCCTAAGCACGCATGCGCACTCCTACCTGCCAGGGACCTACTGATCACGGAACACACAAGTAGGAGTGTGCATGTGCGCTTAGGGTGTTTATTATTATAGATGATCTGGAAATTGGAATGACGAGTGCAGATGACACTTTGCAGATGACACTAAATTGTTCAAAGTTGTTAAAACGCATGCGGATTGTGAAAAATTGCAGGCGGATCTTAGGAAATTGGAAGATTGGGCGTCCAAGTGGCAGATGAAATTTAATGTGGACAAATGCAAAGTGATGCATGTTGGGAAGAATAATCTGAATCACAGTTATCAGATGCTAGGGTCCACCTTGGGGATTAGCGCCCAAGAAAGGATCTGGGTATCATTGTAGACAATACGATGAAACCTTCTGCCCAATATGTGGTGGCGGCCAAAAATCAGGATGCTGGAAATTATTTAAAAAAGGATGATTAACAAGACTAAGAATGTCATAATACCCCTGTATCGCTCCATGGTGTGACCTCATTTGGAGTATTGCGTTCAATTCTGGTCTCCTTATCTCAAGAAAGATGCTAGAAAAGGTTCAAAGAAGAGCGACCAAGATGATAAAGGGGCTGGAACTCCTCTCATATGAGGAAAGACTAAATGGTTATGGCTCTTCAGCTTGGAAAAGAGATGGCTGAGGGGAGATATGATTGAAGTATACAAAATCCTGAGTAGAGTAGAACGGGTACAAGTGGATCGATTTTTCGCTCCATCAAAAATTACAAAGATTAGGGGACACAAAGATTAGGTTACACGGAAATACTTTTAAAACTAATAGGAGGAATTTTTTTTTCACTCAGAGAATAGTTAAACTCTGGAACGCGTTGCCAGAGGATGTGGTAAGACCGGATAGCGTAGCTGGTTTTAAGAAAGGTTTAGACAAGGAGGAAGCCACTGCTTGCCCTGTATTAGTAACATGGAGTATTGTTACACCTTGGGTTTTGGCCAGGCACTAGTGACCTGGATTGGCCACCTTGAGAACGTTCTACTGGGCTTGATGGACCATTGATCTGACCCAATAAGGCTATTATTATGTTCATTCTTTCCAAAAATAGTAGGACTAAGGGACACACGAAGCTACTAAGTAGTAGATTTAAAACAAACCGGAGAAAATATTTCTTCATAGAACATGTAATTAAACTATGGAATTTGTTGCCGGAGAATGTGGTGAAATCAGTTAGCTTAGCGGAGTTTTAAAAAGGTTTTGATAATTTCTTAAAAGAGAAGTCCATAGGCTATTATTGAGATGGTTTGGGGAAATCTACTGCTTATTCCTAGGATAAGCAGCATAGAATCTGTTTTGCAACTTGGGATCTAGCTAGGTAATTGGGACCTGGGTTGGCCACTATTGGAAACAGGATACTGGGCTTGAGGGCCTTCGGTCTGTCCCAGTATGTCAATTCTTATGTGCTTATGTCTGGTAACCCTATACCGGACGCCTGGTAACTCTACTCCTATTTGCTCTATTTCAGCCTTACTGTATTCCAAGCCTCTTTCTGGTGCTTCTATGGCCTCTCTCTCACTGTATTCCAAGCCTCATTTTGGTGCTCCTATGGGCTTTATTTATTTATTTTTAGCATGTTTCAAGTCTCATTCCAATTTTGAGTCTCTGTTATGCTGAACTTGCCTTTTTTATTTTTAGGCTTGTCTTCTTTTCTCCTCTCTTGACTCTGTGATGATGCACAGCAGGCATTTATCCCTCAAGTTACTGCACCCAGACAAACAACAACTTTAAAAAACCCATCCGGACCTCATAAGCCCTGGAAAAGAGGACAGATCAAGATTTTTTCTGGACATTTGGTAATCCTATGCAAGACTTCCATTAGATACCAGAGCACAGCATATTTAAAACCATGGTAATGAGCTATTAGCTGAGCACAATGCAGGGCTTAACCAAGTCTGAGGAGGTATAGAATGGTTACTTCCTTCTTCTGTGGTAGAGTTGTAAGGTTTTAATGCCGCGTTTCTTCTTTTTGCAGCCAGCATACAGAACCTGCAATTTTTTTTTTAATGGCTTCCATGAAGACCAAGAACTGAACTGATTACAAGGACATGGTTCTTGCTAATGTAGCTAGAGCTGTGTACAGGTCTTGAGCAAAAGAAAAACTATCAACATACATCTGCGCACATGCTGCAATGCTATTTGGTGCATAAATATTGATACTGCAAAATATTTTATTCACAAAATAACATTGCAGCCCATTCTCATATGTTTTTCTCATACCTGTGTGCAGTTGTGGCTATTTAGCTCAGAACCATGTTCACATATGTCCCATGTGCCCTTCTAGTTTACTGCACACGTTTTGTGCATGGCCTGGTTGCATAAAATTTGGTTACTGCATCATCAAGCAAAAGTCTGAGGTTATACTTGCATTAGGAAGCTGTGTACTAAGCTATCAGTGCATTGCTCTAACACAGTGGTTCCCAAACCTGTCCTGGGGGACCCCCAGCCAGTCAGGTTTTCCAGATATCCCTAATGAATATGCATGAGAGAGATTTGCATATAATGGAAGTGACAGGTATGCAACTCTCTCTCATGCATATTCATTAGGGATATCTGGAAAACCTGACTGGCTGGGGGTCCCCCAGGACAGGTTTGGGAACCACTGCTCTAACACAAGCTTAGTGCATCGGCATTAAGGTTTGAGGCAGGGGTAGGGAACTCAGGTCCTCGAGAGCCGTATTCCAGTCGAATTTTCAGGATTTCCCCAATGAATATTCATTGAAAGCAGTGCATGCAAATAGATCTCATGCATATTCATTGGGGAAATCCTGAAAACCCGACTGGAATATGGCTCTCGAGGACCGGAGTTCCCTACCCCTGGTTCGAGGTATATTCTGTGCAGTTTGGTTTAGATCAGTGGTTCCTAACCCTGTCCTGGAGGACCACCAGCCAGTCAGGTTTTTGGGACAGGTCTAATGAATATGCATGAGAGAGATTTGCATATAATGGGGGTGACAGACATGCAAATCTACTCCATGCATATTCATTAGGGCTATCCTGAAAACCTGACTGCTGGTGGTCCTCCAGTACAGGGTTGGGAACCACTGGTTTGGATGATCTCAGATTATAACTCATTTGATACCTTGTGAAGATGCCTATAGTTGAAACGTCTGCAACATCCATTAATGTAATCTCTCTAGTCTCTACTGCCTTTCCTCAGCCTTGCCAATCCCTAATAGCTCAGGTACATCTTTGAATTTGGACAAGTAAAACACTTCTTAGAAACACTCTTTCTCTGTAATTCTATAAAGTTGTGCATCTAACTTTGCGACTAGCATGCAAAGTTGCGCATGCAAGTTATAGAATCAGGACAGTTGCGCACTGTAACTTAATTAGCTCACAAGCCTAATTGCCATTAATGAACAATTGTTGGCTATAATTGGTGCTAACTGGCACTAATTGGCACATGCATAACTGCCCCTAGCTGATATTCTATAAACCAGTGTATCTCAAACTGTGTGACTCCTGGGATTTCAGGTGTGCCGTGGCATACATAGAGAAACATAGAGTATGATGGCAGAAAAGGGCCGACAGCCCAACAAGTCTGCCCACTCAAGAACCCTCCCTCCTTGAGAATCCATCTTTTAAGCATTCCTCTGGAGTGACCCCACCAGACGTTCCCATCATCCCTTGAAGTCGAGCATGGTACTGGCCTCAACTACCTGAAGTGGAAGACCATTCCATCGATCAATTACCCTTTCGGTGAAGAAGTATTTCCTGGTGTCCCCATGAAATCATCTCCCCCTGAGTTTTAGCGGGTGCCCTCTTGTCACAGTGGATAAAAGATTTCTTCCTCCTCCATAATGCAGCCCGTGATGTATTTGAATGTTTCTATCATGTCCCCCCTTTCTCTGCGCTCTTTGAGAGAATATAAGCGCAGCCTGTTCAGACGTTCTTCATATGGGAGATCCTTGAGTCCTGAAACCATCCTAGTGGCCATTCGCTGAATCGACTCCATTCTCTTCACATCCTTTTGATAATGTGGCCTCCAAAACTGAACACAGTACTTCATGGATCTGTATACTGGGGAGGAAGAGACGCCGGCGCCAACTGACTACCTACAGGATGTCTCATGGCAAGAGGCACGTCCTATAAACAATCAGCCGGCGTCAGCGCCTCTCCTCTCTGGCCCTCTTCCCTGCTGGTACCCTGCTTCTGGCATCTCAGGGTCCGTCTGGAGGGCCTTTGTCTGTGTGTGCATATGTCATCATGGCGACATTTGCGCACTTCCGGATGCCTCGAGCCTTGACCCACTTCATTTAGTGTGCAGTGGCTCGAGAAAGTGTGCGGGACACTGCTATAAACTGTGCATTCAAATTCCAGAGTGCTCACTTGTAAGAGGCTGGAAATTTGGGAGGGGCATGGACAGGTCTGGGGTGTGTCTGGCAGTTGCATGCAAGGGTTATATAGACAGTCCCAAGCTGTGACTCAGGACCCCAAATAGGGTCACAAAACTCTCCATGGGTACATAATTATTCTGCACCTCTAGGGGGTCACATAATTTTATTTAGCTTTAGTTATGAAGTCATAGGCACAAAAAGATTGGGAAGTGCTGTTAGATGCAATCATTTACACCAGCTATTTTAAGTGCTCACACCTGATGTTAGGTGTGTAACTGCAGACTTATGCTAGTTTTCTATGACACCAATTGCATATATTATTTCTATTATAGAATCTACGCTCAGCTTCCCAGAGGCCCCCTTTAGGTGACCTTTGAGAGTTATCTTACTTATGCCAGCTAAGTGTCAAATCCCTATATGCTGACCCTGAAATCAGAAGAACACAGTACTTCAATGCCTAGGTCCTTACCTAGCACATGCAACCTCACCCACCTGATTTCAGATTTTGTCCCTTTCTGAATTTTCAGCCATTTCTTTAATAGGTTCCGCTGCAGCCGCAGAGAGGTGCTAGGAGTGGAAAGATTGGACCAGGGTGTGTCCTCATCACTGGAAGGTGTGACCTCGATAGAGGGTGGCTCCAGGTATTTTCGTCTGGTACTGCCACTCCCAGTCTCTGGCTCTGATATCTGACCCTGCTCATCTCCTGACCTTGGCTGTTGCCGCCTCAGCAATGGGGATGAAGGGGCAGATTTACTTGCCCGTCCCCCTTCAGCAGACATGATCTTTAATGATTTCAGACTTGTAGTTGATGTCATAGTAATCCAGTAGAGAAGGATATCTTGGATAATCCTTGAGAAACCTGCAGTGTTCAGTTCTTGTTGCTGCTTTGCATAGGCTGTTGGGACACTGTTATCTAATATAACTGTTAAGTTTCAAGAGTTCTACTGATGGGATCAGCAACTCCTTTATTCCTGAAATACCTGGATCTCCTAGGAACAAGGTCTCAGTTCTCCTATAATCCTTTGCATGAGATGTGGAGCAGCTCTTTTCAGTCCTTTATATGAGATGGAGCTTGGGTCTTCTCAGTCCTTTAGAGGAGAAGAGAGTTCTTCCCAATGCTTGGCTCTTCCTGGTCTCGTATTAGAGATGCATTCTAACTGATCCTTATCCTACATAAGAAACACAGTATAGTTCTGGTTATGAGACATGGTCTGGCTTTCCCAGGCCCAGTTATGAGAATTAACTTGGCTCCTACAAGTTCTTGCAGTCTAGCACTGCCTGAACATTAAGCAAACATGCTGCAGCCTGCAATTCATGATTTCTGACATCTATTACATGGCTCAAGATTGTTGATCCTCTTCAGCAGTGTATTGCAAACTGTGTGCCGTGGCAGATTCCATGTATGTCTCAAGATGCTGGTGAGGAAGAGAGGAAATGTGCCGGCGCCAGCTGACTGCTTACAGGACGTATCTCTCGCGGTGAGAGGCACATCCTGTAGTCAGCCAGTGCCTCTCCTCCTCCCCAGTGCCTCTGCTCCTTCTCCTCACCTCTCCTTCTGCAGCACCCCCCACGCTCCCCCCCCCCCACCACACACACACACTCTGGCGGTAATAGGAGGCTCAGGGCTGCAGCTGGAGGACATCCGCATATGTGCAGATGTTGACGTGATGACATCATGCATGTCCTAAAGATACTCGTCTGATACAAAGGGGCTGGGAACAGGAGTTACATAAGGAATTTGGTCCGTGGGACATTGTGAGAGCCATTAGAGGTTCCTGGAGCGCTATTGAGGGAGTGTCATGCTCAAGTGCTACATAGAGCCTATTTTACTCAGGTGCAACTACATAAAATTGGGGGCATTGATTCTCCTCTTTCTCTCAAAAGTGGCAGTGACCCTAATTCTTTTGCCCATTCCATTTGGGATTGTTGGCTTGTTCAATCGTTTTGGACCTCTTTATACAATACTTACAGGGTCTGCTGTGTGATTACAGGGATGGTAGAACAGTTAGTGCTTCATATAGCTAAGGCTTTTCAAGGCCTGCCTAGGGAGGGGCTTGCTATGGTGTCATAAGGTGAGTCTCCTGGCTCACAAATGTATCTTCTAATCTTGGACTTCTTCGGACCATCCTTCATTTTGGAGATGGCGATTGATGGTTCACAAGTTAGCTCTTTGGGAGGCTCAGAAAGCAGTGGGACACACAAAGAGATGTAAACACTTTTTACTTATTTGGTGTCTTTGTCACCAAGAGGATGTAGCTTGATTATGAATACCATCTCTTAGGGGCTTTGAGGACAGTAGGCTAATTCAGTGACCAGATTCTGAGATATACCGTATTTTTCAGACCATAACACACACACACCTATAGAGGAGGAAAAACCAAGAAAAAAAATTTGATTCAGAATTTTTTTTTCTTGGTTTTTCCTCCTGTACACGTAGGTGCGTCTGGTGGTCTTGTGCGTCTGATGCTGGGAAGCCCAAAGCCTTAAGAGGGTGCGCAGTGTATTCGGTCCCCCTTTTTGGAAGTGGAAAAAGTGTGTCTTATGGTCCGAAAAATACAATACATAAGAACATAAAAGTTTGGTGGAGTGTTTTGTGGCTGATGCCGGGGTCCAAGTCCAGGCCCCTGGGAGGGTTTAGCCTTTTTGGCTGTTTGATGCTTATATTCTCATTCCCAGCTTTCTGGGTTTTTTTGTGGGGGTGGTGGTTGGGGTGGGTTAGTTTTGGAGTACAAACTGTAGGATGGAATGGTTTCCCTTGGACTAAGTTTGGTTACTTTTGGTTACTTTTTTCTTACTATACACTCTCTGACTGCTTTGCTTACACCTTCTTTATGATGGGGATTCGCTGCTTGTATTATTTAACCTAGCTAACAATCTTCAGTGATGATAATTCATTTTTTCTCAAAGGGGGGTAGCGGTAGAGTTTGGGGGGAAGGAGTATGAGAAATCAAATAAGAAATAACTTTATAATATAATAAAGTGAATTACTAATATATTCTGCTAACAGTTGTATAATGTTAATTATTGCAGTGTATAATAATGCATAGATACAGTAGAGGGATACTAATACTAATAACCTTTTTGCTGAAGTGTGCAAAAGACAGTAAGGGGGGGATGAGGCATTCCTGGGAACACAATGCCTCCAGTAACTGTAAAACATGATGTCTCAGCAGTATAGCATAAGGGCTTTGTTGAAGTAACAAAAGTCGAAGGACGCAGCATGTAGCATGAAGAATGAGTATGTGATGGGATGATCGAGTATCCATATATGGTAACTAGAAAATACAGTTGGTGGTCCTAGAAATAAGGGTAATAGGGGAGGTAAACAGAGGTGGGGAAAACAGAAGAATAGAGTAAAACATTGATAGATTGTGAACTGCTGCTACTCCAACCAATGAGCAGCCAGGCAGGCAGGGGGGACTAAGAAAAATGTGAAATAACTATATAATAGATGATTGTACTAAGCTCTGTGTGCCTACTTTGCAATTTGGACACCCTGTCTAGCCAGAGAGAAATAAATTATTTTCTGCTTTACTACAAGACTTTCTGGAGTATCCTTGTAAGGTAGGGGTTTTTTTTGTTTGTTTGTTTCTCACAGCTTGGGGGCTTGTTTCTGGGATTATGTCATCATTGACCTGGACTGACGATATTGAGCGATGAGGAGACACATTCTACTGAGATTGAAAGTATGCTAAATTTTATCTACTGGAATATCCGACTGATTATCTTCTATGTAAGTTGTCTCAACATCAAATGTCGTATTTGAAAACGAAGATCTAATAGTTGTAATTTTGTCATTAAAAAAATTTGCTAATGAATCAGCTGTTGGTTTAGAATTTTTGTGTGATACATCTGGTTTACTTGATCTGCATTTCCGATTGCCCCACGAGGGACACGGCCAGAGACGGACAAAGTGAAAGGGGGTTTATTGCATACTTGAAGTGTCTCAGGGGACTGAATGGGAAGTAAAAGCTAGTAGAAGTGAAAATAGGGATTGTAAGAATCCCAGGAACATTCCTCCAGAAAGCTCCTAAAGAGAGGATGTCAAAGTATTAAAAAGACATGTCTTATACTAAAGGAAAGTTTAATCTGGATAAGGGAATAGAGTATGCTGCCTGCTGGTCAGGGTGTGAGGTAAAATTATTTCCTCTAAATATGTAGCAATGAAGAGACAGGCACTTCCCTAGGATCCTCTTAAGAATCTGCCCCCACTCTGTAAAACTCCCCATGTCTCAGATGCCCCGGAACTAGGTATAGAGGGTGTACAAAATCTATTTGAGGAATCTGTAGTTCCTACTACTGCTCCAGCAAACGGAGTCTTTAAATCCCAGGTTGAAAAAAGAGTTAGCAGTGTTACAAGGACTTGACAATTTTTTTCCTATGACTTGGGGACAGTGCCTCAGACAAAGGAGGAGCTGAAAGGATTCTTCTGTTGAGAAAAGTACCAACGGGAGGGGGAGAAGGGAAAGGAGTAGGATATGTAAGCCCCCAATAACTAGCACTGAAGTAAGAAGTTTTAAAAATAAAATAAAATACTTAATTGAAGATCCTATTGGGTTAGCTGTTCTTTGGATCCAATTTTTATACCTGGCAAGAAATGATGTTTATTCTGGGTATTTTATTTAGCAGAAAAGAAGGCAAAATCATCATCCTGTGGGACAGGAAGGACCCACGGGGGAAGATAAATTCCCCAATTGGAGTAACCAGAACCCAGCACACCGAGTTAATATGAAGGACTTGAGGGACCTCAAAATAGCAGGGATTAAAGAAGCAGCTCCTAAGTTTCAGAATGTCACTAAAGCATTTGAGCTGCAGCAAGAAAAAGAAAAGGCTTCATCAGCCTTTATACTGTTATTGCAACAACAAATGAGAAAATACTCAGGCATCCATGGAATGTTACAACTGTGGCATGCCTGGACACTTTAAATGAGAATGCCCAGATTTGAAGAGGGAGGAAATAGCCATCCCTCTTATGGCATTTGGAGATGAATAGGGGGGTCAGGGGGTTTCTAAAGTCTCACCAGGAGTCCTTGATAAACTTAAAGGTGGGGCCCTATGAAGAAGTCATTTTCCTAGTTAATACAGGGGCAGCTAGGACATCATTGAACTTAAGAATTGCCGCTGCTGGGTCAGACCAGTGGTCCATCGTGCCCAGCAGTCCGCTTCCACGACAGCCCCCAGTGGCCTAACTGAGACCAGCCCTACCTGCGTACATTCCGGTTCATCAGGAACTTGTCTAACTTTGTCTTGAATCCCTGGAGGGTGTTTTCTTCTATAACAGCCTCCGGAAGAGCGTTCCAGTTTTCTACCACTCTGGGTGAAGAAGAACTTCCTTACGTTTGTACGGAATCTACCCCTTTTAACTTTAGAGAGTGCCCTCTCATTCTCCCTGCCTTGGAGAGGGTGAAGAACCACAGGGATTGAAACTTTCAGATCAAAGACTGTGCCTGGGGTAAAGGGGAAGGATTTTCGATCCTCATTATTAAAAAAAAGTCACCCTGAAGTTGAGATTAGAAGAGGTAACTGAAGACCTCTTGTATATCCCTGAAGCAGGAGTTAACCTGTTAGGCAGAGATTATAAGTTTCCAAGTTTATTATTATATGATATATCATCTATCAAGCTTTAGCTAAATGGTTTTCATTACGTTTTATAGAAAAATAGAAATATAAGCAATATAAAGTATGATTTTAAAAAAGGGGGATTTGGAAGCAAACAGGACCTAAAGTGACTAGTAGGAAAGAACATTGGGGAGTAAAAAGTATATCGAGATAAAAAAATAAAAGGAAGAAAAGGGAGAGGGAAAAGTACAAAAGGAAAGGGGTCACTTCTTAGGAAACATTTGTAGTTCTCTGCTGAAGTGTTTGTCTATGTCAGAAGAAGGAGGGAAACATTTTTCAGTGAAGGTTCTAATTTGATGTCTAAAGGTAGGGCATTCCAAAGTGAGGGCACGTTAACTGAGAAGATGGCCTTTTAAGTGGTATCGTAAAATCAATTTTTCCATGAGTTTAATCACTATTGATGTGAGACTCACTGGTCTATAATTTTCAGCCTCCGACCTACCTCCCTTTTTGTGGAGCAGGATAACGTTGGCAGTTTTCCAGTCTAGGGGCACTTTTCCCTTGTTCAGGGAAAGATTGAAGAGCATGGCCAATGGCTCTGCCAGGACATCGCACAATTCTCAAAGTACTCTAGGGTGTAGATTATCCGGGCCCATAGCTTTGTTCACTTTTATTTTTGATAGCTCACGGTAGACTTCGCTTGCAGTAAATTTCATGTCCATGTCACAGGTTAGATAATCGTGTTGCTGCTGAGCTGCTCCCTGCCACGATCAGTTTAGTGGCCATGGCAGAGAACCTCCCCTAATACATTCCCTGGTAGGAGGGATGCCCACTCCCTCCTGC
The DNA here is from genome assembly GCF_902459505.1 of Geotrypetes seraphini. Taxonomy (NCBI): domain Eukaryota; kingdom Metazoa; phylum Chordata; class Amphibia; order Gymnophiona; family Dermophiidae; genus Geotrypetes; species Geotrypetes seraphini. The sequence continues at coordinate 129,043,616 of NC_047094.1, forward strand.
CGAAATTCCCCCTGCAGGCATGCCCCCACCTCGACCCCCCCCCCAAGCCCACCCGGACCCCACCAGTAACTTTTCTTCATTGGTTGGCCTTAGGGAGGCCTTAAGCACCTAGGCCAATCAGGGCCTTAGGCCCCTCCCCAGTGCATCCCCGGTGCGGGAAGGGGAAGTGCTATGATGGTCCCTACATACAACCGGCGCAAGTACTGTACTTGCAATTGTACTTTAAAGCACTTTTTGGTAGGTGATCTGAGCACTTTATAAGCACTTGTTGCACTTTATTTTTATTTTTGTATAGTTTTAATGTGTATTTATTAACTTGTGGAGTATTTTCTATTTTTGATATCTCAACACAAGTATTATATTGTGTAACTCCTTAGTGTATTGAGTTTCTTCAATTAAGATTTTGAGGCCATTGGCCAAATAAAGCTTATTTTTTTTCTTACAGCCATTCTGACTAAGTAGTGTTCATTGAAAGACCAGTTGAAAGAACAGTTCTAGGCTGTTGCCTAAGGTTAAACGTCCTGAAGGGCTCCCCTAATTCCAGGGGGACCATGCCAGATTTAAGCAATATGTCACTACCTGGCTGCCCGCCACACTCTTTGGGGCACAGGTGTGACAACATGTCTGTCTTGTATGAAATTCAGTTGAGTTCATTTTTTGTGTATGGCCAAATTAAAAATAAGGACAATTCTTCCTTAAAAGGATACAGGACAATTTATTTAATTAAAAAACAAACAACCCCCCCCCCCCCCCCTCAGGACTGGTGTTCATAATACAGGATGCCGGGCTGAATTTGTTTTTTCACAAGATACTGAAATTGCCTGTGGCTGACTTGCTCCAGTTCCTCTGTTGTGATAAATTCCTAGGTGCTCAATGTCAGGAATCAGCTTTTGTAATGCTGTGGCTAGCAGAGGATATTACCACAGATTCTGGTAAGGGCAGACTGTCTCAAGCTTCCTACAATACCAACTTTGAGAACTACTACAGGCAGATGCACCCTGACACTGCTCAGTCTCCTGCATAGAGATAAATTAACTAAGCTCAAGAACGGAATGCTGGTTCTTTCATTCCTGCTTTTGAATCAAAAATTTTTTTTTTAAGTTCCTCATTCTAAACCACTGGCCAATCTGTCATCCTAATCCTGGGACTTATTCCCCCAACCGCTATATGACAAATGTTCTCAGCCTGCAAACTCTGAGCCTCTTCATTAAAATGTAGAACACAGGGACTGAACATATGAGAGAAGACTCCAACAAAATACAGAGCATGCTCCTGAGAGCTAAAAATGCACCAGAAAAAGGCAGCATCCTCTAATCACTTACGTAGGTGGGATATCCATACTCTGCTCGGGGAGACCATGGATTGATGACACTCCTCAGGGTTCACACCTAGCCAAGTTTCCCTTGCAGGTCGAGACAGGACTGTGGAGGAATCTCCTACATGACTGACTGTCATGAGCTAATGTTTCAGATACCTCTAGGAGCTATGAAGAGAAGCAGAAGGAAGCGAGAATGCAGTGATACACCCAGTGCTTACAGTGACATTCAGGATATAGGCACAGGAGGCATGCGCTGCAAGTCACCACCCCTCTTCAGTCCTGACTTTTGCAGTATCCTTTGCAGATTTTTCATACTCTGGGTTCTAATTTGTACCTTGCAGCAGAAGAGGCAATTTGGAAAGAGCATGCAGTGATTCTAGCCAAACACTTGAGATCATTTCCAGTGCAAACTTGCTAAAGATTAACCCCAAAGGCAGTTGTGCTTGTGTGTTTTAGTGCACAGTCCCAACATAGTTTTAGGGGAGCTCTTCCCTCTGAGTCAGAACTGCATGTTTTCCAGCATAGTGTTAAGGCCACACTTTCCTCTGAGCAATGTCCCAGAATGATGTTAGGGAACAAACTTCCCATAATCCAAAGCTAATATACCAGCTCTTTCTCATCCTCTCCCATCATATCCCACCCTGATGTTACAGACTCTGAACCAGTATCCCTGCGGGCTTATAGTAACACTTTCATTGCCGAGCCAGTTCTGACTCAGTGTCCCAGCAAAATGTTAAGGACACTCTCATGTCTGATCCGGTATTGATTCAGTATTTGTTTGGATTTGAGATTTAATTACTCATGATTCCCATTTGAGCTCAAGGTGATTTACAATTCAAGTACCTAAGCATAGGTGTCATAATAGGGTAAGTGTCATGCCTCAAAAATGGTTGTCACCCTTTGCCAACCCAAAGTCATTGGGTAAGTGGTTGGAATCTCTCCCTTTTCCCCCTCCTCACGCATTCTTGTAGTTCTCTAGTCCCGTTCCCCTTTCCTACCCCCCATTGGTCCTCCAACCTTTGTTTACGTTGTTGGCATTGTTAGCCACTGAGGCAGGCCACTGCCAGCTGGCTTAAGAAATGTTCTCTTTACCACATCCCACCTCTGGACACAGGAAGCTGCATCACAGGAGGTGGAACATGGCATAGAACACTTCTGGAATCAGTCAGCAGTGGAAGAGTAAGTAAAAAGAGCAGAAGATGGATCAGACTCTGGAGTGGGGGTGGGGGTAGAAAAACAGAGCAGAAGATGGATTCAATTCTCTATCCGATTATTAAGGACCCAAAAAACTCTCTCAAAGACAATTCAAACTATCGTCCAATTGCCAACCTTCCATTTTTAGCTAAAATAACAGAAAAACTGGTCTTTCAGCAATTATCAGATTTCATTGATAAAACTCAGGTTCTGCATCCCAACCAAGCAGGTGTTCGAAAAAACCATTCCACAGAACACGCTCTCTTAGGACTTACCACAACCATACATTATTATCTCGACCAACATAAGTCTGTATTACTCATCTCTTTAAATCTTGCTGCCGCATTTGACACAATAGATCACCATCTACTACTTCAAAGACTCGCATCCATCGGTCTAACTGACCAAGTCTTGGAATGGCTCAGATCTTATTTCTCTAATAGACTTTCCACAGTGCACTTTAATAATTCAATTTCAAAATCATACCACTCCAACTTTGGTATTCCTCAAGGTTCTATACTATCCCCTCTGCTATTCAATATCTATTTGGCTCCCCTTTTAACCCAATGCCAATCTATTGGATTTACGGCTTAAGCCTATGCTGATGATCTTCAATTTGTGCACAGTATCGATCCGACAAGCCAAAACAATATTTCTTCCATCAACCAAAAGTTAATCACAATCCATGAATGGCTGAATGCTAATATGCTTTCTTTGAGCATCGCCAAAACTAGTACTATGCTTTTCCCATGGAAAGAAGGGTTACAGCTCATTGCCCCTATTTCTATTGACAATATTCCACTTAAACCAATCATTATTATTAAAATCTTAGGCGTTCTTATCGACAATAAACTTTCATTTCGCCCACAAATTAGTACATTGGTTAAAAACTGCTTTTATAAGCTAAGGATGATAAGATCGCTAGTTCCTCTTCTTGATGCTAAATCCCTCAAAGTGTTAATCCATTCTCTTGTAATATCCAAAATGGATTATTGTAATTCTTTATTAAAAGGGATATGTCTAAAAGATATAAAACGTCTTCAGATAATCCAAAACACAGCTATCAAACTAATATTTGGCGCTAACAAATATGACCATGTCACTCCATTATTACAAAAAGCCCACTGGCTGCCCGTCATACACAGGATAACATATAAAATTGCCCTATTAACTTTTAAAACGATACAAACTAAAGCCCCAGCATTCATAGACAGACTTCTGATTCCATATGATCCCCGAGAGCCCTTAGATCAACTTCTCAACACACTGTACAAAGAGAAAAGTGTCTGTTATGAGAATTTATATCTGCTGTCTTTATTTTGCACTATGGCCCCCTTTTACTAAACCGTGATAGTGGAGCCTATGAGCATCGGGAGCTGTGAGGGGCATTCAGGTCAGGACAGGATACTGTAACAGCAGTATACTTTACTGACCTAAGGAAAGAGGGTTTGACCTCTGAAAGCTAATTAAAAAATGTATTAGTCCAATAAAATGGTATCTTATTTTCCATTTTTTGTTTTACTTTTGTTAATTTGTAAAGTGATTTATTATTTCTCTTTTTTTCAAATTTACATCTGCTATCTTTATATTTTGTTCAGTATTGGGGGATATGCACCACTATTTCTTCACCCCTAAACTGTACCGTTCCTTCGGTTTGTAACACAAGGCAGCATGCTGAATGCTTTGCACTGATCTGATGATCACAGAATTCCTATGATCGTCAGAACAGCACAGAACATTCAGCCCACCAGCCAGCGCTAAAAACCTCTTCCGTGCTTTTAAAGGGGGGGGGGGAGTTTAGTTTGTGATTACTTATTCCATATGAGGGTGGTTCTGTGTCCTGTATGTATGAAAGGCATGGTTTTCTGTTAATGTTGACCAGCCTTGTTTGGCGAAATGCATCAGGCATGGTTCCTGGGAGCACCTTAAATAAACCTGATTTGAATCTCCTTATAATAATAATAATAACAGCTTATATACCGCAATACTGTGAAGTTCTATGTGGTTTACAAAGATTAAGCAAAGGTACAAATTGATTGACTTTAAGAGGGGAGGAAGAAAGAGGGTTAATAGGACAGGAAATCTATTTTTGAGGAGAGAGTGATCAATAGAACAAGTTAATTGGTATAGAGGGGAGAGAGAAGACAGGATCAGTTGTCTAGATACTTTAGGAACAGGTGTGTTTTCAGACGTTTCCTAAATTCCTCATAAGTAATGGGCGAAAGCAATTGTTCTAGGTCTTTACCCCATGATGCTGCTTGGTGCGAGAGAAGATGTTCATGGTGTTTTTTTCAGTTTACAACCTCTCACTGGGGGGGAAACAAAGTTGGAATGTGAGCTTCTCTTGTGTCTGTTGGCTGAGAAGACGAAAAGGTCAGTTATATATTTAGGGGCAAGTCCGTGTAGTGTTTTGAAGCAGAAGCAGGCAAATTTAAACTTTACGCGCGCCTCCATTGGCAGCCAATGCAGCTGCCGGTAGTAGGGTGTCACGTGGTCAAACTTCCTCAGCCCAAAGATCAGTTTGACTGCTGCATTTTGCATCAATTGTAAACGCTGCATGTTCTTTTGGGAAATTGCTAAATAGACGATGTTGCAGTAGTCAAGTAGACTCAGTACGAGGGATTGGACTAGAGTTCTGAATGCCGCTGTATCGAAATAAGCTGTAATGGATCTGAGTTTCCAGAGAGTGAAAAATCCATTTCAATCAAGGAGTCCACCTGGTCTCTCATGGTTAGGCACTGATCCAAAGTTACACCTAGTATCTTTATGGTAGGTTGGATAGGGTAATTAAGATTATTGATACATAGTGGTGATTTGGTGTCAAGCGGATGTGGCGAAGCAACGAAGAAAGTTGTCTTTTCTGAATTAAGTTTGAGCCTAAAGGTTGTCATCCAGTGCCATAAACGTGGGGATAGGGGAAGAGAAGTGTAGCAGCAACACCCAATTGGGGAGGGGATAGGGGAAGAGAAGTGCTGCAGCAGCACCCAATTGGGGAGGGAATATTGGAAGAGAAGTGCTACTGCAGCAACCAATTAGGGAGGGGGAAGAGAAGTACTGCTGCAGCACCCAATTGAGGAGGGGATAGGGGAAGAGAAGTGCTGTTGCTGCATCCAATTGGGAATGGGAAGAGAAATGCTGCAGCAGCACCCATGGGGAGGGGATAGGGGAAGAGAAGTGCTGCTGCTGCTGCACCCAATTGGGGAGGGGAAGAGAAGTGCTGCTGCAGCACCTAATTGGGGAGCGGATAGGGGAAGAGAAGAGCTGCTGCAGCACCCAATTAGGGAGGGAGAAGAGAAGTGCTGCTGCAGCATCCAATTGGGGAGGGGATAGGGGAAGAGAAGTGCTGCAGCAGCACCCAATTGGGGAGGGAATATTGGAAGATAAGTGATGCTGCAGCAACCAATTAGGGAGGGGGAAGAGAAGTGCTGCTGCAGCACCCAATTGAGGAGGGGATAGGGGAAGAGAAGTGCTGTTGCTGCATCCAATTGGGAAGGGGAAGAGAAGTGCTGCAGCAGCACCTAATTGGGGAGGGGATAGGGGAAGAGAAATGTTGCTGCTGCTGCACTCAATTGGGGAGGGGAAGAGAAGTACTGCAGCAGCACCTAATTGGGGAGGGGATAGGGGAAGAGAAGTGCTGCTGCAGCACCCAATTGGAGAGGGGATAGGGAAATAGAAGTGCTGCTGCTGCACCCAATTGGAGAGGGGAAGAGAAGTGCTGCAGCAGCACCTAATTGGGGAGGGGATAGGGGAAGAGAAATGTTGCTGCTGCTGCACCCAATTGGGGAGGGGAAGAGAAGTACTGCAGCAGCACCTAATTGGGGAGGGGATAGGGGAAGAGAAGTGCTGCTGCAGCACCCAATTGGAGAGGGGATAGGGGAAGAGAAGCACTGTTGCTGCATCCAATTGGGAAGGGGAAGAAAAATGCTGCTGCAGCACCCATGGGGAGGGGATAGGGGAAGAGAAGTACTGCTGCTGTACCTAATTGGGGAGGGGATAGGGGAAGAGATGTGCTGCTGCTACACCCAATTGGGTAGGGGAAGAGAAATGCTGCTGCAGCACCCATTTGGGGAGGGGATAGGGGAAGAGAAGTGCTGCTGCTGCACCCAATTGGGGAGGGGATAGGGGAAGAGAAGTGCTGCAGCAGCACCCAATTGGGGAGGGAATAGGGGAAGAGAAGTACTGCTGCTGTACCTAATTGGGGAGGGGATAGGAGAAAAGAAGTGTTGTAGCAGCACCCAATTGGGGAGAAGATAGGGGAAGAGAAGTGCTGTTGCAGCACCCAATTGGGGAGGGGATAGGGGAAGAGAAGTACTGCAGTAACACCCAATTGGGGAGGGGATAGGGGAAGAAAAGTGCTGCAGCAGCACCCAATTGGGGGGAAAGAGGGGAGAAGGCAGACCAAGGAAGGGAGGAGAGGAAAGAGATGCCAAGACCATGGGAGGGAGAGAAAGGAAAGGAGCTACCAGACCATGGAGGTAGAGAGAGATGTCAGGGTATATGGGGGAGTGGGAGGAGACAAGATGCCAGACCAGGAGGAAGGAAGGAGAGAAAGGAAGAGATGCCAGATAATGGAGTGGGAGATGGAATGAGATGAGAGAGATGCCAGGGAATGGGGGGAGAGAAGGGAAGGAGATAGAGATGCCAGACCATGGGGTGGAGTGGGAAGGAAGGAAAGGAGAAGAGAGATATGCCAGAGCATAGGGGAAGGGGTGGAGACAAAGGCTTGAAGGCAGTGAGGGGGACATAGGAAGGAGGCACTGAGGACACTAAGGATATAGGAAGGAGCACTAAGGACATAGGAAGGAGGCACTGGGGGCACTAGGGACACAGGAAGGGACACTAAGGACATAGGAAGGAGGCACTGAGGATGTAGGAAGGAAGGAGGGAGGGAATAGAAAGGGACAATTGTTGGGCCTGAGTGCAGAAAGAAATTAAAAATGATGCACAGTCAGAAGGAAACGCAACCAGAGACTCATGAAATCACCAGTCAGCAAAGGTAGGAAAAATGATTTTATTTTCAATTTAGTGATCAAAATGTGTCAATTTTGAGAATTTATATCTGCTGTCTATATTTTGCACTATATTTGTCTATTTTTCTATAGTTATTGAGGTGACATTCCATATTTTAAAGTCATCTGTCTTCACATCTTTGAACCCCCCCAATATAAATAATTAACATTTTCTCTGCATATAGTGTGCTTTGTGGGTTTTTAAAAATTTTATGGTTACCATTATGAATTAATAAGATATTATTTGTACATGAAAAATGAATGGAAGAAATTAGGAGTGGAGTTGGGGCGGGGCTAGGGCAGGGTTGGGGCGGGACTGAATATTAATAGATGTCCCATTTTGCTGAAAAAAAATAAATGGTCATGTTATCCTTGCATCGTCTCTCTTGCTTCTCTCTGCTATTGGGAGTAAAAGGGTTTGCTTTACTATGCCCCATCCCCTTAGCTAACACAGGAGAATTCTTAAAGGCACCATCCCCCTCTATCAAAGGTTCCACCCTGCTCTTTCTTACTGGAAGAGGGAGAAAACTAGAGGCTCTTGGGATGTGTAGTTTTCTGTACCGCAGGGTTTCTGGCTTAACCTTAGGTTCTATGGAGGGAATCGGGACTTTGCTGGGCATTTGGCACAAGGTTTCTATCACGCTGCATGGGGTCCCTGCCACAGTTTGTATTTTTATACATACATATGGGTTACATTTGGACAACATAGAATGAGGCAATTGAGAGAAGTTGCAAACTTGTTTATTAATATAGACTTATGTTTCGGATAGTATTACTGCTTTACAATGCATTTGAACACTTTTTTATACATATGAAAAGGGTTTAGAGTTAAAGTCCTGGGCAAGCAGGTGGGTAGGGAAGGGGGGTTTTGTTCAGAGATGTTTGGGGCTTGCATAGAACTAAAACTATACATTGGCACTGGTATGGTAATCTTTGTTGTTCTGAATTTTATAATAAAAGAAAAAAAGAAATACAAGTTGAAATAAAGAAGTAAATAAGAAAATAGGTAAATAAATGTGGGCGGGGAAGGGGTGTTGGTGGGGTGTGGGTGTGGTGTGGGTGGGGCAGGGCTATGGGGCCCAGTATACTTGTGTACTTAGGGACCCTCAAAGAATTAATTCTGCCCTGGCTGCATCCACAGTTCTGTGTGGGTTCCACTAAACATACAAAATCAAATTATGACAAAACAAGCAAATAGCGTATAAAATAAAACTCATAAAATTTGAATTCTACTACTGTTCTCACTAAACATTTTACAAAACATAGTAAACCAGAATTCTACCTACTATAAATGAATGAACTTACTTATATCTTGAAATAGTTCCTAGTCTATAAGAGAAAATTGCCTCCTATTCCACGGCTTTTAAATTTTTTCAGGAGTTTCTCATGAGGGATTTTGTTAAAAGCTATGTGAAAATCTAGTATATTAACTGGCTTACCTTTATCCACATGCTTATTCATGACCTCAAAATAAATTTTGCAAAATTTTGAAGTAAGACATATAGTAACTTGGTTTGCAAGTGTTTTGCAAGACAAGCAAAACATTTTATTAAATTTTAACTTGATATACAAGCAATGCCTTGCAATACAAGTACATACAGTATACACACATCACAACTGAGCTGATGGTTTTTCTCTCTCCGACGCTGCAGGAGTGTAGTGATTGTTTTAAACAAGCAAAGTCTTGCAATACGAGTACATACAGTATACACGTGTCACATCATCAGAATTGAGCCGATGGTTCTTCTCTCTTTGACGCTGCAGGAGTGTAGTGACTGTTCTAAATGAGCGAGGTCTTGCAATACGAGTACATACAATATTTTGTATTACAGTTTTTGGGTTGTGTCTGAATTTCCATTATTTCCTATGGGGAAATTCGCTTTGATATATGAGTGCTTTGGATTACAAGCATGCTTCTGGAATGAATTATGCTCGCAAACCAAGATTTTCTGTACTTTGGTTGAATCCATGTTGACCTTGTCCCATTTGGCCATGTTTGTCTATGTGTTCAGTAATTTTGTTCTTATACAGTACTCCGTTAAAGAACATTTTGTTGGGTTATATGCACAATGTGCTATGTACATCAGCAGTTGAGAAGGACCACTATGAAAGGACCACATTTATATTTTGTCATATTAGCCTGTGGCAATAGATCCCTGACATAAACACATACTGAAATATGGCTATGTCAATTTGTCTGTTCTTAATAAAACTGCATCTATATAACTCAACTCCTGTGGCCGTTTATTTTATCTATGGCTGTATCTGATTCTTTCTTCTCTATCTGTGATTGGCAGAGTGTGGTATTGTCTCCCATGTGAGTCATTTTATGCTGCTGCAAACTTAGTTTCCACCGGAAACATTTATCACATTCAGAACACTGAAATGGTTTGTGTTGTGTATGAATCACTTTATGCTTTTGCAGATTGCTTTTCTGACTGAAATATTTATCACATTCTGAGCACTTAAATGGTTTGTCTCCTGTATGAGTCATTTTATGCAATTCCAAGCTTAGTTTCCATCTGAAACATTTATCACATTCAGAACACTGAAATGGTTTGTGTTCTGTGTGTATCACTTTATGCTTTTGCAGATTGCTTTTCTGTCTGAAATATTTATCACACTCAGAACATTTAAATGGTTTGTCTCTCATGTGAATCATTTTATGTTGTTGCAAGTTGCCTTTCTGACGGAAACATTTGTCACATTCAGAACATTTGAATGGCTTGTGTCTCGTGTGAATCATTTTATGCAACTGCAGGTTGGATTTCCTTTTGAAACATTTATCACATTCAGAACATTTAAATGGTCTTATTCCTGTGTGGGCCATTTTATGTTGCTGCAGGTTGCCTTTCTGACTGAAACATTTATCACATTCAGAACATTTGAATGGTCTGAGTCCTGTATGAGCCATTTTATGCTGCTGCAGGTTGCTTTTCTGACTGAAACATTTATCACACTCAGAACATTTAAATGGTTTATCACCTGTATGACGATTCATTTCATGCAGTTGCAAGTTGGATTTCCGTTTGAAACTTTTATCACATTCAGAGCATTTAAATAGTTTTTCACAGTGGTTACTGTCTCCAAATTGGTTAGTTTTGTGTATACCTTGATAATCATGAACCTCAGTCCTAAACCTAGGTATGTGGTGCTCTACAAAATGTGAGTCTGTGGTACAGTTTTCCCAAGTATCAGTACTTTTAAAAGGTCTCATGCCTGTTTTGAGTCCTCCAGTTTGTAGAAGTTTTGGGCTGTAGTTAGAATTTCTTTCTTGTGTGTTTGATCTCTCTCCTCTTTGGGCTATTTCCTTTACTCTGGTTGGTATCATGCTACTGATATCTCCCTCACAGTCGGCTGAAGGATCCGGGTTGTCTCTGGAGAGGTCTTTGTGTTTCCATTCCTCTCTATGCTGCCCATCGCACGCTGTCATTCTTTTATTATTATTCCTAAATCCATCATCTGTTGGATAAAAATGAGAATATGATCTTTAATTTTACCACTATGGAGAAGGACATATTTAAAGACATATTTAAGGAACTCTACGCTCCAACAACTTTGCTGTTATTGCCCCTTCTCTGTGGAACTCATTGCTCACTTATCTCCGTTATGAATCTGATATAAAACAATTTAAAACAAAATTAAAAACATTTCTATTCCAAGATGCTTTTGGTTAAAATGCCCTTTTAAGGGCTAAGTTTATAATCAATTTTTAACCTTTTGTTATTTTTTATCCAACCTATCGTTTTACCCATCTATGTTTTACCTATTCTATATCAATTGTAGTTCTTCCCTATCATCCCATAATGTTGCTGTATGTCTGTGTAAGTCACCTGTTTTCCTTGTTTTTCACACGTCTCAATGTAATTTTATAATTTGTTTTTATGTAATTTTATTTTGTTAACCGCTTAGAAATTAGAATAAGCAGTCAAAAAAATATTTTAGTAAACTTGAAACTTGGCTAAGGTTCCAAATGACATATCACAGAAAATGGTATTGCTTGTACACAGAAAAAGCTGAACAATGGCAAATGAACAGAAGACAAATGACTGATCATATCCTGTTATTTCTGTACATCTCATCCCTACCTCCAATCTCTGCAATGATTTCCTTTACTCTAATTAAATTTATTAACCAAAATCTCTGCAATGCCTGGGATTCATTTGGAATCTGGGTCCCAGAAGATCAGACTTGTCAACTTAATGACTAAGAAATAAACTTAAAGTCAATATAAGATTTGCTCACCTATAGGGGTAATTTTGAAAAGGCCACTGAAATGTAGATGCTGGGATGCTGTGTGCTAAGCAAATTCTATAGCTGGTTTTAAGAAAGGTTTGGACAAGTTCCTGGAGGAAAAATCCATAGTCTATTATTGACAAGACAGGGGGAAACCACTGCTTGCCCTGGATTGGTAGCATGAAATATTGATACTCCTTGGGTTTTGGCCAGGTACTAATGACCTAGATTGGCTACCGTGAGAAGGAGCTACTGGGCTTGATGGACCATTGGTCTGACCCAGTAAGTAAGGCTATTCTTATGTTCTTATATATCAGCAATTACAATCATAATTCTTATTACAAAATTCTAGTTTAAGTTGGCACTTATGTACCAATATTTAGGCACCGATATATATGACCAGGACTATAAATGTCTAAGTTGCAAGCATAACTGACAGTATTCTAGAATTTTATGCATATTAAGTGTTAGGTACACTTTTGACTGGCCCATGCTCCTCTTCATGTATATTCCCTTGCAGTCATGTGCTTTAGTTTTTGTTCCCTAAGGGGCTCATTTTCAAAAAAGATAGACGGCCAAAAGAAAGCATAAACTGGCATCTGGACGTCTTACTAATCAAGGACATCTTACTAGTCAAAAAGTCCCAAGTGTGCATTTTCAAAACTGACTTTCCAGATGTCCAGAGAAGAGCGACTAAAATGGTTAAGGGGCTGGAGGAGTTGCCATAGAATTAGAGAAACTGGGCCTCTTCTCCCTTGAAAAGAGGAGAATGAGAGGGAACATGATTGAAACATTCAAGATAATGAAGGGAATAGACTTAGTAGATAAAGACAGGTTGTTCAACCTCTCCAAGGTAGATTGAATGAGAGGGCCCTCTCTAAAGTTAAAAGGGGATAGATTCCGTACAAACGTAAGGAAGTTCTTCTTCACCCAGAGAGAGGTAGAAAACTGGAATGCTCTTCTGGAGGCTGTTATAGGAGAAAACACCCTCCATAGATTCAAGACAAAGTTAGATAAGTTCTTGCTGAACCAGAACGTTGTGACAAACCTAGCACCCGTACTAGTTTTGCACCTAATAGGATCCTGTACAGAAGAGCTGACCAGGTTAATTCTGGTGATCAACTTGAGGCTGACCTCTCTTGCCTATATGATCAGAGCAGTAGTGATCTGGATCAGGGGTAGGCAGACTTGTAGCATTGGCATCCTGGCTATAAGTCAGCTAGACAGGCAGAGAGAAACTAGCTGAGCCTAGAAAACCCAGACAGAACAAGCAAGGAAAGCCTGCAGTAGCACCAAAGCCCATCCCCCTCTACAGGCTGAAGGGGATTGGCTGTGGGCTGATTAAAAGCAGGCTGAAGCAAACAGCAGGGGGAGGAGAGAGTGAGAGGCTGAGTCACTCCAGCAGCTCAGAGCAGTGTGAGAGCCTTGGGACAAGGAAGCAGTGGCTGATGTCCCAGATTGGCCCATGCAGGAGGTAGGAGAAAGCCTTCCCACTTCTACCTGTCTTTTTCCAGAGTTGTTGGAAGGAATGGAGGTGCAAGAATTTGGCTCCATTACTGAGGGTCAGGCACAGCCTATGGACATTAACTGAAAAGTGAGTAGCTGGAAAAACAGCCAGTGTTTGGGATTTTTTGGTTTCTCATTCTCTTTTGTGTGTTCTGCTCCTTTGACAAGGAAGCTAAACTGTATGTTTTCTGGGGAGAATACTTACCTGAAAGACTTACTATTGTGACCATAGAACGTTTTGAGCTAAAATATATGGAACTGTTTGAATGCTCTACAATGCTAATCCTCCCTGTGTGTGCTGTGGCTGGGCAGAGCAATCACAGAATTTCTCTCAGCTGTGCTGCTTAACTGAGACCATAGCTCAGGCACTCAGCAGCCTTAGCAAAAACGGTCTTGTGACAAGTTCAGGAGATTATGAACTGTTTGCTGTTCTAAGATATGATAGGAAGTCATGTGCTTGCTGTGAAAATCTCCTGCCTTTCTTGAACTCTGCTACAAGAAGTTTTGTTGGGGTTGTTGTTTTTTTTTGTTTCTGAAATGCCAAGCTGGTCTTTGTGCTGAGCCAGTGTACATAGTCTCAAGTGAGACAGATCAGTTTATTTGTTCTTTTGAGAAACTTTGAATCTTTATTTTTCCTACACTTTTGGAAACTGGATTCTATGAAGTGCTGCATGTGAGACCTGTATGCTTTATTCTTTATGACCATCACTTCAGTTGTTGGAAAAATAATGGAAGTTTTGCTGAAAGAAAGGATAGTGTACTTCCTTGAATCTAATGGGTTACAGGATCCGAGGCAACATGGCTTTACAAAAGGTAAATATTGCCAAACGAACCTAATTGAATTTTTTGATTGGGTGACCAGAAAGCTGGATCGAGGACATATGCTAGATGTAATTTACTTGGATTTCAGCAAAGCCTTTGATACAGTTCCTCATAGGAGGCTGTTGAACAAACTTGAAGGGCTGAAGTTGGGACCCAAAGTGGTGAACTGGGTCAGAAACTGGCTGTTGGACAGACGCAAGAGGGTGGTGGTTAATGGAAGTCGCTCAAAGGAAGGAAAGGTGAGTAGTGGAGTCCCTCAGGGATCGGTGCTGGGGCCAATCCTGTTCAATAAGTTTGTGAGCGACATTGCTGAAGGGTTAGAAGGAAAAGTGTGCCTTTTTGCAGATGATACCAAGATTTGTAACAGAGTAGACACCGAAGAGGGAGTGGAAAATATGAAAAAGGATCTGCAAAAGTTAGAGGAATGGTCTAATGCCTGGCAACTAAAATTCAATGCAAAGAAATGCAGAGTAATGCATTTGGGGATTAATAATAGGAAGGAACCGTATATGCTGGGAGGAGAGAAGCTGATATGCACGGACGGGGAGAGGGACCTTGGGGTGATAGTGTCCGAAGATCTAAAGGTGAAAAAACAGTGTGATAAGGCAGTGGCTGCTGCCAGAAGGATGCTGGGCTGTATAAAGAGAGGCGTAGTCAGTAGAAGGGAGAAGGTGTTGATGCCCCTGTACAGGTCATTGGTAAGGCCCCACTTGGAGTATTGTGTTCAATTTTGGAGACCATATCTGGCGAAGGACATAAGAAGACTTGAGGCGGTCCAGAGGAGGGCAACGAAAATGATAGGAGGCTTGCGCCTGAAGACGTATGAGGAGAGACTGGAAGCCCTGAATATGTATACCCTAGAGGAAAGGAGAGACAGGGGAGATATGATTCAGACATTCAAATACTTGAAGGGTATTAATGTAGAACAAAATCTTTTTCAGAGAAAGGAAAATGGTAAAACCAGAGGACATAATTTGAGGTTGAGGGGTGGTAGATTCAAAGGCAATGTTAGGAAATTCTACTTTACGGAGAGGATAGTGGATGCCTGGAATGCGCTCCCGAGAGAGGTGGTGGAGAGTAAAACTGTGACTGAGTTCAAAGAAGCTTGGGATGAACACAGAGGATTTAGAATCAGAAAATAATATTAAATATTGAACTAAGGCCAGTACTGGGCAGACTTGCATGGTCTGTGTCTGTATATGGCCATTTGGTGGAGGATGGGCTGGGGAGGGCTTCAATGGCTGGAAGGGTGTAGATGGGCTGGAGTAAGTCTTAACAGAGATTTCGGTAGTTGGAACCCAAGCACAGTACTGGGTAAAGCTTTGGATTCTTGCCCAGAAATAGCTAAGAAGAAAAAATAAAAAATTTAAATTGAATCAGGTTGGGCAGACTGGATGGACCATTTGGGTCTTTATCTGCCGTCATCTACTATGTTACTATGTAAGAATGGAATAAACTATTATCATGTTTTTGAAAGAACTCTAACCAGACTTTGTCTTGTGTTGATTGGTGAAAGCTCATATTTACCCTTTACTCTCAGGCCTAGGCAGTTGCCTAGGGTGCAGTTAAAGACCTGAGGATATCCTTGGTGGTAGGGAACACCCCAGAGCATAGTTTTGTTACAAGTCCACTCCACTCTGAGGGGTGCTTGTGACAATGTACGCAGGTAAGGCTAGACTCACTGCGTACTGGGCACTGGTCTTTGACCTAAGGGCCGCCGCTGGAGCGGATTGCTGGGCACAATGGACTACTGGTCTGACCCAGCAGCGGCAATTCTTATGTTCTTATGTTGGCTTGTAGGACACAAACTGGATTCCTGGGAGGCAGTCCTGAGTAAGGAGCTGAAAACATTGTTTGTTTGAGGCTCCCTACAAGCTGTCTAGTGACCATAGGAAAATAACCCACTAGTCCAGGAATAGAGGTGTTCATTAGGGAATGTTGGTACACTGTTCTAACATAGTAACATAGTAGATGACGGCAGATTAAGACCCGAATGGTCCATCCAGTCTGGCCAACCTGATTCAATTTAAATTTTTTATTTTATTTTATTTTATTTTTTTTCTTCTTAGCTATTTCTGGGCGAGAATCCAAAGCTTTACCCGGTACTATGCTTGGGTTCCAACTGATGAAATCTCTGTTAAGACTTACTCCAGCCCATCTACACCCTCCCAGCCATTGAAGTCCTCCCCTGCCCATCCTCCTCCAAACGACCATGCACAGACACAGACCGTACAAGTCTGCCCAGTAACTGGCCTAGTTCAATATTTAATATTATTTTCTGATTCCCATATTCATGGGCAAAAAAATCAAATGCCCAAACTATATCCGTTTATGTTATATCCAGCCCCGTCTTCAGAAATCCATATACAGTTATAAGGATCTGGATGTAAATATGTTTGGGTATAAATCTAACCCACACTGGATCTTCAAGGACGCCCGAGGATTTCCCATATTCATGGGAGCAGGCTTGTGTTGAAGTATGCATTTTAACATTGCTTTAACATACCTGTAACAGGTTATTGTAACTGTACCTTTAAGAATGAGCTTCTTAGCTCCCTCTGCTGATGCCTTCTAGTGATTGCTGAACTCTAGCATACTGGGCTGGTAGACTCTGTTATTCTCTACTGCTCTGTCTGTGAATGAACAGAATTTAGCTCTCTCTGTTTTAGCAACGCCATAGCTTGTAGAGAACATGGTCCGACACTGCTAATCACTAAAACTCACAGCATAATCCTCAACAAGCAGCTGAATTACCCCTCCCAGTCCCTGAGGCAGGGAATTACATTGGTAGAGGGTGGACATTGACAAGAGCCACAATCCTGAACAAGCAACAAACTGTTGGTTCATTTTCTTTTGCTTTAAGTTTGTATTAAATAAGATTTCATAATGTTCTGAGACTGCAATGCAGAAAGGATTGAAATAATGATATCCCCAAGGAGAGTTAGAATAAGCACATTCATAAATGTGTCAAAGGATGGTTAGTGCAGTGGACTTTGATCTTAATGAACTGGGTTAAATTCCCATGGCTGCTCCTTGTGACCCCGAACAAGTCACTTTAACACTCAATGGCCCCAGGCACAAAAACAGATTGTGAGCCCACTAGGGATAGAGAAAGTACATGCATTCAATTTGTACAGCACTGTGTACGTCTAGTAGCACTATAGAAATGATTAATAGTAGTAGTTATTTTGAAAGAATAAATAAAAAAAAAAGTTTAATGAAAGAGGACTGGCATCTTACAGTAGTGCTGAGAGGTCAGAAGTAGTGAGAAATGGAAAGAAGATTATAAAATCTCACGGGAGATTAGAGATATAGTAGTCCTTTTACTAAGGTGCAGTAGCCGTTCTAGCGCGCGTCAAATGCTAACGTGTGCAAACGCGTCTATAGGATTTAATGAATGCGTATTTTAGCATGTGCTAAAATGGCTACCACACCTTAGTAAAAGGACCCCCATAATGTGATACAAGAAGATGAAGGGAAGTGACAGAGACATGGAAATAAAGAAGCAAAAAGGGTGAGAAAGATAAATCTCATAAGAGGAAGAGCAAAGTCTGGAGAGGGAAGAGAAGATTTTTCTTTTGGCAAGAAAGTAAGGTTGTCACAGAATTGGACAGGGAAACGAATGAAAGAAAAAATCAAAGAGAATGGGAGAAGAAAGATATAAAAGACAATGATCTAAAAATAAAAGGAAAATGGTAGAAATTTAAAAAAGAGAGAACAATGTATCTATACAAAGATCAGATGTCAGGAGTCTCGATGCTTCATTTATGCTGTCTGGTTCAGAATATTTGGACCGACTATTAGTAAATTCAGTCCAAGCTACATCACCTGTTTTATGCAGTTCTTCACATGTTCCCATGTTGGGCAAGTTTCCTCTTTCGTCAGATCCCTGGGGCTCAATCCTGGATCCCTCTTCTTTAAACCGGATTAAAATATCAGGTTTGATATTGTGGAAGCCTGCTATAGAAAACAAAGATACAATTGGATTAATTTATAAAGTTGCCTATTAGCATACTTTTTAAAACACTGACCACAATGTTTTAAAAATACATAATTCAGAGGCATCATAAAAATAGTCAGCAACACTGAATATCTATATTCATCACTGATTAGGGAGGAAATGATGTCACAGGGCAGGATGATTGGCTAAGAGAATAGTTCTGTCTGGGCTTGGAAAATTAAGAAGATAAGCCTGTGCTGAATTTGTCTAGTTTTGCCGGGATACTGCTGCTGACAGAATGTACACGAGCAAGAAACTGGATAAATTTTGTGATGGTGCAGATTGTAGCAAGCAGCAGAAAGCTGACATAACCGCCGCTTTGGACATGCACAGGAAAATGGCAGCAGACACTTCTGAATCAAAAATCAAGGAACATGGGCAGCAAGACAGTCCTATACTGGAGATTACAAAACAGGAGGTTGTTGGGTAGGTTAAAGAACTGAAATCAGAGATGGTGGCGGCTCGCCAGGATATGCAGGCTGCTTTGGCAGATATTCGTTTGAAGGTGGATATCCTGGGAGTCCAAATTGTTCAAAGAGATTTCTTGGAAAGAATTGAAAATAACTATATTCAAGATCTGGTGTGGACTACACTTCAAAAACAGTGATCCTTCAGGGAAGTGACTCAATTTTTGCTATTCCCATTAGCTATTTGGATTGGTAAAATCAAGAAGAGTCAAGATGATGGAGGAAACCTGGACAGCCCTCAAGGATTTGGGATGCAATAATTTACTCAGATTCCCATCCCATCCAGTGGAGAAAAGTAAGTCCAGACTTGACTCAGCTTGGCACCAGTAGTGGGGTCTCAAAGGAAGCAGTCAAAATCAGTGGAGTGAGGATCTTCCTTGTCTATATATTCAGAGTGCGCCTTGGCCCCTCAAACCTTCCTCCTGCCATGCTGAACTAATGATGACTGCTAATTTTATAATACATATCGCTAAAACCTGCCGCTTCTTCCTCTATATTACCAAAATCCAACCCTTCCTCTCTGAGCACACTACCAAAACACTTATCCATGCCCTCATCACCTCACGCTTAGACTACTGCAACTTTCCACTCTCAGGCCTTCCACTTAGCCATCTCGCTCCCCTCCAATCCGTCCAGAATTCACATGACTCATATTCCAGGAGAGCTGCTTTACTCACGTTACTCCTCTCCTAAAGTCACTTCATTGGTTTCCCATCCATTTCCGAATACAATTCAAACTCCTCTTACTGACATACAAATGCACTCACTCAACTGCCCCTCACTATTTTGTTTGCTTGCCTTCCCCTATGATTCCCCCCACTCCTACCCCGGTGAGCTCTGCTCAGCTGGTAAGTCCCTCCTATCTGTGCCCTTCTTTTCAACTGCCAACTCCAAACTCTGTCCTTTCTGCCCTGCTGCATCATATGCTTAGAACAAGCTGCCTGAATCTCTACAGCGAGCTCCGTCTCTGGCAATGCTCAAGTCCTGTTTAAAAGCCCACCTCTTTGAGAGTGCTTTTGACTCCTAACTCCTCTCACCTTGGGTTCTGCATCACCTACCCTCTATTTCATGTCTGTCTGTCTAAGTTAGATTGTAAGCTCTTCCGAGAAGAGACCATCTATAAATGTCAAAATGTACAGCGTTGCGTATGCCTTTCAGCACTTTATAAGTGATAAGTAGTAGTAGTAATTCCAACCTTAATAATGGGTGGCTTAGATGGGAGGAGCAGGACTGACTTAACTTATTGAGCAGATGAGACTCTGGCTCAACTTGCTCCCATCTGCCCTTCCACATTGCAGTTCTTCAATCTTCAGGCTGCCAGTAGCATCAGCAAAGTGAGCCTGTTGCCTTCAGCCTGCCCCAAAAGCTTTCTCTATGTAGCATCCTACCTACACTGGAATAGGAAGTCATAGCAGAGAGAAGGCTTCTGGTGCAGACTAAAGAAAGCAGGCCCACCTTGCTGACACTGTTGCAGCCGAAAGATTGAACAACTGCAGCATGGAGGGTGCAGATAGGGAAGAGCCATACCTGTCTCCAAGGGGTGTGGAGAATTGGGAGAGGCCATGCCTTGCTACCACAATACAAGACCCACTGGGAGGGGTTGCTGGATGGGGATAAAAAGCACTTGCAGGGAGAGGGAAAGGAGTGTGCCCATGCCCCCACCCTAGTGGTAGAGTTGGTTGGAAGGAGAGAGAAAGAAGCACCCATGGCTGGAAGATAGGAAGAGATGCTACCATGGGGTGCTTTGGGGGAATAGAGGGCAAAGTGGGAGAAAGAGGCAGATGCTGGAATAGAGGGTGGGGGTGGGGAGATTGAGAAAATGGTGGATCCTGGGAGGGGTGAGAGAAAGCGAAATGCAGTACCAAGGACACCAGAGAGAAATTGGTACTGAGGTGGGGTACAGGAGAAAGGGGAAAGAAGTAAAAGACGCTAGATGGGGAGGGGAGGTAACATGGGGACAGAGAAAGGGATAGGAATACAGAGGGCAGATACTTAATATAAGCAGAATAAGCAATAGTGATGCCCCAGAGGAGAGATACTGCACAGGACAGAAAGAGACACAGAGGTTTCCCGTCAATAGGTTTATTTAAGTTTATTAGGATCTTATATACCGCCTATCAAGGTTATCTAAGCGGTTTTTACAATCAGGTACTCAAGCATTTTTCCCTCTCTGTCCCGGTGGGCTCACAATCTATCTAACGTACCTGGGGCTATGGAGGATTAAGTGACTTGCCCAGGGTCACAAGGAGCAGCGCGGGGTTTGAACCCACAACCCCAGGGTGCTGAGGCTGTAGATCCAACCACTGCGCCACACACTCCTTGTGTTGATGGAAATCAGCAATTGCACTGAGATGGATTCTAATAGATGTAGATTTAAGGCCAGAGTGAAATAAGTGCAGTAGATATTCCAAAACTGTAGACATGGATGTAGATATTGGTTGCAAATGACGAGTAGTACACCAAGCAGAAAATCTAGTCCATTTCTGGTTGTAATACTTCCTAGTGGACAGCTTCCTGGAAGCCTCTAGAATGTCCTGTACAGATTGAGAGAACTGTAAAGAGGCAGTCAGGTGGAGAGGAACCATACAGTTAAGTGAAGAGACTTCAGGTTGGGATGAAGTAGAGATCCTTGACTCTGTGTAAGCAGAGAGGGAAATACTGGTAGAAGTAGAGGCTCCCTGGTGCTGAGTTCAAGAAGAAGGGAGTACCATGGTTGTCTGGGCCACTAACGAGCTATCAGAATCATGGTGGCATGTTCCCTCTTGAGTTTGACTAGAGTCCTGAGAATCAGAGGAAACGGAGGGAAGGCACAGAGAAACTGCTTCGTCCAATTCAGAAGGAAAGCGTAGGGCTCGAGGCGCAGAGGAGAGTATATCCTGGAGCAAAATCGAGGCAACTTTTGGGGGATGAAAAGAGGTCTATCTGAGGAGTCCCCCATTGAGCAAAACCTTGATGTAGAGGGGAGGAATTGAGTGCCCATTCGTGAGGTTGGAGAAAGCGACTCAATTTGTCTGCCAGACAGTTTTGCTGACCTTGAATGTAGACAGCTCTGAGGAAGATATTATGAGGCACTGCCCAATTCCAAAGCTTCAGAGCTTCCTGACACAGAGAGAGAGAGCCTATGCCTCCCTGTTTGTTGACATAGTACATGGCGACTTGGTTGTCTGTTCGGATGAGGACTACCTGGTCGTGAAGATAGCGTAGCGGCGGCCCGCTGTGGACTCCGCCCCCCCTGCCGGTACATGCTATATAAAAACAAGCACTTTGCGGCGCACGCTAATTGTCACCTCAGATCAGACGTGGCGACCCGCTGAATTTAAGCATATTACTAAGCGGAGGAAAAGAAACTAACCAGGATTCCCTCAGTAACGGCGAGTGAAGAGGGAAGAGCCCAGCGCCGAATCCCCACCCATGCGGAGGGCGCGGGAAATGTGGCGTATGGAAGACCGCCTCCCCGGCGCCGCTCGGGGGCCCGAGTCCTTCTGATCGAGGCCCAGCCCGCGGACGGTGTTAGGCCGGTAGCGGCCCCCGGCGCGCCGGGTCCGGGTCTTCTCGGAGTCGGGTTGTTTGGGAATGCAGCCCAAAGCGGGTGGTAAACTCCATCTAAGGCTAAATACCGGCACGAGACCGATAGCGGACAAGTACCGTAAGGGAAAGTTGAAAAGAACTTTGAAGAGAGAGTTCAAGAGGGCGTGAAACCGTTAAGAGGTAAACGGGTGGGGTCCGTGCGGTCCGCCCGGAGGATTCAACCCGGCGGGCTACCCGACGGGCAGCGACCGGCCGCCACCGGGGTTTCAGGTGCCATCCCTCCCGCCCCTCCCCCCCGCCTCGCGGCGGTCAAAAAGGGGGGGGTCGGCGGCGGGGGACGCCCCCCGGGTGGCTCCGGCCCCCGCAGGGCGCATTTCCTCCGGCCACGGTGCACCGCGACCGGCTCCGGGTCGGCTGGGAAGGCCGGCGGGGAAGGTGGCTCGCCGCCCTTAAAAAGCGGCGCGTGTTAGAGCCCCCCGGCAGCAGCTTCGCCGTTTTACCCGAGGCCGAGGGAGACGATTAAAGTTTTGATCAGACTTTTGATACACCCTGAGGCAGCAAGTTAGTGAAACGCTGGCCATCGTCGGTGTACCGATCAATGAGATAAGTAGAAAGTTTTTTTTCTTCTATCAAGCATAGACAGCCCTGCTTACAGTTTTTTCATTTGGGAGTACAACGGAGGTTTTTGCCAGTGAGGTTATCACCCGACCACCTTTATCCACCATTGTGGTGGTGGGAGGGCCTTTATCTGAGGCTTTTCCTCCAGTTCAATCTGAACTTTCTCCTTGGAACTGAAGCAGCACTGCCTACATTCTTTATATGACATTACCATATCTTTATTCTTATTTCCCAAAGAGGCCACTAGCCACCATGGTTTTTAAAAAGTAGGCCTGAGTAGGGTAGAAGGGCAGAGCTGTTAAGAAGCCCAAGGGTAAGAATGGGTTTTCTGTCAGAGGGGAAGCAGGCTGGCAGGCGAAGATGGACTTCTTGTGGTAGTGGGAACATGGCTATTGTTTCAGTTTCTGCCAAAAATGCACAGGATTTCAGGTCAATTTGGTGCCGAATCTGAAATCAAACTTCAGTCAGTCTCTATTCTAGGTAGGATCATTAGCAGGACTGGGACAGACCAGGGCACCAGTTGCCTACATACTGCTGCTGAAGGACAGCTACCAGAAAGATTAACAAGATGACCCTGTGATATAATGTTGGCATGTTAACTTGCCACAATATCATTAATTTTCTCAGAACCAAATGGCTATGACTAAGCAGGCAGGAGAAAGCAGGGGATTCAGAGAATCCTTGGGACAGAGGGGAGAGACAAAGGAGAGAGAAATTTTGTGCAATTTATGGCAGGCCACTTACCACTTTCCCTATCTTCATCCCCACCCCCAGTCTCCTCAAACAAGTGAATTACTGGCTGCCTATACACTAGATATCAGCCAGCACACACATAATTTCCAAATAACCAATCTGATAATCCACCTTTCCCATGTCTCCTTATCCCTTCACTGTGCTCCAACCTCCCCTATTCTGATTGTCCTCATATTACACCCCGCTTTTAATTGCCCATCCTTTTCTGATCCTCCATAACGCCCCTCGCTCAGCTACTCCTGCCCCTCCAAACGTCTCCCTTTTGCATTCCACTCCATTCTCCCCCTCCCCCCCCCCCACATCCAAAACCCCTGGGGCCGTCTTTTAGAGACCCAGAGATGAAGGTGCAGAAATGGAAAGGGAACTGTTCTGGTCTTGTCCCATAGATACCAGCATAGGTGCCAATATTTCAAAATTATTTGAGATGCCAAACACAGAAAGTACCACTTCCTGGACCCAGTGAAGAAGCTTGCTCAGTATTAATGCTCAGTACCCACTGAACCCACAGAGCTGGCTCCTATGAGTACCAAGGATTTCCCTTGGGTAAGTCCCAAGGATAAAAGGGAGAGGCTTGAGAAGGTCCAGGGGGGTATGGGAAGTGGTGGGTTTATTGAATATGGGCAGATTTAGGTGAGGGACGGAAGAGATTTGGGACTAGGGGATAGCATGCTATGGGGATCACAGGTGATTGAAAAGGAGGGGAAATATGGAGTGGTGAGGAAAATGGACACATCCCTTTATGAAGGTCCCAGCTGAATATCATAATTTCTGATGGCAAACTCTTCACCAGTCATGCTCAGAAATTCAATGCTGGTACCCACATATGGCTCAGTACTGAATACCCAGTTTGAGCAGCGTTTTTAAAAAATGCTGGGAGGTTACCTACAAGCAGCTGGAACTACTGAGGGACTATTTTCTACCCTTTGGGGACCCAGCGTATCTGCAAACCGAATTAATTACATACCGGTGAACTGTGGAGCCGTCTCCCGAACAGGCACCTGTGGGGACGTCGGGACCGCGTCATCAGGGTCCTTGCCTCTATCCTTAAGACACGCTGTTGCTGTTTTCCCCATTGGAGGTTACCTACAAGCGGCTGGAACTACTGAGGGACTGTTTTCTACCTTTTGGGGACCCAGCGTATCTGCAAACCAAATTAATTACATACCGGTGAACTGTGGAGCCGTCTCCCAAACAGGCACCTGTGGGGACATCGGGACCGCATCATCAGGGTCCTTGCCTCTATCCTTAAGACACGCTGTGGCATGGCCGCAGGGCGTGGCCAAAGGGGCATGCCCAAAGGGGCACGCCAGGCCCCTTGGGAGCCCCTTATGAGCCACATGGAGCCAAGTGGAATTAAATTGAAGAGACTGGTATATTGGTAAATATTGTTCCTGGTTCCTTATTCAATTCTTTTGTTAAATTTCCTTTTGTTCAAATATGGGAAAAAGGAAAGCGAAACTTAAAAGTTCGACCCCAGTCTTAATGGGTCCGATTGACTGCCACTTATTACCGGTTAATGTTAACCCTGCGTCAACATCAGGGGCATCTCTCAGTCCCTTGGATAGAACTCCTCCACTCCCTCCGGTAACTTCTTCTGAGGTTAACCCACCGGGAAGACCTAATGAGTCTCCTGATGAATCCCAGCAGGGGACGACATCGGCTCTGAATTATGGACCGATGCCTAAAGTTATCTCCTTTCAAGAGGAGGCCCTTACCCTGCGTGAGACTCATGAGGCTCCTCAAGAAATATCCTTAAAAGATCTTTGATTGATTAATGTACGAGTAGAGGGATTGTTGAAATCAGTAGCCATTTAGAATTTAAATTCTCTCAAGAAGTTATTCAGAAGTTAGAGAGTAATGATTCTAATGTGAAGATGTTAGATAAACATCTTGTAAAAACTGAATCTCACATAACATCTTTGCAAACATTTTCTGTATCAGTTGTTAAGGATTCCCATGTAATCCATTCAAGATTTGAAATGTTTGAAAATTTTCTTAGAGTTAAGAATCTGCGTTTAGTTAATTTTCCAAGGACTCATTTATTAACACCTGAAATTTTATTAAGGAAATTCTTTAAGGAAATCCTTGGTTTATCTAACACAGATTCATTACCTATATCTACATGTTACTATATTCCACAAAAAAAAGAAAATTACTACTGAAGCAGGGCTAGAAGAACTTGTCTCCACAGAATTTAATCTTACTGGTTTTTTGGAAGACTCTCAAGATACTATTTCAACTCGAGCAACATTACTGATAAAATGCTTAAATGAGTCGGATAAAACACTGATTTTAAAAGCTTATTTTCAGAATTAAAATAAGTTCTGTGGAGACAATGTTCTAGTATTTCCAGATGTTGCCAAGGCAACACAGTTTAAAAGGAAAGCTTTTTTGGCATTAAAATCTCGAGTCTTGGCAATTTAAGCACCTTTTTTCTTAAAGTTTCCCTGTAAATGTTTAATTAAATTTCAGGATAAAGATTATATTTTTTGGGATTCCTTACAACTTGAACAATTTTTATTAGTACAAGAATCTCATAGATCAAACTGATAATTACTGATTTTCATTTGGAGTTAATTGGAAATACCTGCATAAATGATAAAGAAAAAGTAAAAATTTATTTGGAAGAATAATAATTAGTTTTATTATTACTATGTGGAAGTTCTTTAAATATTGATTATTTAATAGTTGTGTGAAAGATGGTAACCTCTCTAAATGTGGGCTAAATGGTAGTATTGAAGTTTGGAAAGTGATGTTTATCATAATTTTATTTCTGTTAAGTTTCCATCTCTTTGCTTTTGTGTAATGAAATAATTTTGAAAATTATAAAAAAAAAAAAAAAAAAAATGTTGACCACTGCCAATTGAATATCAGGGGCTTATGTTTATCTTACATCATTTACTAAGTTATTGATGCATT
The DNA here is from genome assembly GCF_902459505.1 of Geotrypetes seraphini. Lineage (NCBI taxonomy): Eukaryota > Metazoa > Chordata > Amphibia > Gymnophiona > Dermophiidae > Geotrypetes > Geotrypetes seraphini. Next base: position 129,069,986 of record NC_047094.1, read on the forward strand.
AATTCAGGCACTGAATCAGCCATCACCCTTAGCAACTGATCATTCATACAATTGCTCTCTCTCTCTCTCTGCCTGTCTTTTCTGCTCCAACATTAGCCACACAGTCTTTGCACCAATTGCACGTTACTATTTGCTGTTCAGCACAGTAAGTGCAGAAACTTACCATCTTTGGAGCAGAGGAGTAACCTAGTGCTTAGTGTAATGGGCTGAGATCTTGGAGAACTGAATTTGATCCCCATCTCCTTATGACTCTGAGCAAGTCACTTAACCTTTCGTTGCCTCTGGGCAAGTCACTTAACCTTCCACTGCCTCAAGTACAACACCTAGATTGGGAGCCCAATTAGGGATAGAGAAAAGTACTTCCATACAATAATTGTAAACTGCTTTTGACTATACAAAAGAAAGGCCCCTTATTTTAGTAAAAGGTCTACTTTGTAACATTTGATTATTTTGATGTTCCATCACCTGTATGAATTTTTTTTTCACTGAATTAGTTTTAATTTTTAATGCTAGTATCTGTCATTTTTAATGTTAGTATCTGTCACTTTCTTCTCTTAAGTCTTTCTCTTTTTTGTTTCCCACTCTCCCTTTTTCTGCCTCTTACTGCGAGTAAGTATTTGCCGCAACAATGCTACCCTATCCCTCATGTTCTATCCCCTCCCCACTTTCTCCTTCTTTACTAAATTATGTAACTTCTCCCCTCCTTCCCTTATTTTCCTCACCTTCCAGTTTGTCTAGTCTATGTCATTTACGTTCACTTTATTTTACAACATTTTTAACCTCTACAAAACATTGTTAACCGGCCAGACATTTACTTGATGGTCGGGATATTAAAAACTAATAAACTTGGAACACCCTCTTCTACAAAGCCGCACTAGTGGCTGCCGTGCGGCAACAGCCCCGAAGCCCTTGGCTCTATTGGCTTCGGGACTGTTACTGCGCGGCTTTGTAGAAGAGGGGGTTGATTTTTGTTGATATTTTAATGTATTTTATCTTCTTGATGTGGTTGTTATTGTATTTATTTTACTGTACTTGTTGGATATTCTTTGTATTTATGTTCTAAGTACTATCAATTGTTTGAAGAACATAAGGCTGTTTTATTAATATGAATAATAAATAAATTAAAACATGAATTTTACCCTTACCTGTTACAGGAGGGTGAATTTGTTCAGATGTCTCTGATTCAGGCTGATCCATGAAGGGGAGATCTTTCTCTTGTTTAATGTTCAGTGAGAACACAGACGTTACAATCGGAAGGTCTATGAAGAGAAAACAAAAATGTCTAGAAGGATTCACTAAGGGCTCCTTTGACTAAGATGCGCTAGCGTTTTTAGGCACGCAGGAAATTACCACGCGCTACACCGTGAGCTATGCTTCTAGAACTAACGCCAGCTCCAAGCTGGCGTTAAGGTCTAGCGCGCGCTATTCCACATGTTAAAGCCCTAACACGGCTTAGTAAAAGGAGTCCTAAGGGCCTGTAATATTATATAAGAAATCAATTTCAAATTTTCTCATCTTTAATGTCAATGATATACCTGCTGTTATCTAAAAATGCAAAGCTCTTTAATTCTAAAACATTTACTTACTCATGCTGGAGTCATTCATGTTTTCTTTTTCCTCTGATTCATAATGTTGTGTGAAATATTTCTCATCTTCTTTTTTAATCTTGAATATAACATCAGGATTAAGAATTGAATAGCCTGGCAATAGCAAATTGGAAAATTCATTTTAAATGATAAATTGTAGAATCTCCTGGGGGTTCCCCTCTTTTTTGTTCTGATGGGGCGGTGTGCAAGTGTACACATGCAGTTGTATATTTTCATGACAAAACTTAGTGAGAAGAGACAGCTGCATACTTTCACTTGACTGAGATTAAACCTCAGAGGGTTTCTTGTAGTGTCAATTCTCTTGGAAGATTAGGTTTATACTTTCAATAATTTTTTTTCTGTTAGTCCTTATAGGATACCATACACAAGGGGGCTCATAATAATAATAATAAAAAGTCTACAAAGTGGCCTAAATGGGTACTTGGACAATCAAAAAGCCTGATCATCCAAATCCCCATAATCGAAGCAGATTTTAGACATATCTAAAACCAGCTTAGGCTTTTCCCCTGCCTCTAAGCTCAAAGAGCGAAAAGAGGCATTTTTAGAGGAGGGGAAAGTGCGGGAGGTGGGCCGACTTATACATAGGCGTGCAGCAGGTATAACCAAAAGTTTTAGACAGGTTGCCTAGTCGGCACTTATACGTTTTGACTTAGACCAAGTCATAACAGATATAAGTGCCGAAAAAGGGGCTGCTGAGCTGATCGCGGCTGCCGCAATGAGCTCAGCACCCCCCGCAACCTGACCACCCCCCACCGCAACCATCGTGGCAGGAGAGATGGCTCATCTGCCCTGCTGCGATGGAGATTGGCCACCCCCACTGAACCGCAGCACTTTGGGGTGAGGATCGTGATCCTCACCCCAAAGTGCTGCGGTCGAGGGGGTGGGGTGGCCGATCGCCATCGCAGCAGGAGAGATGCCCAATCTCTCCTGCCGCAATCCACCCCCACTGACAAGAGCAGGGCAGGAGGGAGCTCAACCCCTCCTGCCCCGCCGAAACCCCCACCCGCGACAAAATCAGGGCAGGAGGAAGCCCAACTCCTCCTGCCCCACCGAAACCCCCTATCCCCCACCTCTACTAAGATATGGGCAGGAGCGATCCCAGGCCATCCTGCCCTCGACGCACCTCTCCCCCACGATTGCCCCCCTGAACCCCCGATCGGCCCCCCTGACCCTCTCACCTGGCGACCCATACCCCCGACACCCCCCTGTACCTTAACAAAGTTGGATGGACGGATGGGTCCCAAGCCCATCCATCCAGCAGGCCTTCCATCCTCAGAATGGCGGGCCTTAAGGCCTGATTGGCCCAGGCGCCTCAAGCCCCGCCCACAGGAGGGGCCTTAAGCGCCTGGGCCAACTGGAATTGGCCCAGTTGCCTTAGACCCCTCTTGTGGGCGGGGCTTGAGGCACCTGGGCCAATCAGGCCTTAAGGACCGCCATTCTGAGGATGGCGGGCCTACCGGACGGACGGGCTTGGTACCCGTCCATCCAGCCAAATTTGTTAAGGTACAGGGGGATGTCGGGGGGTGCGGGGTAGGGGTCACCAGGTGGGAAGGTTGAAGGGCCGATTGTGGGTTTGGGGGGCAATCGTGGGGGGTGTCAAAGATAGGATGGCCTGGGATCCCTCCTGCCCATATTTTAGTGGGGGTGGGGGGTAGGGAGTTTTTGCGAGGTAGGAGTTGGGCTCCCTCCTGCCCCAATCTTGTCGTGGGTGCGGATGGGGGTTTCGGCGAGGCATGAGGGGTTGGGCTCCCTTCTGCCACGGTCTTGTCGGGTCTTGGGTCGCCAGGGCAAAAGGGGTTGGCTCCCTCCTGCCCGATCCAATCGGGGGGGGAGTGGATCATGGCAGGAGAGATTGGCTATCTCTCCTGCCATGATCGTTGCTGGGGGGGGGGATGGATTCTGTATCCGGTGTTCTTTTTGACTGGCCCCTCCTTCGCCTAAAAGCTCTTGTGTTGGGCGTTTGGGACTTAGGCTTTTTTTTGGTTGATTATATGTTGTTAGTGTAGACGTAGTGGTGGTCTGGGCATTTAAACAGCTGAACATAGAGCCAGGCCATTATCCAAAAAAAAAAACCTCTTTTTGGATGGTTTTTTTTGAGAATGGACATTTTCCCTGCTTCTACTTTCAGCGTTTAGGGCCTAGGCCAACAGGGGACTTAGATGTTTTTTTAAATTATGCCCCTCCACGTGTTCAGTCCCAAACCACAATCCAGGAGTTGCAAAAATCCACAAACTTTTCTAAGTACATGCTTCACCCCCTTAGCCTGAGAGCTAGCAAACATATTCAGTTGAGTCCCAAAGTCAAGCAACATACCTAAACAAATCCATGACAAAGGGGTATGGGGGAGGATCCCCAGCAACATAAGTAATTCTTGAACTAGTTTGCTCTGCAAAATATGAACAAGCGATAAACAGGCACAAAGGCAACTTAGAAAACATTGAGGAACAATGTAAAACTAACCTGCTTTGTGCAATGAGCACCCCAAGAAAGGTCTTCGGTAATGCGCATAGTCACAGATAATGCACCACAGGATCTCTCAACTTGCTGGAAAGTGTTCAACCCTGTAAGGAGAATCAGCAAGGCAGAAAGAAGCAAGCTATTCCAAACAACTGAGTGTACACAGAGAGGGTGGGTCGTATGGAATCCTACAGGGACTAACAGAAAGAAGATTATCAAAAGTATAAACCTAATCTTCCATTGTTATGTCCCTTCCATACAATAGGTGACGTACCAAAGAAATGGTAACATTTAGGGAGGGACAGAAGAGCCTGCTCTCAACACCAAAGTTCCAAAAGTAGTAGCAGAATGAGCCACCACCTCCATTCGGCATAACCATGTAAAAGTATGAAGAGAGGACCTAGTAGCCACCCTGCAAAGTTCATCAGGATGAAATGCAAGAGACACTGCCAACGTTGCAGACACACTTCCAGACAAGTGGGCGTTAAGCAAAATCAGCGGCTGCTTGCAACAGACAATAGAAAACGCAGAAATGACCATTCAAATCTGTAGAGTGATCAAAGCCTTGGCCAACGGCCAACCCCAGCATGGCGCAGCAGTCAGGAAAAATAGGCAATCAGACAGCCAGGAATCATTAGTCCTATCCAAACAGTGGAGAAGGACTATCCTGACAGCCAACTTGCACAAGATCCGATCCTTTCGCTCCGAGTCTGCAGAAAGAAATGCAGACAAATGAACTTCCTGGTTGACATGGAAAGCAGAAACCACCTTTGTCAGAAAGGAAGGAACGCGTAGTATGGAGAAAGCTCCCATGTGTGGAATATGTACCGAAGAGCCTAAAAACACTGTGCCAAAACAATGGCAACCAGAAAGACAGTCATGACTGTCAGATTCAGAAGAGACCAGAAAAAAAGCGAGGCAGTAAAGATCTCCGCCCTCCCCCAGCCGGCTCGATGGTCTTCAGAGTTTAGTTATTCTGGTTCCTGAGGAAGGGAGTTTTTGTTCCCGAAACCATGCCTAGTTGACCTATTTTTCCTGTGGATCTTCTTGCTTTCGGGAGACCGTTTCACCACCTATTTCCAGCTAAGTCGGCGCTTTTGATTCTTGTGGGAGTTGTTCTTGGGGGAGGTTCTCTAAGAGACTGTTGATTGACCTCACTTGTGTGTGTTGCTTTGTGCTTTATTTTTTGCACTCTTTGCACTTATTGATTTATATCACACACTTTGGAAGTGCCCCATGATGGTGTGAGGGCAGGGACTGGTTGTCCTTGTCTCATGATGTGAGCGTAGGAGTATTGCTCCCTTCGCTGCTTTATCACACTGAGGGCACTCCTTCACTAAATTAAATTAAATTAAATTATATTATATTAATTACTCTTTGGAGTTTCACTGTTTGTGTGTTCACAAGTGTTTGGTCAGTGAGCAGTCTCTTTGAGGACCGATTGATCTTTACTGCCTCGCTTTTTTTCTGGTCGCTTTTTTTTTTTTTTTCTGGTATCTTGTTAAGTTTCTTTGGCAGGCCTTTTGGAGTTCATTTTTGTTTTAGATTCAGAAGAGAAGCATCCTTCAGTGGTTCGAATGGGGCCTCTGCAGAATGATGTTAAGAGTCCAAGAAGGGAAAGTAAGATGCAAGGGAATGCAAGGGAAGTTGCAAACGAAGTGCTCCTTTCAGAAACCTGGGCACAGGTAGATGATCAGAAAGTAAACTAGTGCCTCTGGGTGCTCTAAAACATGAAAGGCCTGCAACCTGAACTGTAAAGGAGGACACTACTAAACCTTTTTCTAGGCCTGCCTGAAGAAAAAAACCAGGACCATCGAAAAGGAAGCCATTTCAGGCTTCTTGTGATTCATAGCAAGTCACTGTTGAAAAGCCATCCAGGCTTTGGCCAAAGATGCCATAGGAGAGGGTTTCATTGAGCGCAAAAAAGGAAAGATAACATAGAAACATAGAAACATAGAAATAGACGGCAGATAAGGGCCCACGGCCCATCTAGTCTGCCCACCTTAATGTCCCTCCCCTACCTTTGCCCTGTGAATAGATCCCATGTGCCGATCCCATTTGGCCTTAAAATCAGGCACGCTGCTGGCCTCAATCACCTGTAGTGGAAGACTATTCCAGCGATCAACCACTCTTTCAGTGAAAAAGAATTTCCTGGTGTCACCTCGTAGTTTCCCGCCCCTGATTTTCAACGGATGCCCTCTTGTTGTCGTGGGACCCTTGAAAAAGAAGATATCTTCCTCCGCCTCGATGCGGCCCGTAAGATACTTGAACGTCTCGATCATGTCCCCCCTCTCTCTGCGCTCCTCGAGCGAGTATAGCTGTAATTTGTCAAGCCGTTTTTCGTATGGTAGATCCTTGAGTCCCGAGACCATCCGGGTGGCCATTCTTTGCACCGACTCCAGTCTCAGCACATCCTTGCGATAATGCGGCCTCCAGAATTGCACACAGTATTCCAGGTGGGGCCTCACCATGGATCTATACAATGGCATAATGACTTCCGCCTTACGACTGACGAAACCCCTTCGTATGCAGCCCATGATTTGTCTTGCCTTGGACGAAGCCTGCTCCACTTGATTGGCAGACTTCATGTCCTCACTGACGATTACCCCCAAGTCTCGTTCTGCTACCGTTTTTGCTAGGATCTCGCCATTAAGGGTATAAGACTTGCATGGATTCTGTCTGCCCAGGTGCATAACTTTGCATTTTTTGGCATTGAAGTTGAGTTGCCATGTCCTAGACCATCGCTCCAGTAGGAGTAGGTCGTGCATCATGTTGTCGGGCACTGAATCTTCGTCTGTTGTGCATTTGCCCACTACATTACTCAGTTTGGCGTCATCGGCGAATAATGTTATTTTACCTCTAAGCCCTTCTGCCAAGTCTCTTATAAAGATGTTGAATAGGATTGGGCCCAAGACTGAGCCCTGTGGTACTCCACTAATCACCTCCGTCATTTCGGAGGGGGTGCCGTTCACCACCACCCTTTGGAGCCTACCTCCAAGCCAGCTCCCAACCCATTTTGTCAATGTGTCACCTAATCCTATAGAACTCATCTTGCTCAGTAACCTGCGGTGTGGTACGCTATCGAATGCTTTGCTAAAGTCCAGGTACACGATGTCCAGGGATTCCCCAATATCCAGCTTCCCCGTTACCCAGTCAAAGAAGCTGATCAGGTTGGATTGGCAGGATCTCCCCTTAGTAAATCCATGTTGTCGGGGATCCCGTAGATTCTCCTCATCCAGGATCTTATCTGAAAAACCACACCATCAAAGCTGAGTGTTCAAGAGCCATGCCACAAGACCAAAACACTGTGTTCTCCATGGGCATCGGCCCCTGACTGAGAAGATATCAATGAAGAGGGAGCCGGAGATTCTTGCCCCACTAAAGATAGACGAGATCCGCACACCAAGGACGATAAGACCAGTCTGAAGCTACTAGAATCACAAAGCCAGGATGGCATTGCTAACTGGTGGAGGACCTGACCAACCAGAGGTCACATCATACAGGAGCTTGTGAGCTGACCAGGGCCGAACCAAGGTATCCGGCCCTAGCTTCCTTGTTGTTCGTCGACTGAAAAAGTGCCTGGCCTTCGAGTTCTCTGCCAAACCCAACAAAGCCATCTGCGGCTGACCCCACCACTGTACGATCAAACGGAATGCCTCCTGTGAGAGGGACCATGCTCCTGGGTCCAGGATCTATCGGCTGAGAAAGTCTGCCTGAACATTGTTGACTCTGAAGACATGGGCCGCTGAGAAAGACAGATGTGCTTCCACTCAATGGAACACATATGATCCTTCTGGCCCAAGAGAGAGAGCGCACTTGAACCCCCTTGCGAGGTACATACACCACAGCTATTGCGTCGTCAAAGAACTCGCAATGTTGTTCCTTTCAGAAGGGGCTGGAGAGCGAGTAGCATCAGCCAAATTGCCAGAAGCTCCAGATGACTGATCAACCAATGTTTTGGACCAGGAGTCCATTGCCTCTGAATGCAGCAGTCCCAGCAGTGAGCCCGCAATCAAACAGGCTGGCATCCATCATAAAAGTCATCCACTCAGAAATCTGAAGAAGCCAGCCCTGGCAGAGAGTCTCCCCCCTGAAGCCACTAGCTCAAGCTGCTGCTAGCTGGCACTGTCCAGGGGAGTGGCATCTGAAGGGGAAAACTCTGCGGAGACCACCGAAATAGGAGGGACTCCTGTAAAGGGTGCATGGCGCTCTGGCCTAGGGGATTGCCTCCAAGGAGGCTGCTAGACACCCCAGAACCTGCAGATAAAACCAGGCCAAGGGAGCCGAATGGTCAAGGAGAATTTTGATCTGTTGCCGAAGGTTCTGATTGCATGCTTCGAGAAGAAATACCTGAAACTGTCTGGAGACAAAGAGAAGGCCCAGAAACTCCAGGGACTGGGAAGATTCCAAACATCTCTTACTGAACTTGCCAATGCCTGCAACAGAGACACTACCATCTCCACCGCACTTTCGTACTCCTGACAAGACGGAGCCCGGATCAACCAGTTGTCCCAGGAAGGGTGGACTTGGATCCCCTGCCGGCGGAAAGCCACCATAGCTACCTTCACTTTGAAAGTGCGGAGTGCTATCATGAGGCAAATTGGAAATGCTGTTGCAGAACATGGAAAACGCAGAAACTGATGATGTTCCAGGTGGATTGAAATATGGAGGAAAACCTCTGAGATCCAAGGACACTAGACACTCTCCTAGAGAGACAGCAGCTATTACCGTGTACGCCATTGCTATTTGGGAAAGAAAGGAATTAGTAAGAAGCAGGTGACCGACTTTAGACCCAGAATAGGTCTCCAATCTTCTGAGCCTTTCTGTTACAAGAGGGCTCCCAAACAGGAAGCTTTGCCATAGATGCAACAGACTGAAAAAGACTCAAAGTGCCCGCTGGCAGCGTCAAACGAGTGGGGTCTGACGATTACGCTTTTCAGAGGAGCCAAATAAAATCCAGTGAAAAGGCCCAACCCGAAACCATGGTAATATAGTAACATAGTAGATGACGGCAGATAAAGACCCGAATGGTCCATCCTGTCTACCCAACCTGATTCAATTTAAATTTTTTTTTTATTTTTTCTTCTTAGTTATTTCTGGGCAAGAATCCAAAGCTCTACCCGGTACTGTGCTTGGGTTCCAACTGCCGAAATATCTGTTAAAACCTACTCCATCCCATCTAAACCCTCCCAGCCATTGAAGCCCTCTCCAGACCATCCTCCCCCAAACGATCATATACAGACACAGACCGTGCAAGTCTGCCCAGTACTGGCCTTAGCAGCATGCAAAAAGAGTCCCTAGACTTGGAACGCAGGCATTTTGTGCCAAACTCCAGGATGGCCTATGGGTGAGATTTTCTTTGGAAGACATGGACCCAGCCTGCTCCCCAGCCCAAAATTACTCAGAAAAGACGAAGTCCGAAGCCCCTCTGCCAGCGCGCTACAGCATGTGGTACACAATCACTGATCCAGCGCCAATCCAGCACATTCAATGTCCACATTCAACAGATTAGAGGCTGGGGAGTCTATCCCAAATCGAGTGGTTTTTGAGGCAGAAAAAAGTTAGAAAAAAAGATTGTTTTTAAAATCCAAGGTGGCCACAGTCACAAATTTGCACTAACAGCAAAAATAAACAAAAACAGAAAATAAAAAATAGTGATTTGGGGTATGGGGAAGTGGGGGACCCTCAGAAACTGTGAAAAACGACTTCAAAATTGTTTTACCAGTCACCCCCGAAATTCCCATAGGAAATAATGGAGTGTTATAGTTTCATAGTTTATTAAAAATTTGATTAAACAATTATCATAATATTCAAAGTGTTGTACAATTAAAAAGCTAAAATATAAAATGGGGGAATAAACAACAGATAGTAGACAGAATCTTCATACAATCAGACATACTTGATTCGAAAGGGCAATTGTAAACAAGAGGAAAAAAGGGAGAACTACAATTTATAAGTATCTAAAACCAGCTTAGGCCTTTCCCCGGCCTCTAAACGCATAGAGCAAAAAGAGGCGTTTTTAGAGGAGGGGAAAGGGCGGGAGGTGGGCCGACCTAGACATAGTTGTACAGCAGGTATAACCAAAAGTTTAGACAGGTTGCCTAGTTGGCACTTATACGTTTTGACTTAGACCAAGTAAAAACAGGTATAAGTGCCATAAAAGGAGCCGCTGAGCTGATCACGGCTACCACAATCAGGTCAGTGGCCCCAGCAACCGGCCTACCCCACCACCGTAACAATCGCAGCAGGAGAGATTGTCTATCTCTCCTGCCGTGATAGCCGATCACCCCGCTACCCGAACTGCCACAACCCGCGGCAGGAGAGATGCTGAATCTCTCCTGCCTTTCTGATTGGTTAAGAGGGCTGTCCGTCTTCTGATGTTTTGAGTGACATCAGAGACTGTGAGGTACTTAGTGGGCATCACCTGTGTTGGAATCTAGTTGCTGCAGCTGTCTGTTAGCTGGGTGGAGGATTCCTGTTACCCGGTAAGCCGTGATTTGGAAGTTTAGTGAATGTTATAAGGTTTGAAAGAGAATTGTATGGGTGTATTTTAGTGCTTCTTGTGCTTAGTAGACGGTAGGATCTTCTTTTCACTGGGTGGTAGTCTGATTGATTATGTTTTATCTCCTCAGTGTCCCCTCCTGAAGAAGCCAACTGTGAAACCTAGGTTGGGTGGTCAGAGAGAGTATGACAGCAGTTTATAATTTAAGAATGTACCCGGAGCAGTTGCAGAGCTGAATTTTTGCCACCATGCAATACAAATAAGTAATAATCTCCTTATCTATGTAGAGTTTTTAGGTGTAATGAGAAGCAGGTGGCAGAGACAGTGAACATGCTATGATGGTCTCATTTGCAACTGGCTCCGTGAAAAATCACTAGAGTTCAGGTTGTGGGTCTGAGTGTTCACTTAATAGCACCTTTTGAAGCCAGTTTGATAGTGTAATTTTTTTAAATATATATATTATATTTATTATTATCTATTTAAGGTGATCAGTGATAGAGCTGTTAGTTTATCACCACTGGGTAATTTAAATCTCAGGTTTAGATTAGATTAGATTAGTATATAGTGGCATTTCATTGATGACATTTTCTTTATTTGGAAGGGCGAGAGGGATGAGGTCTGTCAATTTGTGCAATATTTGAACCAATGTAATTCTCATCTTATTTTCTCAGAGACCATTCATGCCCATCAATAAATTTTTTAGATATTACAATAAAATATGAAAATGGCCGGATTGATACTTCAATTTACCGTAAAAGTACGGATCGGAATACTTTGCTACATTATAGGCATAGAAAAACACACACCCCATTCACTTACCCCCCAATCAAAGAAGTAAAACGGAAAAAACTATACAACGGACTACTGGACACTCAGGCAGCGAAGATAGACAACCAAGTCTTCAACCTATTGACAACAACCCCAGACTACAAGATGTTCAGAAAGGAAATAAAAACTACACTCTTCAAGAAATCACTTAATAAAGCTTAATACAATGATAAAGCTTAACCCCCCTCTTACCATCCCCTCCCTAACCCCAGATCCTACTTTTCCCTCTCTTGGAAACCTTCTCTGATCTAACGTTGTAACTCTTCTTCCATAACTCTTTTTGTAATCCGCTTTGAACTGAAAGGTAATGGCGGAATAGAAATCTGTAATGTGATGTAATTATAAGAGTCATGAGTTTCAAGTTCAAGTTTCAAGTTTAATAAGATTTGTTATCTACGCAGTATCATATATTTCAATGTGTATAACAATTTTCCAATGCATAAAAAATAAAAAAAGGGTGGACAAAATATGACATTACATACAAATCATATAAGTTCTAATACAAACTGATACAAACTAATACAAAAAGGGTAATTTTTTTAAAAAAACAACATTTGGGGAGGAACATATAGGATGGGATCAAATAAAATCCATTAGAATCTGAAGATTTTATATTTGGGAGGTTAAGCTGTCTATGTATAAGACTTGCTTGACCCCATTTGATCGTGATTGGCGTGTGTTTGTTATCTTTTACGCAGTTTGCTTTATACCTTAACCACCATGGACCCCTGAGGAAGGCGTGTCATCCGAAACACGGACCGTGTCGGGTCCTTTGGTTGGCTATAAGGTTGTATATGTTACTGCATTTACTAATAAACAACGCCTGCATCTTGTACATTGTCTGCAGTCTGTTTGTTGTTTTATGGTATAAAGTATTGCAATAATCTAACCTGGAAATGATTAATGAATGAATAAGAGTATTGAGAGCTTCAGGTTTTAGAACTTTTGATAATAATCTGATGAGACATAATTTATAAAAGCAATTTTTAACTACTGAACTAATTTGATTATGATAAGAGAGTTCCTGGTCCAATGTTACTCCCAATATTTTTGTTGTAGTTACTATTTGGAGAGGGATGTTGTTTAGGAGTATCTGAGATGAAAATTTTTTTAGATCCTTTTTCCATGGGAAAAACATTATGGAAGATTTTGATGCGTTCAAGGCCAACATATTATCCTTGAGCCATTGGCTTATTTGTTTTAGCTTGTTATTAATAGATATTATCTCCTTTGGGTCTTCTGAATTTAGAGGGTACAAAAGTTGAATATTGTCTGCGTATGCAAATGAAGAAAATCCAATAGACTGACTGAGAGTTAGAAGAGGTGATAAAAAGATATTAAATAAAAGCGGGGAAAGAATTGAACCTTGTGGAATCCCAAAGGAATTGGTGAAGTTGTTAGATGTTGAGTTATTGAAAATGACCTTGGCTGATCAATCTTGAAAGTACGCTTTAAACCAATTTAGTACTTGATCGGAAATGCCAATAGGCCAAATACTTAGAATCAAGAGGTTATGTTCCTCAGATCAAGAATTTAAAAATCAAGCACACTTAATGATTGATAGATTTAAGGACAGGGGATATCCTACTAAATGTTTAAAAACAGCTTATAAGCGTGCTTCTAATGTACATCGGGAATGGTTAGATCATAATCCTCAACAAGGAAAACAAGGTACTTTGACCTGTGTCCTTCCGTATTCTACTGAAACTCTGCAGTTGCGCACCATAATTCAAAGACATTGGGACATTCTGAGATACCATCCTGAGTTCACTGACTTGCCTCGTTTTGCCTACAAATGAGGACAAAATTTGGGGGAACTAATAAAGCGCCCAAGATCCTTAGGTTCTTTGACACAAACCGGGGTCATCACCAATGTGGTAAATGTGTTTATTGCCAACATGCTTTAATAACCACTAGTGTGCACATACCTCATAGTAATTGGTATTATGAGCTATATGATTATACCGACTGTAAGTCTATGCAAGTGGTGCATGCCTTCATGTGCCTGTGTGGTCTAATGTGGCAAACTCGTTGGGTTATTAAGTTGAAGATAGCTGAGCACCTTAGCTGTCTGCTTAACAAGAAAGAAGCAGCCCCATTGGTTGAGCATTGGTTTGTAAAACATCATCGGGAAGCTGATTTGAAGTTTGTGATATTAAAACAATTTCATAGTACACATGGTGATATTATTTCCCGGCAGTTAATCAACTGTGAACAGCGATTTATTTTTTCCTGGGACACTGTAGCCCCAAAGGATTGAACAAAGCAGTGGAGTGGCCTTTGGGTTGCTAGTATCAGTCTGCCCAATCAGTTTAAAATACGTCAAGTATCATGTGATTTAATGAGTCTAGTTCGGGCTAGATTCACTAAGCTATGTTCATAGAGCTAGATTCACTAAGCAAACTGATCGTGTACCGCTCGGTTTGCGCTCAATTTACGACCCCGGCTCAATTCACTAACCACCCTCCAGACCTCATCCGCACCGTATGCGATCAGCGCATGCAAATGAGTAAAAATGCATGTAAATTTCTTAACATGTCAATTCATGAAACCATTTCCTCCAAACCGACTTGCCTTTCCGTTCCAAAAAGATACAACTGCTGAGGACCAGTCGTTTACATCCTCGCCGGCTATTTCTGCTTAGCAATTGACGCGTACATGTTAAGAACCCCATCAAAAATATATATCTACCCCTCCAAAAATCATAAATATATCAAAACTTTTAAATATATGTAAACCTTCATGTACATAAGCGTTAGAAATAATTTTTTTTTCTTTTTTGGAATGCGCATAGCGAGCGAGGGAGTGAATCTTGTATTTGTAATGCGCATTGCGAGAAAATCGTGGATTAACCCTGTGCTCTCCTTGCGCATTATACATTTCAAATATCAATTCCAAATAACCAAAAAAGCCCAAAAATCAAATAAAACTTTTATGGGCCAGCTATCCCTCCCCCCTTCCTTCCAGCTGGATTGTTGCGTGCATGTGACGGTAGGTGCATTCGGAGCCCGCTAATGATATCCGCGATTAAACCACGCCTCATTTCTACGCAAGTGAATTCCTAAATAGTTAGCGCATGCATTATGAGCTTCAAAACCAACCAGGATACAGTGTGCACATGCGTTGATCGATGTTTCAGCGCTAATAGCAGCGTGTTTACAATTGGATCATTTGCATGGACAAGTTGTATTGAATCGATTGGCTACAATGACTCGGAAATGGATAGGATACGAATAGGATAGATTTTGGGACTTTAGTGAATCCTGTCCATTGTGCTGAATTGAGAGCATTTCATTGCGGTTATGCCGCTATGAAGTCTTGAGTGAGACTCTTATCCAGTATGAGGTTGTTTATAGTTAACAAGAAGTGAGTTTTGAAAAATTTTAAAGGATTATTTTTAAGATGTGTGTGATTTTGAAATTTGTTATTTATATAATGCTGCTTCTTCTAGAGGGCTGAGCAAATCGTCCTCTTGAAAAAGCTGAAGGGGAAACATGTATCGTGTCAAACAATTACCTACATAGAAACATAGAAATTGACGGCAGATAAGGGCCACGGCCCATCTAGTCTGCCCACCCTGATGACCCTCCCTTACCTTTGCCTAGTGAATAGAGCCCACGTGTCGATCCCATTTGGCCTTAAAATCAGGCACGCTGCTGGCCTCAATCACCTGCAGTGGAAGATTATTCCAGCGATCAACCACCCTTTCAGTGAAAAAGAATTTCCTGGTGTCACCTCGTAGTTTCCCGCCTCTGATTTTCCACGGATGCCCTCTTGTTGCCATGGGTCCCTTGAAAAAGAAGATATCTTCTTCCGCTACGATGCGGCCCGTGAGATACTTGAACGTCTCGATCATGTCCCCCCTCTCTCTGCGCTCCTCAAGCGAGTATAGCTGCAGTTTGTCTAACCTTTCTTCGTACGGGAGATCTTTGAGTCCCGAGACCATCCGGGTGGCCATTCTCTGTATCGACTCCAATCTCAGCACATCTTTGCGATAATGTGGTCTCCAGAATTGCACACAGTATTCCAGGTGGGGCCTCACCATGGATCTATACAATGGCATAATGACTTCCGGCTTACGGCTGACGAAACCCCTGCGTATGCAACCTAGGATCTGTCTTGCCTTGGATGAGGCCTGCTCTACCTGACTGGCAGCCTTCATGTCCTCACTGACGATCACTCCCAGGTCCCGTTCTGCTACCGTTCTTGTTAGGATCTCACCATTAAGAGTATAAGTCTTGTATGGATTATGGTTGCCTAGGTGCATTACTTTGCATTTTTTGGCATTGAAGCTGAGTTGCCAGGTCCTAGACCAGCGCTCCAGTAGGAGTAGGTCGTGCATCATGTTGTCGGGCATTGAATCTTCGTCCGTTGTGCATTTTCCCACTACATTACTTAGTTTGGCGTCATCGGCGAATAAGGCTATTTTACCTCGAAGCCCTTCTGCCAAGTCTCTTATAAAGATGTTGAATAGGGTCGGTCCTAAGACCGAACCCTGTGGCACTCCACTGATCACCTCCGACATTTCTGAGGGGGTGCCGTTCACCACTACCCTTTGAAGCCTACCACCAAGCCAGTTCCCAACCCATTTCGTTAATGTGTCACCTAATCCTATAGAACTCATCTTGTTCAGCAACCTGCGGTGTGGTACGCTATCGAATGCTTTGCTAAAGTCCAGGTACACGATATCCAGGGACTCCCCAACATCCAGCTTCCCCGTCACCCAGTCAAAGAAGCTGATCAGGTTGGATTGACATGATCTCCCCTTAGTAAATCCATGTTGACGGGGGTACCTGACTACACATACTGTGTCGAGGAAGTTTTTGAAGGATAAACAGGATATCATATGGATTTTTGCAAGATGGACAAAATGGATTGTGTTGTGGACTTAATTTTTCTATTTTTTGTTTTTTGTGTTTGTGTTTTTTGGAGTGATTGGGGAGCACTGAGCACTTTTTGAACTTGAAGCAGAAGCCCGGGACTTAATGACAACTCCAGCAGAGATAAGTACCCCCTCTCTTATGTTTATTTAGAGCTTTAGCTTTTTTGAGCTTTAGTTATTATATTTGTAGGAAGGGAGGAGTGCTATGATGTATTTAAGCCTGAACTGGTAGAGTCCCATGCTCTTATGCCTTGAAGTTCGTATTGGCTTTCACTGAGCACTATTAATTAATTTATTATGTAGTTAAGAATAGTTTTAGAATATTATATTTTCTCTTTTTGAAAAAGGTGTATGTAGCTGGAGGGATAACATTTTTATAGTGCAGACTTGACATATGATGCCTTTATACAGTTGTGGTTTTCACATAGAAATTAAGAAAGGTAAATCCTCCCTCCTGTGATACTGTGCCAGGTTTTTCTGAGTAAAAGAGAGACAGCCTCCAAATGTCATGTATGAAGCCTCTAGTTTTACACAGAGCAGAATCCTTTGCTAGGCCAATTGCACTTGGGATATCAGTCCTTAATTTTAGGGACCTAGCATCTGAGATTTTATCCATCCCTAACAAAATGGCAGCACCCATTAGTAAATGTTATGAATAATGCAGTATATGCCATTAAAATGATATGCTACTAATGATACTGAACGAGACACTGTTAAAACCAAATTCAAGATTAGACTAATCTCGTAGAACATAAGAAAAGCCAAGCTGAGTCAGACCAAGAAAATAATAGGAAACAGCATAAGGAATGGTAAGCCAAATGTGAGGCGATGATAAGGAAGGCAAAGAGACCTTGAAAAGAAGATTATGTTGGAGGCAAAAACATACTAGTAAAAACCTTTTTTAGGTATATTAGAAGCAAGAAGCTGGGAAAAGAATCTGTTGGATCACTAGATGACCGAGGAATAAAAGGGGCACACAGGGAAGACAAGGCCATAGCAGAGAGATTAAATGAATTCTTTGCTTCGGTCTTTACCGAGAAAGATGTGGAGGAGATACTGGTGTCAGAAATTAAATGCTGATGAGTCAGAGAAGTTGAAACAAATCGCTGTAAACCTGGAAGATTTAAAGGGGCAATTTGACAAACTGAAGAATAGAAAATCACTTGGATCATATGGTAGATATCCCAAAGTACTGATAGAATTGAAAAACGACCTTGCAGAGCTACTGTTAGTAATTTATAATTTATCTTTAAAATCCAGCTTGGTATCAGAAGACTGGAAGGTGGCCAATTTAATACTAATTTTTAAAAAGGGTTCCAGAGGTGATCCAGGAAATTATAGACCAGTGAATCTGGACAAAATGGTAAAGACTATTATAAAGAACAAAACAACAGAGCATATACATAAGCATGGATTAATGAGAAAAAGCCAACATGGATTTAGTCAAGGGAAATCTTGCCTCACATAGTAACATAGTAGATGACGGCAGATAAAGACCCAAATGGTCCATCCAGTCTGCCCAACCTGATTCTTAGCTATTTCTGGGTAAGAATCCAAAGCTCTACCTGGTACTGTGCTTGGATTCCAACTGCCGAAATCTCCGTCAAAACCTACTCCAGCCCATCTAAACCCTCCCAGCCATTGAAGTCCTCTCCAGCTCATCCTCCCCCAAACGGCTATATACAGACTCAGACTGTGCAAGTCTGCCCAGTACTGGCCTTAGTTCAATATTTAATACTTTCTGATTCTAGATCCTCTGTGTTCATCCCACGCTTCTTTGAAATCAGTCACCATTTTCCTCTCCACTACCTCTCTCAGGAGCACATTCCAGGCATCCACCACCCTCTCCATAAAGCAGAATTTCCTAATATTGCTCTTGAATCTACCACCCCTCAACCTCAAATTATGTCCTCTGGTTTTACCATTTTCCTTTCTCTGGAAAAGATTTTGTTATATGTTAATCTAATCTAATCTAATCCTTAGGTTTGTATACCGCATCATCTCCACGTTCGTAGAACTCGACGCGGTTTACAGTAGAAGAAATAGGAAGGAACTACAACAGAGGGTTAGAGGTAGAAGTGTGAAGAAAATTTAGAGGACTTGGGATGCCAAAATATAAGAGTTTCCTTGATTCCTAAGTTGGAGGGAGACTTACATTTTTTGAGAAAAGCCAGGTTTTCAGATGTTTGCGGAAAACTTGGAGAGAGCTCAAGTTCCGAAGAGGGGAGGTAAGGTTGTTCCAGAGCTCAGTGATTTTGAAGTGGAGGGAGGTCTCTAGCTTTCCTGTGTGGGAAATGCCTTTTAGCGAGGGGAAGGATAGTTTTAATTTGTGGGAGGATCTGGTGGTATTAGGGTTTGAAGAATTCCAAGAAAGAGGGATAAAGGGAGGGAGGATACAATATAGGATTTTGAAAGTTAAACAGGCGCATTTATAGTGGACCCTGGCGATTATCGGAAGCCAGTGGAGCTTGGCCAGGAGTGGGGAGACATGGTCAAATTTACTTTTAGCGAAGATGAGCTTGGCTGCGGCATTCTGAATCCGTTGGAGTCTGTGGAGGTTTTTCTTAGTTAGGCTTAAGTAGATAGAGTTGCAATAGTCCAATCTGGAGAGGATGATGGATTAGACAAGGAGGGTAAAATGTTTTTGATGGAAGCAGGATCTAACTTTCCTCAGCATGTGAAGGCTGAAAAAGCATTTTTTTACCAAGAATTGGAGGTGGTCATTGAAAGGACAATGTGGAATCAATGATGATGCCCAAGACCTTGCTCGAGAACTCAAGCTGCAGAGAGGAGCCAGAGGGTAGTGGGATGGAGGTGGGTAAAAGATGTAAAAGAAAATTAGAAAGTCATGTGATAGGAGGTAATGCCCTATTATGGATTAAGAATTGGTTACAAAATATCCTTCAAGTATCTGAATGTCTGAATCGTATCTCCCCTGTCCCTCCTTTCCTCTAAGGTATACATATTCAGGGCTTCCAGTCTCTCCTCATATGTCTTCTGGCGCAAGCCTCTTAGCATTTTCGTTGCCCTCCTCTGGACCGCTTCAAGTCTTCTTACGTCTTTCACCAGATACAGTCTCCAAAACTGAACACAATACTCCAAGTGGGGCCTCACCAATGACCTGTACAGGAGCATCAACACCTTCTTCCTTCTACTGGCTACGCCTCTCTTTATACAACCTAGCATCCTTCTGGCAGCAGCCACCGCCTTGTCACACTGTTTTTTCACCTTTAGATCTTCAGACACTTATTACCCCAAGATCCCTCACCCCGTCCGTGCATATCAGCTTCTCACCTTCCAGCATATACGGTTCCTTCCGATTATTAATCCCCAAATGCATTACTCTGCATTTCTTTGCATTGAATTTTAGTTGCCAGGCATTAGACCACTCCTCTAACTTTTGCAGATCCTTTTTCATATTTTCCACGCCCTCTTTGGTGTCTACTCTGTTACAAATCTTGGTATCATCTGCAAAAAGGCACACTTTTCCTTATAACCCTTCGGCAATGTCACTCACAAACATATTGAACAGGATTGGCCCCAGCAACGAACCCTGAGGGACTCCACTACTCACCTTTCTTTCCTCCAAACGACTTCCATTAACCACCACCCTCTGGTGTCTGTCCAACAGCCAGTTTCTTTCTTTCTTTTTTTTTTTTTAATTTATTTATTTGTTTATTATTTTAACAATTTAAACAAGAGAATAAACTTCTTATACAGAAAATGAATAAGATATGGATTCCAATATCACAACAATAAATTTTTTAAAAGTAAAATTATCAACTTAATCAATCTTTAAAGTCCCATATTGGAGCGATCCAAGATTCGAATGAGTGAATCAATATAAAAAGAAAGGAAATAACATATCCTGTTGAAGAAAAGCAGACAACTTTCAGTGAATACAGGAAAAAAAATTTTTCTTATTCAATTGCAGTTGTTATCACATTTCCCCCCTCAAGACGTTTCATGGTTAGAAATCCTGACAGCTGAGAGGGTTCAAAGAATATATAGTTGGAAGATTTATATTTTACTAAACATTTGCATGGATATCGTAAAAGAAAGGTTGCACCCATTGCAGTTACTCCTGGCTTTAACAACAGAAATTGTTTTCTTCGTTTCTGAGTTTCTTTTGTCACATCCGGAAATATTTGAATTTTTTGACCTAGAAATTCCTTATGTCTGTTCTTAAAGAATAATTTCAATATCCAATGTTTGTCTGGCAGCAATACTACATTGACCAACAATGTAGCTGGTCTGACTAGTTCTTTCAATGAGGTATCCAGCATAGTTGTTAAGTCCATCTGTTGTTCCTGATCCTGATCTTGTAGTTGCCTGGATTGCTGCCTTTCTTGATTTTCCATTGGAAGATAATAGATTTTTGAAAATGGAGGAAAAATTTCTTCCGAGACATCAAGTATATCCTGAAAGTATTTTTTTAACATTTCTTTAGCTGAGATTGAGGATATTTTGGGAAAATTTTAAATTCTAAGATTATTAGATCTGCTATTATTCTCCAAAATTTCCATCTTCCTTCTCAGATTCAGATTGTCTCTGATTATAGTGGACTGAATCTTATTAACTTCCAAAAAATCATTTTCAATTTTTGTGTTAATTACAAAATTATCCTGTTTCAAAGTTTTTATATCCTCATTTTGTTCCTGGAACTTCTGTTCTAGCACTTTAATTTGGGGTGACAAAGTTTGACCCAGAGTCACAACTAAATCCCATAACGAATCCAGGGTAACATTAGTGGGTTTAGTAATTATGAACATACTTGCAGCCTTTGACTCCTGTCCAGCTGTTCCGAGTCCTTCCTGAGCGCCTTGTTCCTCTTGCTCCATCGATGGTTTCCCCGCAGACAAGCTCTCATCTAGTGCCAAACTCGAGATAGCCTCCCGGGAGATAGAGTTCACCACTTCGGGCAGACTGTCCTCCCGTGGAGAGCTGGCACTCTGCGGTTGTGGAGGCGGGGTCCTAGCGTCTGGGCTCAGCGTGGATTCCAGCCCAGGGAGACACACAACGGCTTCACTCAATGCCTGTGGCTCCAGCGGGCGACTCCCAGATGCAAACGATTCCTGTTGAAGGCGCCTCAAAAAATCATCAATTGTTGCCTGTGAGGGAATCTCCAAGCGCCGCGAGGCTCCAGCAGCGCTTTTTCCTCTCCTTTTCGGCATCACTGCGAACTCCGGTATGCAAAACGTGATTCTCTGAGAGCGTCTCTCTCACTAACTGTTGTCCGCGGCCATCTTGGATCCCCTATGCCATCCAACAGCCAGTTTCTAACCCAGTTCATCACTTTGGGTCCTAACTTCAGCCGTTCAAGTTTGTTCAAGAGCCTCTTATGAGAAACTGTATCAAAGGCTTTGCTGAAAACTAAGTAAATTACATCTAGCATATGTCCTCAATCCAGCTCTCTGGTCACCCAATCAAAAAATTCAATCAGGTTTGTTTGGCACGATTTACCTTTTGTAAAGCCATGTTGCCTTTGATCCTGTAACCCATTATATTCAAGGAAGTACACTATCCTTTCTTTCAGCAACATTTCCATTATTTTTCCAACAACCGATTTTCTCACCAGTCCACTACATTTATTCAAAGGGGTGAATAAACCATCTAGATAAAGGTGAGCTGATTGATATTGTGTATCTGAATTTTCAAAAGATATTTGAGAAAGTACCTCATGAAAGATGTAAAAGAAAATTAGAAAGTCATGTGATAGGAGGTAATGCCCTATTATGGATTAAGAACTGGTTACAAAATAGAAAACAGAGAGTATGGTTAAATAGTCAATATTCTCAATGAAGAAGGGTAAATAGTGGGGTTCCACAGGGGTCTATGCTGGTAGCACTGCTTTTTAACATTTCTCAATATTCTAAAGATGGGAATAATTAATTTTTCTAATGAAAAGGTTCAGAAAAGGGCAACAAAATGATAAAAGGGATGGGACAACTTCCCTATGAAGAAAGGTTAAAACAGTTAGGGTTCCTCAGCTTGGAGAAGAGAGCAGCTCAGGGGAGATATGATAGAGGTTTATAGGGCTTGAAATCAAGGTGGAAGAGAATTCACTAAATCTCCCATTTGAGAATGGTAAACTTCTGATAGACATGAGATACTGTGGGTCAGGATAAATTGAATTTGAATTTAGCTCATGCCCTTTTCAGTTGTAGTTCAAGGAGAGTTACTTTCAGTTACAGTAGATAGTTTTCCTGTTACCAGACAGCTTACAATCTAAGTTTGTTCCTAAGTCAATGGAGGGAAAGTGATTTGTCCAAGATCACAAGGAGTGGCAGTGGGATTTGAACCTGGCTTCCCCAATTCTCAGCTTGGCACTCTAACCAGTAGGCTATTTCACTAAGCAGTGGTTTTCATTAAGGAAAGCCAGTGGCTGGCTGAACCTTTTAAATATATCATGGCACATAAAGACCTGAATGGTCCATCTAGTCTGCCCAAGAGTCATAATTAAACTAACATTGAATGAAGTTGGAGAATGTTATGAAAGCAGTTAGCTTAGCAGGGTTTAAGGTTTGGATGATTTCCCAAAAGAAAAATCCATAAGCCATTATTAAGATGGACTTGGGAAAATCCACTGCTTATTCTTAGGATGAGCAACATAAAATCTGGTTTAGTCCTTGGGATCCTGCCAGGTACTTGTGATCTGGGATGGCCACTGTTGGATGATGGACTGCGCTTGATGGACCTTTAGTATGTCCCAGTATGACAACTCTTATATTCTTATGTTCATAAGATGCTGGGTCTGATGGACTTTTGGTCTGACCCAGCATAGCACATCTTATGTTATGCGCTCTATGCAAGACTAGATATAAATCATAAACAGATCCTGTAATCAGTCTCTGGGGGGGTAGATGATAAATAGCAGCATATTTACCTTGTGATATCAGGAAGCTGTGAATCTCCTTGATGACCTTCTTGTATATCTCCTTCTGCCATTCTCTCAGAATGTCCCACTCTGCTTCCAAGAAATAAGCAGTGACATCACTGAACATGACAGATGCCTGTGTAAAATTACAAAGTTAGGCTTAATCTCTACTAACTACCATATTTGTTAATATTTTCCTATGGTTCAGCTTCTAGCCTTTTACTGCCTAAAAATTAAAGATCTGAGTGCAAATTGCTCCACAGCTTTCATACAGAACTTAAGACTTCAAATGTTTGTATATCACAGCTTTAAAACAAACAGAAACTACCAACCATAGACCCTACTCTCCAAAACTTCTGGATTTTTTTCTATGCACTTTGATAGTTGGTATATCAAATTGAAATAAATGATCAAAGATTAACAATTATTTTTGGAACAATGTATTTTATTCCCTAGCATATGGACTTCCATGAAGTACTTTCCGCTGAAGTTTGATTAATTTCCAATTTTCCATCAATAAGGGACTTATTCTGTATATAGCATAAGGGACAAATTCTGTATATAGCATTATAATGAAATATTAGGTTCTTACTGTGGCTAATCTTCTTTCGTGTAATTCCGCATTTTATTCTGGGAACAGTCTTCCCTGGCTAGTCAGGGGCTGTAGGAACTTCGCTTGATAGAAGTTTTAGCACTTACCTCTGCACTTATCCCCTGAAGCATGCTCCCTGGATATCAGTTAGTCTTCAAGCAGCCAGGAATCTCTATAGGAAAAACAAGAGAGAGAGAAGGGAATAGGGAACTTCCCGCCAAACAATCAATTCTGCTCTTATTAACATATTCAAAATATCAACAATGAAAACCAGAAAACAGGTTATGAAACATTAAAACCTGAACAATATAAAACTGCTATAGGGAGACACAACCTGCACTGTCAGAATCTATGGACCTCCCTAACCTAACTCAGTAGTAATACAGATGGCATTCTTAGAAAAGGTCTGAGACTGAAATCCAGCTTACTAGTAAACAGGCAGGCAATCTGCGAATCGGACAGACACAGGGCGGGTTCCCAGAATAAAGTGCGGATTTACAAGAAAGAAGATTAGCAGAGGTAAGAACCTAATCTTTCGTTCTTGTACAATCCCACTTTATTCTGAGCACATATGGGACATAACAGAGCAGTCTCGAAATATCAGGGTGGGCCTAATGAGCCCACTGCCAACACTGATGCCCCAAAAGCAGCATCCTGCTTGGCCGTCACATCAATCCGATAAAACTTGGTAAAGATGTGCAGGGTGACCATGTAGCCACCCTGCAAATCTCTTCCGGCAAAACCGCCATAGACTTTGCTCAAGAAGAAGACATTCCTCTTGTAAAATGAGCCCAAACCCCAAGGGGGTGGGGTGCTTTTTTTTCCTGCCGCTACAAAGGCAGCAGAGATGGCTTCACGGATCCATCTTGAAATGGTAGCCTTAGAGACAGGCTTACCCTTATGGGCTGGACCTGAGAGGACAAACAGTTGGTCCGACAGGCAAAACTCGTTGGTGACCTTCAAATACCACAGCAGAAGGTGGCAAACGTCCAGGGATCGCAAAATTCTGGGCCTTGGAACCCGAGGGGATGAATGCCAAAAGACAAACTTCCAGATTCACATTGAAGAAATAAAGGCACTGTCTGCAATATAACTGCAGAATCTGTGATCCACAGAAAAGGATCCTGGCAAGAAAGAGCCTGAAGCTCTGAAACCCTCTGGGCAGACATGACCACAACCAGGAACACTGTCTTGATGGAAAGATCCTTTAACAAAGCCTGTTCAAGGGGTTCATAAGGCGGATGAGCCAAACAGCAGATAACCAGATTTAGATTCCACGTTGAATAAGGGAGGTTTCAACAGAAGCTTCAGCCAAACCGCTCCTCTCAAGAAACAGACATCTGGATGAGTCACTAATGAACCTCTGAGTGAAAAACCCAGGATCTGAACCCTGAGAGAAGCCACAGCAAGGCCCTTTTTCAGGCCATCCTGCAGAAAGCCTAGAACCTGTGCAGCTGAGGGAACCAAATTATCCATCTGACAACTTGAGCACCGAGTCTGGTAACACTTCCAAGCTTTTGCATAGGCCGCCAACGTGGACTTCCTCTTGCTGTACAGTAATGTAGCAATTACCGTAGTCGAATAGCCCCGGGCCATCAAGGCCGCGCGCTCAAGAGCCAAGCCGTAAGACCAAAATGGTCCAGATCCTGCAGAACGATTGGTCCCTGAGTAAGACAAGGGTGACAGGGAAGCCAAAGTCCTTGGCCTTGCTGGAGCCGAACCAGACTGGCATACCACAGTCTTCTCAGCAATCGGTGGCATAAGAACATAAGAACTGCCGCAGCTGGGTCAGACCAGTGGTCCATTGTGCCCAGCAGTCCGCTCCCTTGGCAGCCCTTAGGTCAAAGACCAGTGCCCTAATTGAGACTAGCCTTACCTGCATATGTTCTGGTTCAGAAGGAACTTGTCTAACTTTGTCTTGAATCCCTGGAGAGTGTTTTCCCCTAAAACAGTGTCCGGAAGAGCGTTCCAGTTTTCTACCATTTTCTGGGTGAAGAAGAACTTCCTTACGTTTGTACGGAATCTATCCCTTTTTAACTTTAGAGAGTGCCCTCTCGTTCTCTACCTTGGAGAGGGTGAATAACCTGTCTTTATCTACTAAGTCTATTCCCTTCATTATTTCGATCATGTCCCCTCTCAGCCTCCTCTTTTCAAGGGAGAAGAGGCCCAGTTTCTCTAATCTCACCTGGAATACTGCGTCCAGCACTGGACTGTGTCAATTTTGAGACATCAGGAAATATGTATACCCTTTCACCTAAAAAGGTGATTTGTTTTAAATTAAAGTATAATTTCAACAGCATTTCTTTATCCTGTAAAAACACAAGAGATACTAACAATGTCGCCCGACCCAATGTTTCAGTTTCAGAAGATTGCAATATAGCTGATACATCTAACTGCTCAATTCCACCTTCTAAAACTTTTTCTTTTTGTAGATTCTTTAAATAATAAATTCTCTGGGTCGGAGGAAGATTCGATTCTGAAACTTTTAAAACTGTCATCACACAGTTCTTAAAGAGTTCCTGAGGAGACATATATTTAGCTATTGGAAAATTAAGAATCCTTAAATTCAAATTTTTCTGTTGATTTTCCAAATTTTCTATCTTCCTCAGAAACATTATTCTATCAGTCATTTATTTAGTCACCAAGTTCTTATTCTCAACTGTTAGTTTCTCTAGTTTAGAAAGCTCAGTCTTCTGCTGTTGAACTGAAGTCTCCAAAAGGGTTATCCTGGAAGAAGTATTTAAAGTAATAGATATAAAGTTGGTACAAACCGAGTGCAGGTTTTCAATCGCAGACCATATAGTCAAGAGTCACTGCCTGTGGTTTTTCCAGTGGCTTGAGGGCAGAGATAACTGCCAGATTCCCATGGGCTAGATCCCCAGAGAGCAAACTCCGGGCTCCCTCGCCCTCTCCATCGCTGGTCCCCTCAGGTTCTATGCTCCCAAGGTGCAATGACTCCTGTCCCAGAGTCGGCATCGCTGGAATCACTTCCGGGTCAATCTCGGGTACTTGTGTTTTATGAGAGTATGGACCTAACAATATATTTAATTCATACTGAGGTTTTAATGTTATTAACTGGGTAAGCTTAAAAATACTATTTGGGGTGAAACTGGTAGTTCCTGAGGTATTTCCTTTCTTTTATGGAGGTAACTATTAATTTAAATGACTAATTCATTAAATTAACAATCTTTGTATTGAATGTATATGAAATATGGTAATTATTTTGAGGTCAGAACAGGGGATTGTTTACTGATTTGTTTTATTTCTTAATTAACTGGGATACATGATTTATTTATTTTATATATTGTAAATTGAATATTCAATGCTTAATAACATTATTAGTATAGGGTGATGGTTAGATAATTCAAAATTATAATTTAGTTACTATTAATTATTGAATATGGGGAAACAGTTTTAGAATGCCTAGGGGAGGATGGTAGTTGCTAGTCATTAAGCGTGCACCCAAGTTTATGGGTTGGGTTAGGGGTAGGGAGAGGGGAGGGTTTAGTTTAGGATCCTGGATGTGGGGGGAAATTTTATTGGGTTGGGTGGAGGGAGGGGGAAAAGGGTTCTTCTTAAGGAGTTTGGGATGTGTAATGGTTTAAAAGGGCTGATAGGGGTAAATATAATTTTGGTTTATTTTGTATGATATCATTCTGTTAAAATTTTACAATGAGTTTAAAATTGTTTTTATTAAATGTCAATGGGCTCAACCATCCGATTAAGAGGAAAAAAACACTCAATTTTTTTAAAACAGCAGGAGGCGAACATATATTTTATTCAGGAAACTCACTTATCTGCTAGTGAATCAGCCAAGTTGGAAGGGGGGTAGGTCAAGCATAGTTTTTTCGCTCCTGCAGTGGGAAAAAAGGCTGGGGTGGCTATCCTAGCAAATAGAAAATGCTCAGCTGCATTTAGTGTAATTTCAGCAGATCCTATGGGAAGATGGATTCAGGTGCACATGAGCTCAGGAAAAGATATTCTGGCACTTTTTAATATTTATGCCCCTAATTCAGATCAACTAAACCAGGGGTGTCAAAGTCCCTCCTCGAGGGCCGGAATCCAGTCGGGTTTTCTGGATTTCCCCAATGAATATGCATTGAAAGCAGTGCATGCAAATAGATCTCATGCAGATTCATTGGGGAAATCCTGAAAACCCGACTGGATTCTGGCCCTCGAGGACCGACTTTGACACCTGTGAACTAAACTATAAACTCCTATACGTTTGCCAAAAGGTGCTTAAAAAGATACAAAAAAGAAGGCAAAAGATGTCATTAAGGACTCTATGAGTGTGTCTATCAGCTAATCACTACTAACAGACCAAACCACACAAATACCAAATGTCAATTGAGGAGTAGGGACGCTCTCAGTGTGAGGTTATTAGCGACGGGAGAACAAACTCCAGCACTTCCACTACAAAGACGGAGGTGAATCACCCCGCCTGCACACCATCATCGGGCGTCCCTAGTGTGCAAAATCAACTGTGCAGAATTAATAACAATAAATAAGTCACAAACAGTGAACTAGTGAGAGAGTGAATCACACTGAAAACCCACTCATAGAGTCCTCCCCAGCCTAATCCCCAAGATACAAAATGAAACCACAGCCAACTTAGCTTTTAAAGCGAGCCAAATGAAGTCAATGAGAATTGCAGGAGACCAGAATAGTCATTGGATCAACCGGTTTCGGGTGAAACCCTTCATCAGGATCTTAAGGCTGGAGCAGAACCGGCTGGCACTTGGACGAACATTTCTCAAAAACGTCCAAGCGCCGAAAATAAAAACGGGTTTTGGACGTATTTCTAAACAACCTAGGCCTTCATAGTGCCGCTCAACATCCAAAGCTAAACGGGGCGTTTTGGGAGGCGTGTCGAGGGCAGGAGTTGGGCGGGACATGGGCTGGCTTAGACTTAGTCATACAGCATGTATAAGCAAAAGTTATACAGCCCAGGATCGACGGAACTTGGACGTTGTGACTTAGACCATGTAAAACATGGTCTAAGTCACAAAAACCCACCTATACTCACCAGATAAGCACTGCAAACACATAACACAGACCCACACACACTACCCCAGTGATCACCAACCCTTCCATCCCCATAAAAATTTTATTCACAACTTTAAATTTCAGCCTCCAGACCATCATCATCACCTGGCCGTCTAGCATAGGAAAGCCTAGTCGTCCAGCCCAGAGGCAGCTTAAGTCATCTTGGGGGTGGGTTAGGAACCCATAGAGAGGAGGACCCATGCCCATAAGCCCCTGTAATCACTGCATTGATACTTAAACATGTGCACTGCCCTATACACCCCAAAATACCTTTTTTACTGGCATATAAGTGGCTCCTGCAGCCATAAGGGCTATTGGGGTGGTAGATAAGTGGGTCTAGGGGATTCTGGAGGTGGTTTGGCGGGCTCACCGTCGCCTATAAGGGAGCTGTAGTGAGGAGAAGCCATGGCACCCTTTTTGTGAAGTTCACAGCAGTGTCCTGTAAGGTACCCCACTATTTAGGTGGCATGTCTGGGTATGCATGCCATCACTTTGCAGACCCCTCCCACGTCCAACAGGGCTTGTTCTAGGCGTTTTGGACGGAAAGTTGGGTGGAAATGTGGTATAAAGATGGATGATTTACTGGCTTGGACGATCAGATCGGCAAGACGTATAATTAGACTATTTTCGAAAGTAAAAAAAAGTTGGACGTATCTTTCGAAAATGTGTCTTAGGCTCTTTTTAACTTTGGACGACTTGCGAGATGGACGTAAACGGACTTAGACGTCCCTTTCGATTATGCTCCTCTAGGTCTGTGTGTTTTTCCAAAGTGAGGTGCTTGTCAAGAGTTACGCCTAATATTTTTAAAGTAGATTCAATTTTATATTCTCGTCCACACACATGAATCAAATTTTCTTTTATCTTTTCATTGGGAGTTGCCAGAACTATCAGGGTTTAAAGCTAACTTAAATAAGACGGAAGTGATGGATATTTCAGCATCAACAGAGAGGATTATGCAATTACAAAAATCAGTACCCCTGAAATGGGTGAAGGGTCCTATATGCTATTTGGGAATAACTTTGGGAGCAGATTGGACACTTTTGTTCCAGCAAAATTATATACCATTAGTAAAGGACATCCAGAAAGACTTAGATAGGTAGAATAAGTTGTTCATTTCTTGGCTAGGACGTATGGAAGTGGTAAAGATGATGATTCTCCCTAGGTTTATTTATTTTTTTCCATGTTCTACCGATAGAAATCCCAAAACAGTATTTTCAAAAATGAAATAATATGATACTCAGATTTATATGGGGAGGGAAGCGCCCAAGGGTTGGCAAACAGGCAATGTTTAAGTGGAAAATGCTATTAAACTCCTAGTACGTTGGTACGTCACCCTGGTTTTAATTAGTAAATGTAGCAAGCAGAGTGATACTAATTGTTGGAAAGGCTGTGGTGAAAGAGGTACATTTTACCATATGTGGTGGGAATGTCAAATGGTCCAGAAGTTTTGGAAGCAAGTATTTGAATATGTGAGCAGACTAATTCAGACTCCACTCAAGCTGAATCCTGAAAGAGCATTGTTGGGAGTAAGGATAGAAGGTTTAACACATTCTCAATCTAAACTTTTGGACTTAGCATTTATAGCTGCTAGATTGACCCTTGCCCAGCAATGGCGTATGCTAAATGTACCTACCTTAAGAGATGTGAGGGAACGTTTAGGAATAGTCTGTGAAAAATATAGACTTTTGGCCCTTTTAACTAATCAATGGGCAAAATGTAATGATATATGGGAGAGTTATATTGAAAAAGTTATAGAAAAAGAAGCCTTATGAAAGAATTATTCTATACCAGGTCTGCTGGGGGGGTGCGATAGGGAATGGAATTCTTTTAACCTTACTATTCGTAAGATGTGTTATTTTTTCCAATTAGTTTATAAATTGTATGTTGTATTGAGATTATTGTATTGAATGAAAATACTCAAAGATTAAAAAAAAAAAAGAATCAATACCTATCTCAGAAAGTTGGTAGATCAGAATGTCATGGTGAAAGACGTCAAAGGTCACAGATAGGTCAAATTGTAATAGAATAGTAAACTTATTACAAGAGTGTAGTTGCTGAACCTTTGAGATTAGTGAGACCAATAGAGATTCGGTACTGAAGTTAGGTCTGAAACCATATTGGCAAGGTAACAGAATGGAAAATCTCTCTAAATATGATGAAAATTGAGCAGATATGATAGACACTAACATTTTGGTTGGTAGCTAAACGGTGAGGAAGGGTCTATGTCAACTTTTTTCAGTCATGGGGTCAGAGCAATGTAGACCATCTCTTCAAAAAATAGACCTGACAGTAAGATCAGTTTTAATGCCTGCAGGAATTTTGAAATAAGATCCTCAAACCGACTAGATTCGAAGCACCTGCACACTGAATGATTTTCCGCTAGTTCCCAGGACCAACACAAATCTTGATCGCGGAGCTCCACTGGGTTAGCCATATTATTAAGAACATAAGCAGTGCCTCTGCTGGGTCAGACCAGAGGTCCATCATGCCCAGCAGTCCGCTCACGCGGCAGCCCATACAGGTCCAGGACTGTATAGTAATCCTCTATCTATACCCTTTTATCCCCTTTTCCTTCAGGAAATCATCTAATCCCTTCTTGAACCCCAATACCGTACTCTGTCCTATCACACCCTCCGGAAGCGCATTCCAGGTGTCTACCACCCGTTGGGTGAAAAAGAACTTCCTAGCATTGGTTCTGAATCTGTCCCCTCTTAATTTTTCCGAATGCCCTCTCCACTTTCTCTATGCCCTTCATGATCTTGTAAGTCTCTATCATGTCCCCTCTAAGCCTCCGCTTTTCCAGGGAAAATAGCCCCAGTTTCTCTAATCTTTCAGCATATGAAAGATTTTCCATACCTTTTATCAATCACGTCGTTCTTTTCTGAACCCTCTCGAGTATCGCCATATCCTTCTTAAGGTACGGTGACCAATATTGGACGCAGTACTCCAGATGCGGGCGCACCATTGCCTGATACAACGGCAGGATAACTTCTTTCGTTCTGGTTGTAATACCTTTCTTGATAATACCTAGTATTTTATTCGCCTTCTTAGAAGCCGCTGCGCACTGTGCCGACTCCTTCATTGTCTTGTCCACTATTACCCCTAAGTCCTTTTCTAGGGTACTTTCACCCATTACCAGCCCTCCCATCGTATAACTGTACTTCGGGTTTCTGTTTCCTACATGCAAGACTTTACATTTCTCTATATTAAACTTCATCTGCCATCTCGTCGCCCACTCTTCTACTTTGTTCAGGTCCCTTTGTAAATCCTCACAGTCTCCTTTAGTCCCAACTCCACTAAATAGTTTGGTGTTGTTTGGTGCCCTAGGGAAGCAAGTGGATAGAAAGAGTAGCGGATGCAATTGCAGGCATCACCTCATCTGTAAGCACAAAGAAAGACTGGTCTCCAGCAGAGGGGAAGACCCCACAGATAGACTAGTTTTCAGAGGGGGTATCACAAGCGGTTTTTAGCGCAGGGAGCCTATGAGCGTCGAGAGCAGCGCGGGGCATTCAGCACAGCTCCCTGCACTAAAAACCACTATCACAGTTTAGTAAAAAGGGCGAGGGTATTTGTCTATTTTTGTATAGTTGTTATTGAGGTGACTTTGTATAGAGTCATCTGCCTTGACCTCTTTGAAAAAACCCCCGAATATAAATGATAATTAACATTTTCTCTGCGTACAGTGTGCTTTGTGGGTTTTTTTTTTTATTTTATTGTTGGTAGATCATTTTGACTTGGTCATTTTAAAAGTAGCTCGCAAGCCGAAAAAGTGTGGGCATCCCTTCTGTGAACAGTGGTGTCCGTCCCAGCTTGTGCTCCCTCCGGTGGTTGCTTCACTTCTGGCCGGCTCCCCTGATCAAAGCCGCGGGTGTCGGCTCCTCACGCAATCTGCGGCTGCGTCGGAAGCGTTCCCTCTGACGTCACGATGTCAGAGAAAAGGCTTCCAATGCTGCCGCAGATCGTGTGAGGTGTAGAAGCCCGCTGCTTTGAGCAGGGGAACTGGGCAGGGAAGAGATGTTCCTGCTGCACAGGGAAGGGGGGGGAGAAATGCTGCACAGGCAAGGGGGGAGAAATGCTGCTGCTGCACAGGGAAGGGGGGAGAAATGCTGCTGCTGCTGCACAGGGAAGGGGGGAGAAATGCTACTGCTGCACAGGGAAGGGGTGAGAGAAATGCTGCTGCTGCACCCAATTGGGGAGAGAGAGAGAAGAAGGGAGAAGAAAGACAAGGGAGAGGAACCAGAGATGCCAAGTTCATGGGAGGGGTGGAAAGGAAAGGAGATACCAAACCATGGAGGGGGAGGAAGAGATGCCATGGCATGGGGGGAGGGAAGGGAAGGAGATAGAGATAGAGATACCACACCATGGTATGGAGTGGGAAGGAAAGAAGGAAAGGAGAAGAGAAAGAGAGAGATGCCAAAGCATAGGGGAGGGGGTGGAGACAGAAAAATGGAGAGGGGTGAAGCTGAAATGAATCATGTGCAAAGGAGAGAAGGGACCCCGGATATACAGTTTATTGAAGGGACATAGAAAGAGGGAAGATGCCATATGGAAGAGAGAGAGGGTGGACAGTAGATGGAAGGGGCAGAGAAAGTGTGGGAAGTAGATGGAAGGGGTAGAGAGAGAGAGGGCAGAAGCTGGGTGGAAGGGGCAAAGAGAGGGCAGATGTTGCATGGAAGGGAAAGAGGACAAGCGCTGTATAGAAAGAAGAGAGCAAAGAGAAGATGATTAAAGCAGAAACGACAAAAGGTAGAAAGATTTTTTTGTTGTTGTTGCTTTACTTAGAATCAAGTAGTATTGTAACTGTATTGATAAAAGTTTATAAATAGGAAATGGTAATAAGGCAATTTTTTGAATTAAACCCCTTTCCTCAGGACAGAATAGCATAACAGCAGTATACTGTACTGTTCTGAAGAAAGATTTGGCCTCTGAAAGCTAATTGAAAAATGGATTAGTCCAATAAAATGGTATTTTCTTATTTCTCATTATTTGTTTTATTTTTATTTGTTAATTTGTAAAGTGGTGATTGTTATGTATCAGTTTTTTCAAATTTACATCTACAGTCTTTATATTTTGCACAGTATTAGGGAACATGTGTCACTGTTTTTGTGGTGTTGTGGTGTTGTATTGTATGCAGAGTCTGGTTTCTTGGCGGTTCAGTTTAACTTTTGTCTACATATTTCTGTTTTTAGTTTGTGATTATTCCATATTGGGCAAGGGTGTATCTCTGTTCTGTGTGTATGAAAAGGACATAGTTTTTTCAGTTGGCATTGACTGCAGGATCAATTGACTGTGCGGGATCTGGCTTGTTTAGCTTTACAATGTATGTGTTGGTGTTCTAGTGCTCACTGCAGTATTTAAGATGCTGCCTTTTCCTAGGTACACTCTTGTTGTGCGATATGTGGATTGTTACTAAAAATCATATTTTTGTTATAGATGGGAAGGGTGTCAAAAAATGATGGGGCCCGGGTGTCACATATGCTAGGTACGCCACTGCCCAGAAGAAAGCATAGACATAGTGTTTGAAATGCCTGGAGCTGAACCGGAACAGATGGATGCAAGTTTAGCAATTTCCTGCCAGTGATTTAATTTACCCTTTTTGGATATTGGTTTTTGGGGACAATTGACAGATGAAGTCAACTATCAAGGAACTGTGTTTGTGAAGTTTTTTTTTGTTGTTGTTGTTGTTGCACAGCAGTGGGGGCTGGGCTGGAAGCAGTGCTGGAATTGTGCACAGCACTAATTGACTGTTCTACACTAGCTGAGACTGAGCTTATAGGAAGCTGGTGTGTTTTTTTTTTTGTTTGCTGCATTGCAAGAGAGTGACTGCCAGAATTGGGGAGGGTTCACAAAAGACCTCAGGTAGGGAATTTTGTGGGTGCTTGTTAAAAGCCATTATTAAAAGTGAACCCAGCAATTCTGTTCCCAGTCCCCAGGGACTGGAGAGTTGCTACAGCCTAGAGAGGCAAAGTTTGGACTGCATTGCGCTGAGGTTTTGTTTTGTTGTTTAAACTGCAAGGACCTGGTGAAGCTCGGGACTATGTTAACCTAAAGCCCAGGTCTCCTTAACGTGGAGTGAAATTTTTTTTGGTTTTTTTGTTTGCTTTTTCCTGTTGGGAACAGTATGGAAGTGCCTAGGACATGACTGCAGGCTACTTACCTGAGGCAGAACTTGAGATTTGCTTGTTGGATTATAAATTGGTTACTATGAACTATTTGTTTGTTGAGTAAAAGCCAGTAAAATAGTTGTTTGTTTTTTTTAACTTATTGCAATGGTCTGAAAGATTTTTGGTTTCTTATTATTACACTAGAGAACTGTATTACCGTGTAGGGTCTCCCCCTTTGGAAGCTGCGCCAGGGTCGTGCTGCTACCTGTCAGCAGCCCCCCACAGTATCTTTGCGGGACCGACTGGTGACACAGCATAAGCAAAAGAAGAGTTGAGCTGTCGTTTATACCATACTCTTCTAATCCATAGAAAATGTAATATTAAAGTACCACATAATCTGGTGGAAGAATAATGCAAATGAGAACAAAGCAAAATCAGATTATCTGAAATCATTCTGTAATATACAATGAACCATGCAAGCTGATTTAAACTTAATTCACCTCTCAACTGATAACCAATGAAGATTCTTATACGCTGTAGCGTGTCTGCCCCTTAGAGCAAGGCAGGGACTGGCACACAACTACTATCTAGCCCCGGCATGCTTCCCCAAGAGGGAGGAAGTCCCTGTAGTGGAGAGCTTATCCCAGTGTGCAAGAGTCAGGGTACTATCACACAGGTAAGTAGTCAGAATAATCAAGCCGAATTTATTTATCATTCAGTCTTAGCAAAAACAAAATGCAGAAAAACAATCCCTGGTATCTAAATAGGCCTCGGATACTTCTAAGACCTTCATTAGGCTCTTACAATCCTGTTTCTGCACCCAGCTTCTTAGCTCCTTGGGCATTGACTCGAGGCATTGTTCTTTAATGATCTCGGTAAAGAGTGCCCTAGGGTCAGCTAAGCAAGGTTGTAACCAGCGCTCGGCCATTTTGGTCAGCCGTTGTACAAGGTCTTTCCTGTTCCCCTATTATAGCAGATCTAAATTTTACCTATAATGTTCATGTGTGAAGCCTAAATAGTCTAATATATGTGCCTTGACAGTTTGATAATTGCCGGACAAATCAGGGTTCAAGGTTTGAAAGGCAGCCAAAGTCTCGCCCGCCAAACAAGGTAGCAATCGTACTGACCATTGTTCCTGCGGCCAACTAGCAGCACTGGCAGTCCTTTCAACTGATCCTTTCAACTGAAAGGCTAACAGAAAATGATCCGGTGCATCGTGTGGTGTGATTTTGTGCAAGTTCATCAGCGCCAAAGGATTGGCTCCTACCAGTTGATGTGGTACTGGATTTGGTAGAGGGGCACCCACAATTGATTGTTGTGGTGCTTGCAAAAACTTGGAAAACAGTCTCAATTGTTCCCCCATAGCAGTCATTAGCTCTTGGTGCTGTGTCTGCGCTCGGTCCTGCACCTGGTTCCAGTGGTCCTGGCTAGTCTTGAAAACCTCCTGCATCTCCTGGATCTTTTTTTGGCGTTCTCCAGTGATCAGGGCAAGAAGCTGCTGCTGCTCCATCTCCAACCACCTGAAATGGAACCAAAAGAGAAAAAAAACAAGTGTGGCTCCTTTTAACTTCCGCCTGACCCTCCTCCCATAGCAAACCAGCCTCCCCGAGTGATACTTCTTTATCCTCAACAGCCCGTTGGATTAGGTACTCTTACCCGCGGTACTGATGAGTCTGCGTCTTGTATCACTCCGGTACTCGGGGAAACCCTCCGACTCTGGTCCGGATACTGCGGTTCTCTCAGGCAAGGTTCTGCGTCCAACTCCGAGCTTTCCAAACTGGAACTGCCCTCCAAGGACTGGATCACTGGCTTTCAATGTCCCAGCTCAGCTGACTTCCGGTCCTCCCGTGGATCGACTTCTGGTGTCTGTACAACACTAGTCCACCAGTTTAATTCCACAGATTCCAACAGTTCAACAAAATCCAATAGTTAGCAAAAAAACAAAACAGATTTTTTTTTTTTCAAAAAATATTTCCCACCAACAGGGGGCGCTATATCCCACTTCTGACACAACATGTAGTGTGGCCGTCCCTTAGAGCAAGGCAGGGACTGGCACACAACTACTATCTAGCCCCGGCATGCTTCCCCAAGAGGGAGGTCCCTGTTGTGGAGAGCTTACCCCAGTATGCAAGAGTCAGGGTACTATCAAACAGGTAAGTAGTCAGAATATAATCCAGCCGAATTTATTTATCATTCAGTCTTAACAAAAACAAAATGCGGAAAAAGAATCTAAAGGTATCAGCAATCATGAGCAAAACCAAAAACAATAATGCAGTCGTCACCAGCCTGGTCTGGTTAACCCCTAAACGCTCAGCTTATGTCCCAGGTAAGTCCTATCAGACAATGGCCTCAACAGAATAAAGCACAAGTTCAGTCACAGGTAGTCTTTGGTCCAAACACCAAAACTATATCTTTGCAATGCTGTAGTTCTTCTCTCCTTTGCAGGAATTTAGGAGCAGAAGGTTGGTGGATTTGCCAAAGTAGTACCTCACCGAAGCAAAGTGCAAAAATAAACCCTTGAGTCTCACGAGAATCTTGGAGAGGGTGAGATCCAGAAGGTCTTGAGCATGTGCAGATGCTCAAGGCCCAGCATAAATCCGGCAGCAGGCACTTTCTAACACCGGTGGAACAAATCATCCGAGTTGCCATTATGACCGATGGGGAAAGTTGCTTTGCTCTACGAATACTTTGGATTGCGAGCATGCTTCTGGAACAAATTATGCTCGCAAACCAAGGTACAACTGTACAGTTGAGGTAACACTAACATCTGAACCAACAGTGCAAAATGTTGAAAATTACACAACTTCACTAACCTAAGTTTCCTCATAATGCTATATATAAAATCTTGCTCCATAATTTAGAAATTTGATTTTTAAATGTAAGAAAAGAGTCTAAAAGAATACCCAAAACTTTAGACGTTTTATCTACCTGCAGGGTAGCACCTGATTGTAGAGTAAGAAATGAAGGAACAGAAGATAGTGAATTATGAAACCAAAGAAACTTCTTACTTGCATTGAATTTCAACTTATTAGTAGAAGCCCAATCTCCAATTCTATTCATGAAATCAGTGATCTTAGCTGAAATGTCCTCCTAGTTTGAACTTAACAGAATTAATAAAAAAATATCATCAGCATAGGATAACATACAAACTTTGGCTGACAAATGTACTTTTTGGCAGAGTACTTGTAAAGATATTAAAAAGCTTAGGAGAAATAAGAGAGACCTGTGGCACGCCACAGAAAGAAGCCTAGCTCCTAGAAAAGGTTCCATCCTTCGGCACTCAATTATTTATTTATTTAATTATTTATATACCACTTATATCCTAAGTGGTTTACATTCAGGTAATTTATCATATTTCCCTATCTGTCCTGTAGGGCTCAAACTCTATCTAGTGTACCTGGGGCAATGAAGGGATTAAAGGGCAAATTCTATAAGAAGCACCCAAAAGTTGGGCGCCAATATAGGCACTGTTTAGCGCGATTCAAATAAAATTGGGTGCTGTTTAGTGAATCATGTTGAGCGGCACCTATTTTGCAAGCGCCTATTAAATAGGCCAGCTCTAGGCACAACTAAAAGTTAGGCGCCCGTGCGAGCGCTTAAGCACGCTTAAGAGCAGTTATTCTGTAAGAAGGCACCTAACATGTAGCCACGCCCACACCTAACATGCACAGTGCCTATTTTTTTTGAAGGCCACCTAAATTTTTAGAGGTGCCTTGTTACAGAATCGCACTTTCTTGATAGGCGCCTATGTTTCAATCAGTGCTGATTAAAAAGCTTAATTAACCTTGTTAATCAATTTAGATAAGCGCCTATCTAGTTGGGCGCCTCCAAAATAGGTGCTTAACTTTAGGCGCTGGTTGCAGAATTTGGGCCTATGTGACTTGCCTAGGGTCACAATGAGCAGCGAGGGATTTGAACCCACAACCTCAGGGTGCTAAGGCTGTTGCCCTAACCACTGCATCACACATTCCCACAAGTCAATTGGCACCAAAAATTGGCAATTAACATCTAATAATTATCACTACAGCTCTCCCTCCGTATTCGCGGGGGTTAGGGGCAGAGCCAGCCCGCGAATGGGGAAAAATCACGAATAAGTTTTTGGGCCGGCTCTGACCCACTCCCGCCTCCCTCTTGTGTCCCCAGATCTTACCTGGTGGTCTAGCGGTGGCATGGGGCACGAGCGATCTTCCTATGCTTCTGCCCCCTGCACAGGGCAGGAGCTTAGGATGATCGATCCTGCTCCGCGTCGCTGCTAGACCACCAGGTAAGGTCCGGTGAGATTCAGGCAGCCTGCAAAAAGAAGAACAAAAAAAAAAATCGCAAATAATCGAGTTCGCGAGTAGGGAAACCGTGAATCCAGAGGGAGAGCTGTAATTAAAAGTTACACCACACACACAATTTTCTAAGCACATTCTATAAAGTGATATGTGTTATAAAATACACCTGAGCTGCGCACAACTTTGGCCTGGTTTTCATTGCCCTAAATAGGTGCACTTAAATGTTAGTGGCATTTATGGGCGCTAAGAGTGTTTCTATATATGGTGAGTGCCTTTTACAGAATCATACTAAGTGCTTTTCTGATCAGTGCTGATTTTTTAGGCACAATATATAGAATTGGGGGGAAATGCATATTCCAATTCCCACCTTCTTGTACAAGATGGTATTTTCTAAAAACAAAAATGCTTAACAATTTATAAGTGTTTGGTCTCTGACATAAATATCATTAAATGTAAATAGAACACTCTTAGTGCCCCCCTCAACCTTTATTCTAATACGTGTGCAACAAGCTTTGTCAATAAAATCAGTTCTCCACAAGATTATAGAATTAAGACAACTTGCTGTTTTGATCTGTTGCCTCATTTCCAGAAAATCCTGGAAACCTGTGCTAGCTGATTCATTGATTAGGAGGAAAAGGTACTCTGAGGGTTGGATGTCAGGACCGATCTATGCGGGCTAAATGAATGGGAAGGTAGAAGCTGTTGTGGGATTAACAGAAACTGATTAATTAGTGTCTAAAGACAGAAATAGGAAAAGTACTGGGGATGGGGAGGAGAAGAAAGAGTGTGTATGAAACTGATAAAATCACTTTATGTGCCTGACAGTTTTTGTCTGCTTGTGTGTGAAAGTATGGATATTTGCACTGTTACTATCAGAGCTTCCAAGCTGCCCAGTCTCAGGAGGAAGATTTTAAGCCAGTCCTGGATTTCTGACAACCTCATCCTGATGCATTATGAGATCTGCAACCCTGATTTCAATGGATAGATTTAGGGACTATAAACACTACACTGCTTTAGGATGTAACTTTAAAACCAGGACGGGCCAAAAAGTCTCCCTCCTGAAAGTACGTAACTTGTATGTGTGAATGAGACTGTGTGTATGTGTACACATGTTTGTGAGAAAATAAATATACATATTTGTACAGGAGAATGAAAGAGATAAATGTGAGTGTGTTTGAAGCAGCAGCTTGTAAAAGAAGACAGAGAATTTCTTACCTGATCAGAAACCAGGGCAGACATTTCCCCTCCTTATTCTCTCTGAATTCTGCAGCTGCTGGGATGGATTCAGACTGCAGAAAATGAATTAATAGGGAGGAGGTTGGGCTGATTCCTGAGGATGTCAATAAAAATCTTTCCTCCCTCCCTCTGCAGCTCTAGGACTGGAACTTGCAGTAATTTCCAGTTTGGACAGGCAGAAAGTTCCTGGTTTTATTCTGCTTTTTTTCTGCTCTTTACTATTCCACAGACCTTAGAGAAAGAGAAAGCAGCAGAGCATAGGAAAGCTTCCTGTTTGAGGTCATAGCATGAGATCCCGCCTCCTTAAGGTGGAGCTGTACAGATGGGCAAGAGTTGAAGACTATCTGAGGTAGGAGAAAGAAGATTTGCAGGATCCTCATAGACTTGTATTGAGATCCTGGTAAAATTGCAGGATTTTCCAGGATCCTGGTCCACCTTAACAGCAGACCTCCTCTTTTTTTGATTGCCACAGCTGCTGCTATGCATTTACTGGAGTCCCCTACAACGCCGTCTTCTCCTTCTCTGCCGGTCCACCCACAGGAGAAGAGAAGAGCATGTCATAAGGGGCGGGACCGGCAGAGAAGACGTCAACACGGGGACTCCCTTTAGTTTAGAATGCCAACCAGACGGGAATAAAAATAGGTTTGCAACTCCGTCTTCTCCTTCTCTGCCGGTCCCGCCCTTTATGACATGTTCTTCTCTTCCTGTGTGGGCGGACCGGCAGAGAACGTGGGGGACTACCTGCAGAATGACAGCCAGAGGGGCAGTAAAATAGGCTACCTGCAGAGTGACAATCAGAGGGGCAGTAAAAAATAGGCTATAACTTATCACACAGAGGAAAAAAAAAAAAGAACAGCAATACTTTGGATTTAGAATTTCAGTAACCTGGTCAATCTTACTGAAACTAATTATTCAGATTTATTCAATTTTTTATACTGTTTACCCAGGAGAGCTCTGAATGGTTTACATCAGGGGTGCCCAAATGGTCAATCACGATCGACCAGTAGATCGCAAAGGCAACGCGAGAATGGTAAATATAATTACATTAATGGGAGATATGATAGAGACATTTAAATAACTATGTGGCATAAATGTGAATGAGTCAAGTCTCTTTCATTTGAAAGGAAGCTCTGGAATGAGAGGGCACAGGACGAAGTTAAGAGGTGATAGGCTCAGGACTAATCTAAGGAAATACTTTTATACAGAAATGCTGGTAGATGCATGGAACAGTCTCCTAGAAGAAGTGGTGGAGACAGAGACTGTGTCTGAATTAAAGAAAGCGTGGGATAGGCACGTGGGATCTTCTAGAGAGAGGAAGAGATTGCGGATGGACAGACTGGAATGGACTTTTGGGCCCTGATTCTGAAAAGTGCTCCCAATTGTAGTCAGCTGAATGCGTCCTACAGCTGTCTAATCAGCCAATCGGGAGGCACTTTTTCTAAAAACAAAAATGCTCCCCAGGCAGGCCGCCTATATTAAAGGCGCCTCCAGGGAGCCTAGAGAGGCCTGCATGCCCGCCTAAGCTCGCCTAATTCTAGGCGGTAGCCTTAAGCGAACCTAGGCGGCCCTACGCGTCTCCCTAGCAGAACGGGAGACGCTTACAATGTAGGCTTGCAAAATGCTGGCCTACATGGTAAGTAGATGCGGCCGCTATACCTAATCGCGGCAAGGATCTCCCTGCTGTGATTAGTATAGCAGCCATTGCTATGGCCGCAAGTCTCCCCTCCCCCTAGCGATCACGGCAGGAGGGTGCCCAACCTCTCCTGCTGACAGAACCCGCCCCCCCCCCCGACAATTGGAGCAGGAGGGTGCCCAACCCTTCCTACCGACCCCCCAATGGCATTCCCGTGGGAGATTTCACTCTAGGAGGAGACCGGCATGGAGATTTTTCCTCAGATGTGTCACAAACCTCAGTAGAGGAAATGGAGAAGTCAGCATCTGAATCAAACTGAAGATGCAGACTTCTCCATGCGGTTGTGAAGATGAATTGTGATGATGTCTGTGTTTGCACTGATACCCATCAGATGATGAAGTCGAAGCTGAAGTTGGGGACCGTGGACATTTAGAAGCATGGTCAGGAGGATGCTTCTTTTTGGACGAAGTCAGTGTGGAAGACTTGGTATGTTTAGAAGCATGATGAGAAAAGTGATGTTTCTTAAATGGAATCAGTGTCAGACACCTGAGACATTGGGAAGTATCTGCAAGAGAATGGTGTTTCCTCTTGGAAGAACATTTGCTGGAATGAGAAGGCGATAATCGACGATGCCTTGATGAACTTGAATGACAAGAAGATGCTGTGCAGGATTGATGAGATGATCGGTGTTAAGAGGTGCTTCAATGAGGTACCGAAGAGCCAGACCTCACAGTGTTATGCTCAGACTGAGCCGGTACCAGAGCAGTCAGTGCAGAGGTCATAAGGTGAAACATGTCACCAAATTCTAAGCGGAAAAGCGCATCCAGCTTTTCCCAAAAAGACAGTACTGGTACCGTCGGCTTTTCTGCCGGTACCAAGGGTTGGCTCAGTTGACCCGTTTAGTAACTTTGAGTTTACGCCCAGCAGTGTCTAAGGTGAGCTGTCAAAGCTCAAGGTTAACAAAGCAATGGGGCCGGACAACCTGCACCCCAGGGTGCTTAGGGAGCTGAGTGATGTCTTGGCGGAGCCACTGTCCGCGCTCTTCAACCTCTCCCTTAGTACAGGCAGCGTCCCGTTGGACTGGAGGACGGCTAACGTCATTCCACTCCACAAGAAAGGCTCAAAGATGGAGACAGCAAACTACAGACCATTGAGTCTAACATCGATAGTGAGCAAACTAATGGAAACTCTAATCAAACACCAATTAGATAAGATCCTGGATGAGGAGAATCTACGGATCCCCGACAACATGGATTTACTAAGGGGAGATCCTGCCAATCCAACCTGATCAGCTTCTTTGACTGGGTAACGGGGAAGCTGGATATTGGGGAGTCCCTGGACATCGTGTACCTGGACTTTAGCAAAGCATTCGATAGCGTACCACACCGCAGGTTACTGAGCAAGATGAGTTCTATAGGATTAGGTAACACATTGACGAAATGGGTTGGGAGCTGGCTTGGAGGTAGGCTCCAAAGGGTGGTGGTGAACGGCACCCCCTCCGAAATGACGGAGGTGATTAGTGGAGTACCACAGGGCTCAGTCTTGGGCCCAATCCTATTCAACATCTTTATAAGAGACTTGGCAGAAGGGCTTCAAGGTAAAATAACATTATTCGCCGATGACGCCAAACTGAGTAATGTAGTGGGCAAATGCACAACAGACGAAGATTCAGTGCCCGACAACATGATGCACGACCTACTCCTACTGGAACGATGGTCTAGGACATGGCAACTCAACTTCAATGCCAAAAAATGCAAAGTTATGCACCTGGGCAGCCAGAATCCATGCAAGTCTTATACCCTTAATGGCGAGATCCTAGCAAAAACGGTAGCAGAACGAGACTTGGGGTAATCGTCAGTGAGGACATGAAGTCTGCCAATCAAGTGGAGCAGGCTTCGTCCAAGGCAAGACAAATCATGGGCTGCATACGAAGGGGTTTCGTCAGTCGTTAGGCGGAAGTCATTATGCCATTGTATAGATCCATGGTGAGGCCCCACCTGGAATACTGTGTGCAATTCTGGAGGCCGCATTATCGCAAGGATGTGCTGAGACTGAGTCGGTGCAAAGAATGGCCACCCGGATGGTCTCGGGACTCAAGGATCTACCATACGAAAAACGGCTTGACAAATTACAGCTATACTCGCTCGAGGAGCGCAGAGAGAAGGGGGACATGATCGAGACGTTCAAGTATCTTACGGGCCGCATTGAGGCGGAGGAAGATATCATCTTTTTTAAGGGTCCCACGACAACAAGAGGGCATCCGTTGAAAATCAGGGGCGGGAAACTACGAGGTGACACCAGGAAATTCTTTTTCACTGAAAGAGTGGTTGATCGCTGGAATAGTCTTCCACTACAGGTGATTGAGGCCAGCAGCGTGCCTGATTTTAAGGCCAAATGGGATCGGCACATGAGATCTATTCACAGGGCAAAGGTAGGGGAGGGACATTAAGGTGGGCAGACTAGATGGGCCGTGGGCCCTTATCTGCCATCTATTTCTATGTTTCTATGTTTCTATGGGTTCCCACCTGGGAAATAGTGATCATCAAATGGTTTGGTTTGACATAACAGCTAATGTGGAGGGTGGCCATACAAAACTCAAAGTCCTAGATTTCATACGTATGGACTTTAGTAAAATGGGATCGTACCTGAAGAAAGAGCTTTTAGGATGGGAGGACATAAGGGATGTGGAAAAACAGTGGTCTAAGCTGAAAGGAGCAATAAAAATGGCTACTGACCTTTATGTGAGGAAAATAAATAAAAACAAGAGGAAAAAGTAAACTAAAATGTTCTCTATATTTGTGGCGCAGAAAATAAAGGCAAAAG
The DNA here is from genome assembly GCF_902459505.1 of Geotrypetes seraphini. Taxonomy (NCBI): domain Eukaryota; kingdom Metazoa; phylum Chordata; class Amphibia; order Gymnophiona; family Dermophiidae; genus Geotrypetes; species Geotrypetes seraphini. The sequence continues at coordinate 129,114,850 of NC_047094.1, forward strand.
ATCTGGCATTCGTGAAATATAAAATACCCAAGAAAAGGAGTACAGAAAGGACTACCGGGTGAAACTGAAAGAAGCCAAGAGAGAGATATGTCTGGCGAAAGCACAAAAGCAAATGGCTAAGAATCTAAAAAAGGGAAACAAAATTTTTTTCAGATATATTAGTGAAAGGAAGAAGATGAAAAATTGAATTGCGAGACTAAAAGATGATATGTTTCGATATGTGGAGAATGATGAGGAAAAAGCAAACATGTTAAACAAATACTTCTGTTCTGTGTTCACGGAAGAAAATCCTGGAGAAGGACCGAGATTGTCTGGTAAAGTTACACACAAGAATGGAGTAGATTTTGCGTCGTTCACGGAAGAAAGTGTTTATGAACAACTTGAAAAATTGAAGGTGGACAAGCGATGGGACCGGAACAGGATCCATCCCAGGATATTGAGGGAGCTCAGAGAGGTTCTGGCGGGTCCTATTAAAGATTTGTTCAACAAATCTTTGGAGACGGGAGTAGTTCTTGGGGAATGGAGAAGAGTAGATGTGGTCCCTATTCTCAAAAGTGGTTGTAGAGATGAAGCGGGAAACTACAGGCCAGTAAGCCTCACTTCAGTTATTGGAAAAATAATGGTGAAAGGATAGTGAAATTCCTAGAAGCAAATGGGTTACAGGATCTGAGACAATATGGTTTTACTAAAGATAAATTGTGCCAAACGAATCTGAATTTTTTGATTGGGTGATCAGAGAATTGGATCAAGGGCATATGCTAGATGTAATTTACTTAGATTTCAGTAAACCCTTTGACAAAGTTCCTCATAGGAGGCTCTTGAACAAATTTGATGGGCTGAAGTTGGGACCCAAAGTGGTGAACTGGATTAGAAACTGGTTGACGGACAGATGCCAGAGGGAAAGGTGAGTAGTGGAGTCCTTCAGGGATCAGTGCTGTTCAATATGTTTGTGAGTGACATTGGCAAAGGGTTAGAAAGAAAAGTTTGCCTTTTTGTGGATGATACCAAGATTTGTAATGGATTAGACACCGAGGAGAGAAAATATGAAAAAGGATCTGCAAAAGTTAGAGAAATGGTCTAATGCCTAGCAACTAAAATTCAATGCAAAGAAATGCAGAGTAATGCATTTGGGGATTAATAATCAGAAGGAACCGTATATGCTGGGAAGTGAGAAGCTGATATGCACGGATGGGGAGAGGGACCTTGGGGTGATAGTGTCCGAAGATCTAAAGGCGAAGGATGCTGGGCTGTATAAAGAGAGGCATAGCCAGTAGAAGGAAGAAGGTGTTGATGCCCCTGTACAGGTCATTGGTAAGGCCCCACTTGGAGTATTGTGTTCGGTTTTGGAGACCGTATCTGGCGAAGGACGTAAGAAGACTTGAAGCGGTCCAGAGGAGGGCGACGAAAATGATAGGAGGCTTGCGCCAGAAGACGTATGAGGAGAGACAGGAAGCCTTGAATATTGTGACAGGGAAGCCCCTGTCCCAGCCAAAAGAACCACATCATGCCCTGGTTCCCGGAAAACCTGGCATGGAGCCGACACAGCCAGGAAGGGAAGGGGAAAACCCGGTCATAACCCAGCCTAAGAGCCAGAGGGGGAGAGCACTTGAACCGGATTCTTCCCCCTATTACTCCTTTCCTCCTTCTCTGAAACCTAAATCCAACTCAGGAGGGGGTGGGGTTAACACTCGAGGTGTGCAGGTCAGAAAGCCTCAAATACAAACCAGGGGAAGTCAATTGAGGAGCTCAGCTGGGGCTAATCACAATCAGCCAGCCACCAGCAGGGAATGCAGCTTCCAAGGTGTTCCTGTGCCCCAGCCCCGTATGCTATCCAGGAGACAGCCCAGCAGGCAGGAGATTGAGATCCCTGGACGCTATCTTGCCTTGCCAGACAAACCCTGGGAGGGTGGACCAAAAGACTGGCCTTGGAGAGGACAGGTTAGCAAGGAGCTTACATGCAAGCAAGGAGGGAGTTGGGAAGAACCACCTGGGGAAAAGGGGTGGAGAAGCAGCCTGGGCTGGGAGTCTAATGACTGGGAGATGAATAGTATTCCTGGGGATAGTGAGCCCGGGGAAGATATGGACTTAGGGGAGTGTGAGAGGTCTTGCCCCTTTCCTCAATAATCCAGTCTAGGCTAATTGAAACCCTGGACACTAGCAGTGTTTAAAGCAGGGTCAGGCAATCCTGGCCAATTTGAGAAGTAAAAGTCAGAACTGTGGAGTTACCTTACCTCTGGAGGACTTGGAGGGGTAAGAAGTTCCTGAAAGTTAGCCCAGGTTGGGCTTGGCTACATTCACTAACTCTGGACACATTTTGAGTGGGAGAATTTAAAAGCCAAGCCTTTGCTTTGTTTCTGTTGGGAGGTTTGGGATGTTAACCTACTTTATTTTATGGACCTGGAAGCTCCAGGCAGGGCACCAGGACTGAAGCCCATGTTTTATGCTTGGTGGAGGAAAGTGTGAAGAACGTACTAGATGTTCCAACATGTTTTTCTTTTTTTTTTTTTTCTTTGAAAACTTCAATAAACCTGGTTCCAGTTCCTAAGAAATCCATCTACCGGTTTTTTGTTCATCCAGCCATATAAAAGGCGCATTAATAAATCTACCTGTCGTCTGAGCCCGGTTTCCCACCTACTCAGGGACAGGCCCGGTCACAATATTTATACCCTAGAGCAGTGGTCTCAAACTCAAACCCTTAGTGGGGCTACATTTTGGATTTGTAGGTACTTGGAGGGCGGCAGAAAAAATAGTTAATGTCTTATTAAAGAAATGACAACTTTGCATGAGGTAAAACTCTTTATAGTTTATAAATCTTTCCTTTAACAGTTAAAGGAAAGATTTATAAACTATAAAGAGTTTTACCTTATGCATAATTGTCATTAACTATTTTTTCTGTGGCCCTCCGAGTACCCTATTTTTTCTGCAGCCCTCACATTTAAAGTTTAATATCTTTCCTTTCTCAAAACTGACACATTTCAACAGGGCCGCCATCAGAAATTTCTGGGCCCCTTACTGAGCAATCCTATTGGGCCCCCCACGCACCCCTTCCCTCCCCCACGACACCTCCCCCTTTTTCCATGGGCCGAATACACACATACTTTTCTGCTAATGCTCCACCTAAGCCAGTCCCGTAAAATCTTCTCACGTCCATTGGGTGATTTGGCATAGAGGAGATATTCATAAAAAGAACGTCCGTCAAGATCTTTACTCATAGACTGTGCCATTTGCTTTAAATCATCTTCCATCATTAATCCAAATTGCACAATTCTTCCTCTGTCTTTGTCCTGAATGGCATCTGGCCACATTGCTGGATCCTTCCAGTCAACAAATTTATGAGCAGGCGCGGAGAACGCATTTTTAAACAAATGTAGTTTATCCTTGTACTTCTTATGTAATTTTAATCATCTATGGATATGTTTGTATGTTTATTGTTCAAATGGTTTTATTTATTTCCCCAAATTTATTTTTTGTTATACGCATTGAAAATATTTGATATTGCGTTTAAATCAAAATCTCAATAAACTTGAAACGAGTGCCCGTGAGATTGTGGGAGGGTTAAATACTCAAAACTTAGAAGAATAACAATTTACTTAAAGTTTTTGCTACGCCAGCTTTCTGGTATCTTTACAATACAGTGGCGTACGTAGCATATGTAACACCCGGGGCCCATCATTTTTTGGCACCCCCCCCATCTGTAAGAAAACTACACGTCACACATGAGTACCTAGGAAAAGGCAGCATCTTACATATTGCAGTGAGCAGTACATCAATATACCCATTGTAAAACTAAACAAGCCAGACCAGCACAGATCAATCCTACACCGTCAATCCTAACAAAACCATGTCTTTCGAACACACAGAACACAGAAAACACCTTCGCCTAGTATGGAATATGTCATCACAAACTAACCCCTCACTCTTTTACAAAACTGTAGTGTGGATTTTAGCCACAGTGGTAACAGCCCTGACGCTCATAGAATTCTGAGCATCAGAGCTGCTACCACCACGGCTGACGCTAAAAAATGCTCCACAGTTTTGTAAAAGAGGGGATAAAATAGAAATACACAGTTTCAACGCTCTAGCTCACAGGTGCCCAAACTTTTTGAGCTTGTGAGCTACTTTAAAACGACCAAGTCAAAATGATCTACCAACAATAAAATTAAAAAACACAAAGCACACTATACGCTGAGAAAATGTTAATTATCATTCCTATTCTGGGTTTTTTTTCAAAGAGGTCAAGGCAGATGACTCTATGCATTGTCACCTCAGTAACAACCATACAAAAATAGACAAATTTACCCTCCATCCTTTTTATTAAACCACAATAGCAGTTTTTAGCGCAGGGAGCTGCGCTGAATGCCCAGCGCTGCTCTTGACGCTCATAGGCTCCCTGCGCTAAAAACCACTATTGCGGTTTAGTAAAAGGGGACCATATTGTAAAATATAGACAGCAGATATAAATTCAGAACTGTGCATAGTAAGTGAAGGGAAGTTTTCATCTCTGGGAATTTATCCAGTTAACTATTAAGTTATTTGGGCAAATTCCTTTGAAAACTGTGGTAATACTGCCTCCACTTTGCTAAATTTAAAATAAAATCATTTTTCCTACCTTGTCTGGTGATTTCTGGTTGCACTTTCTTCTTCTGACTGTGCATCCAATCTTTCTTCCCTTCTATCAGCCTGTATGCTTTCTCTCCTCCACACCTCATTCCCTCCCCCAACTTTTTCTTCCTCTCTCCCTGACCTTTCTTTCTGTTTCTCTTCTTTCCTTCTGTTTCCCTGCCTGCCCCCTTTCTTTCTTTCTCCCTGCCGTTCCCCAAGCCACTGCCACTGCCATCGGGGAACATGACCCACCAATGGATAACAGGCCCCCAAAGCCGATGCCGACGCATGCTCTCCCTGCTTCGGGCCGATCAGTCTTCCTCTCCCCGACGTCAATTCTGCCGTCGGAGAGGAAGTTCCGCCGAGCCAGGCAGTGATTGGCTGGCCCGAACTTCCTCTCAGACGGCAGAATTGACGTCGGGGAGAGGAAGACTGATTGGCCCGATAGATTAGATCGCCAAGACAAAGTGAGTCCTGGGTGATCGACTCACTTTGCCTTGGCGAGCTACTGGCGCCCCTGCCTTAGAACACTGCCTAGGACCCTGGGGGAGCCTGGGCCCCCTGTCAGCTCCGGGCCTCCGAATGCAGGACTGGTAGTACTGCCCTGATGGCGGCCCTGCATTTCAATCACTATATTGAAAATAAAATCATTTTCCCTACCTTTGTTGGCTGGTGACTTTATTTTTCTGTGCTTTTAACTGTTTCAAGGGCCTTCTTGTCCTTTGACTGTTTTTCTCTCCGTCTTCACTTTCTGCCTTGCATCCATCTTTGGCATTAATTTAATATTCAATTTTTCTGCTTTCTTTTCAAAATCTACATTTCCATGTCTTCCCTTCCCTTCTATCTCTCTCTTCTTCCATCCCTATTTCCATGGTCTGACATCTTTCTTTCCTTTCTCTCCCTCCTTCCTTCCTTCCTTTCCCCTGGTATGGCATCTGTTTCCTTCCCTCCCCCAACTTGTTATTTCTTTCACCCTGCCCCCTTCTTTCTCTATCTCTCCATGCCCCCTTTCTTTCTATATGTCTGTCTTTCTCTCTCCGTGCCCCCTTTCTTTCTTTTTTTCTTTCTCCATGCCCGCCCTTTCTTTCTGTCTTTCTCTCTCCATGCCCCTTTCTGTCTGTGTCCCATCTCTCTTCTTTCTTTCTGTTTCCCTGTCCCCCCCTTTCTTTCTCCCTGCCCTCCCCCAAGCCATCACCATTGGGGAACAGGCCAATGCCGAGGTCTTAGCTCTCCCTGCTTATCTTCCCCAGCGCAGGGCCAACTAATTCTTGCCACCCGACGTCAATTCTAACGTCGGAGAAGAAGTTCCGGGCCAGCCAGGCAGCCGGAACTTCCTCCCTACGTTAGAATTGACGTCGGGTGGCGAGAATTGGTCGGCTCCGAGCTGGGGAAGATAAGAAAGGAGAGCTAAGACCTCGGTGCTGGCCTGTTCCCCGTTTGCAGTGGCTTGGGGGAGGACAGTGAGACGGCAATGGAAGCAGATTGGGGACCCCTGCTTTAGGCGAGCCGCGAGCCATTTGCCGACATTCCCTGCAGAGAGACTTCTGTAAGTCCAATTACAGCGATCGTGGTCTGTACGCAATTGTCCTCTCCACAATCGGAAAACTTGTGAAGTGGAGAGGACAGATTGCGGGCCGCAAAATAGTCCCGGGGGGCCACATACAGCCCGCAGGCCACGTGTTTGAGACTGCTGCCCAAGCGGAAAGGAGAGACAGGGGAGATATGATTCAGACGTTCAAATACTTGAAGGGTATTAACATAGAACAAAATCTTTTCCAGAGAAAGGAAAATGGTAAAACCAGAGGACATAATTTGAGGTTGAGGGGTGGTAGATTCAAAGGCAATGTTAGGAAATTCTACTTTACAGAGAGGGTGGTGGATGCCTGGAATGTGCTCCTGAGAGAGGTGGTGGAGAGTAAAACGGTGACGGAGTTCAAAGAAGCGTGGGATGAACACAGAGGATCTAGAATCAGAAAATAATATTAAAAATTGAACTAAGGCCAGTTCTGGGCAGACTTGCACGGACTGTGTCTGTATATGGCTGTTTGATGGAGGATGCGCTGGGGAGGGCTTCAATGGCTGGGAGGGTGTAGATGGGCTGGAGTAGGTTTTAACAGAGATTTTGGCAGTTGGAACCCAAGCACAGTACCGGGTAAAGCTTTGGATTCTTGCCCAGAAGTAGCTAAGAAGAAATAAAAATAAAAAAAAAATTGAAATTGAATCAGGTTGGGCAGACTGGATGGACCATTTGGGTCTTTATCTGCCGTCATCTACTATGTTACTTATCTGAGCCCTGCAGTCTTTCTGTTACATATCCAGGAGGGCGGAATACAATACTGTGTATGCTGAGATAACCATAAGAAGCTAAAACACCCAAGCTACGACACCCAGTGCAGGCAGGCTAGAACATGAGATAAGTCAGGTCTACAATTAAACATAATTCAGCATTTTATTAAGAAGAAACCTTAGTTCAAGACTCAGGAAAACCAGTCCCGGATTCCTTCACAATCTCTCTCCCTTCATCTCGCTCTTTTCACAGCCCGTCATGCCTTTCCCTCCAGCACCGGTCCGATGTTGCTGTCGGGCTAGGGAATCTGCCAGCCTCGGCGATTTGGGAGTGCTGTGCGTGGCTCCATCTGCTTTTTGCCTGCCGCAGACTGTCTCCAATGATGCGCAACTTCTTGTTTCCGCCCAGGTGGACCGTGGCGGATAGAGGGCAGGAGGGGAAGCCACGAACAGCACTGCCGAGTCGCTGCCGAGGCTGGCGGACTTTCCAGTGTGGCGGCGTCATTGTCTGACTGGCGCGGAGGGGAGGACACACTCGGCTCAGAAAGGGAAAATCGGGAATGTTGTTCCGGGCCACATAATTTGGCCCACGGGCCTTGTGTTTGACACATGTTATATAGAGAGTAATGAGTTATAATAATGTTGGGATTTTGCTGTTTTACAAGCACTACAAACCCATTTATCTAACCTACCATAGATAGAGCTCCATCTGTACAAATGTCAACACATGACTTCCTTGAAAATTCTCATTTTTCAAGGTAGACGATTAAAGTATCAAATATATTTTGACCTTTGTAGTACCGCCACCAGTTTCTCCTCTCTCTCCCATGTGCACCATCTTTACCATCTCTCATCACCCTGTGCACCCTCCTATTCCCCTGTGCACTTCCCAACTGACCCCCACCTTCGGGCCTCCTAAAGAAGCAGCAGCTGTATCGGCTTGGCAGAGGCAGCATGGAGAACAGGCTTCTCACGGCCTGCCTGCCAGGGCTTCCCTCTGCCGTATCATCAGTGATGCGGCAGAGCGAAGACTCCAGCAAAGCAAACCAGAAGCCTGTTCACCTTGCTGCCTCTGCCAAGTCGGTCACCATCACCACTGCTGCTACTTTAGGAATCTCAAAGGTATATCAGGACTCACTGAAGCAGTGATTCATTTTTTTTTTTTAAAGAGAATCAATTCGAATCGGTGAATCGGACAGCACTAATGCAGAGTCTGGCATCAGGGGTTTTCAGTTTTGTATATTACTACTTTTAGTTTGCAGCCCTGTTTATGCATAGGGTTAATTGTTACCAAGGCCAGTTGTTCTGGGAGGAATCAATGTCAAGAAGTACTATAATTTGCATCATGGCCCCAAGTATTTGTTAGCTCTCCTTCAGCCTTTTTGGACCTCAAACAGGGAACAAGGTAAAATCAGGATTTCCAGGATTTTACAATCCTAGGATCTTCAACAGGGCTCGTCGGAAATTATCCTTGGGAACCTAATTGCGTTTTAACACACGTTAACAAAAGTCATTATATTTACCATTATATTTTTCAATGATAGTTAAACTGTCTTAACATTAAACTTACTAAATAGAAAAATATATCTGGGTGCTCAATCAGCACAGCCCATTGTCCCATCTATCCTCCAACAAAGGGAGGCTAGGGTGGAAACGAACCAATCGCGTTCGAGAGCCATCCTATTAGATGAGCAGAAGGAGCGCGGAGGAGCTTTACAAACTGAGCAGGATAGCCACGCCTCCTTCGTGACATAGGCTGATGTGGCCGTTTCACTGCCGGCTTAATGAAAACTAAAACTCCCAGAATTCCGTAACGTTCTCATAGGAAGTGACATTTGTAGCAGAGGCGGTGGATCTGTTAGAGAAGAGGCCGGGAAGAAGCGCGGAGTCAGCATGGAGGAGCTGGGCATTATTATCGAGAGGAGCCAGGTAGTGATCGGGCAGCGTCAAGTCAGAACGACTGAAATGTTTTAAAGACTGTGTCTGTGGAAGGTTCTAGTTCGGGTACTGAGATCGCGGGGTTTGAGTCGGTCCTTCCTACTTCGTTACTGACTTTCTGCACTCGTGATCCTTCAGAGTTTGCATGTACAAATCCCATGGGACTGAACTGATGTTCTAGTAGTGTTCTGTGTATGTTGTTGTTGTTGCTTTCCCTACAGAGAACATAATGATGATAATTGATATGGCCTATCCAGTTTGCCGTAGGAGCCAGCGGGGGCTTAGCAGCTCCAATAACCGATATCGGTTACGCTCCTTCATTGTGCCCAGGAAGAGATAACGTTTATTTTGTTTAGGGAAAGCGGTATGGGTAAGCAGACTGGATAAACGACAACTAGTAACTTCGGTCTCTTCCTCTCCCTTAGAGATCTTTAGTGCTCATTCCATGCTTTCTCGAATTCAGATAAGTCTTCCTCTCCACTAGGAGGCTTTTCAGCACCCATAAAAAAAACATTTATTTAGCTTAGTAGGGTTATCATATGGCGCCAGAAAAAGGACAGATTATGACATCTGGGTTTTACTTCCATTGAAAGCAAATGAAGTAAAACCTGGATGTTGCAATCCATCCTCCTTTTTCTGGAGCTATATAGTAATCCTCATTCCAGAGCTTCTGTTCAAGCATTGGAGGTGTTGACATTTTTCTGTCCTATGTTCCTTATTCTGCCTTTGTTAATAATATTTATGCTTAGATCTCTTAAATGCCCTTAGGTGCTTTATATTAGATGACCATTTTAGTAGCCATCTTCAGGGCTGATTCTATCCTGTTAATCTTTTTGAACTTGCAGTCTCCAGAATTGCAGTAATATTCCAAATGTAGTACAGGCAGTTTTGGTTCCTGCTGAAATAAAACTTGCTTTAGAAAATATAGGGGTAATACTAGTTGAAAAAAGAGGGAAGTCAGAAAGTGCTTATATCAAAAAATGTAAACTGACTTCACTTAGAATTAATGACCCGTCTATGGAGAGTGATCAAAAAATTGTAAGTTGCTCAGAGACGTGAAACTCCACAAGGAAGGTGTGAACCCTCCTAGTGTTGGTACAGAGTTTACCTTCCAGTCATTGCAGCTATTTCAATGATGATCATGCTCCAAGCCAGAGTTCAAAAAGAGTAGAAAAATATCACAGTCTTTCAAAACACTTTTAAAAAATGATGGCATTCTTTCTTCATATACTTCATCAAACAAACAACACTTGAACTAAATACGTTATGATGCTGTAACTTAGCTTTATAAAGGGTTTTGGGGTCCCAGTGTGGCCCCGTTTCATATCCTGCTTCAGGAGACCCGATTTTAAATGCGATGGAAATCTTTTAAGGTTTTAAACAACCGTTCTGAAATAGTGATGTGTAAACACACCACTGCTGGAAACCGCTACCGGAGCTGGCAGTTGAAATCTCCGGTCAGGTCAGGTCAGAAAAGAGGAGGAGTAGCCCTATACATAAAGGACAACATACACTCGACCAGATTAGACAGTGGCGACGACTGACAAATTGGAATCACTATGGGTTAAAATACCGGGAAGAAATGGGTCCGAGATAAAGATGGGCCTGTACTATCGTCCACCTGGGCAATCCGAAGCAAATGATGAAGATATGAAAGCCGAGATGAGATGAGAATGCAAAAGCAGTAACACGATTGTTATGGGAGACTTCAACTATCCTGGGATAGACTGGAGTCTTGAAAAGTCAAAATGTGCTAGGGATACCGGATTCCTGGAAGCTATACAGGACTGCTTCATGGAACAGCTTGTCAGAGAACCGATGAGAGGGAATGCCACTCTGGACCTAATCCTCAATGGGCTAAGAGGACCTGCAAAGGAAGTGGAAGTAGTGGGTCTGTTGGGAAACAGCGATCACAATATGATCAAGTTCAAAGTTGAATTAGGAATATCGAAGGGGAAGAGAACCACAGTGATGACTTAACTTCAAGAAAGGAAACTACGAAGCGATGAGAGTAATGGTAAGAAAGAAACTTAGGAACAGCTCAAGGAAATCACATACTGTAGAACAAGCCTGGTCATTATTCAAGGACACAGTGAGCGAAGCATAAAATCTGTATATCCCCAGATTTAGAAAAGGTTGCAAAAAGAACTGAACTAATGACCCGTCATGGAAAACTAAAGAAATGAAGAAAGCAATAGAAGACAAGAAATATTCATTCCGGAAATGGAGAAAGGACAAAACCGGGGAGAGCTGGAAAGAGCACAGGAAGCATCAAAAAGAATGTCACCTCGTAGTCAGAAGAGCAAAAAGAGAATATGAAGAGAAGCTAGTCATTGAAGCGCGAAATTTCAAACCATTCTTCAGATATGTTAAATGGAAGCAGCCGGCAAGGGAGGCGGTAGGACCGCTTGATGACAGAGACAGGAAAGGAGTAGTGAAGGAGGAAAACGAAGTGGCGGATAGACTAAACATGTTCTTTTCATCAGTATTTACAAAAGAGGACACATCTTCACAGGAGATCAAGCAGAAAAATTAACATCAATGGAAATAAGCCTTGAAGACGTACATAAGCAGATAGAAAGATTAAAAAGTGACAAATCTCCAAGCCCGGATGGAATCCACCCTAGGGTTTTGAAGGAGCTAAAGGAGGAAATAGCGGAACTACTACAGCGGGTTTGTAATCTATCCCTTAAAACAGGCATGAAGGATTGGAAGATAGCTAATGTTATATCCATCTTTAAAAAAGGATCGAGAGATGACCCGGGGAACTACAGCCCGGTAAGTCTGACTTCGGTTCCGAGTGAGATGGCAGAAGCGCTGATAAAACAGCATCGATGAGTATCTAGAAAGAAATAAACTGATGAAAACAAGCCAGCATGGCTTCTGCAAGGGAAGATCGTGCCTAACGAACTTATTGCACTTCTTTGAAGGAATTAACAAACAAATGGACAAAGGGGACCCCATAGACATCATATACTTGGATTTCCAAAAAGCCTTTGACAAGGTACCCCATGAACGTCTACTACGGAAACTGAAGAACCTTGAGGTGGAAGGAGACGTCCATAAATGGATCAAAAATTGGTTGGTGGGTAGGAAGCAAAGGGTAGGAGTAAATGGCCACTACTCTGACTGGAGGAGGGTCATGAGTGGTGTTCCGCAGGGGTCCGTACTCGGGCCGCTGCTGTTCAATGTATTTATAAATGATCTAGAAACAGGGATGAAGTGCGAAGTAATAAAATTCGCAGACACCAAACTATTTAGTGGAGTTGAGACTAAAGAGGACTGTGAGGAACTACAAAGGGACCTAAACAAGCTAGAAAAGTGGGCGATGAGATGGCAGATGAAGTTTAATGTAGAGAAATGTAAAGTCTTGCATGTAGGGAACAGAAACCTGAAGTACAGTTATACGATGGGAGGGTAATGGGTGAAAGTACCCAAGAAAAGGACTTGGGGGTAATAGTGGGCAACACAATGAAGCCATCGGCACAATGCGCAGTGGCCTCAAGAAGGCGAATAGAATGCTAGGTATTATCAAGAAAGGCATTACAACCAGATCGAAAGAAGTCATCCTGCGATTGTACCGGATGATGGTGCGCCCGCATCTAGAGTACTGCATCCAATATTGGTTGCTGTACCTTAAGAAGGATATGGCGATACTCGAGAGGGTTCAGAAAAGAGCGATGCGACTGATAAAAGGTATGGAAAACCTTTCATATGATGAAAGATTAGAGAAACTGGGGCTATTTTCCCTGGAAAAACGGAGGCTTAGAGAGGACATGATAGAGACTTACAAGATCATGAAGGGCATAGAGAAAGTGGAGAGGGACAGGTTCTTCAAACCTTCGAAAACTACAAGAAGAAGAGGGCATTCGGAAAAATTAAGAGGGGACAGATTCAGAACCAATGCTAGGAAGTTCTTCACCCAAAGGGTGGTGGATGCCTGGAATGCGCTTCCAGAGGGTGTGATAGAACAGGGTACGGTATCGGGGTTCAAGAAGGGATTGGATGAATTCCTAAAGAAAAAAGGGATAGTGGGGTATAGACAGAGGATCGCTATGCAGGTCCTGGACCTGATGGGCCACCGTGTGAGCGGACTGCTGGGCAAGATGGACCTCTGGACTGACCCAGCAGAGGCACTGCTTATGTTCTTACCTGCATCGAATGGGTATTTTAGCTCTGCTTCTGGCTTTGCGATGTGGTTTTTCTTAGAGTCGGTGCGAGGTTTACGCACCGCAGCGTGCTCTTGTGGGGGAATTAAGAACATAAGCAGTGCCTCCGCCGGGTCAGACCATAGGTCCATCCTGCCCAGCAGTCCGCTCCCGCGGCGGCCCAAACAGGTCACGACCTGTCTGAATCACCAGAAGGGGCCCCCTTGCCACCTTGGTTTCCCATTTAAGTCCTATCTTCCCATCGAAGTCCTAACCCTCCGGTCTTGCACATGCACGACCTGGTTGGGTTTCTATACTTTTTACCTGGATAACTCTCTCAGTATCCCACGATCCCTTTATCCCTCAGGAATCCGTCCAATCCCTGTTTGAATCCCTGTACCGTACTCTGCCTGATCACTTCCTCCGGTATCGCATTCCAAGTGTCCACGACCCTTTGGGTGAAAAAAAACTTATTTACATTTGTTTTGAATCTATCTCCCTTCAGTTTCTTTGAATGCCCCCTCGTACCTGTTGTCCCCTTCAGTCTGAAGAATTTGTCTCTATCCACCCTCTCTATGCCCCTCATGATCTTGAAGGTCTCTATCATATCTCCCCTGAGCCTCCTTTTTTCCAGAGAGAAGAGCCCCAGCCTATCCAACCTCTCAGCGTATGAGCAGTGTTCCAGCCCTCTTACCAGTTTCGTTGCTCTCCTTTGGACTCTCAAGTACCGCCATGTCCTTCTTGAGGTACGGCGACCAATACTGAACGCAGTATTCCAGATATGGACGCACCATCGCTCGATACAATGGCATGATGACTTCCCGCGTCCTGGTTGTTATGCCCCTCTTTATGATGCCCAGCATCCTGTTGGCTTTTTTCGAGGCTGCTGCGCACTGTGCAGATGGCTTCAGTGATGCATCCACCAGCACACCCAAGTCTCTCTCAAGTCTGCTGTCTCCCAACAATGCCCCCCCCAATTTGTAGTTGAACAACGGGTTCTTTTTCCCTATATGCATTACCTTGCATTTTTCCACGTTAAAGCGCATTTGCCATTTGTTTGCCCAGTCTTCCAGCTTGTCCAGGTCCCTTTGCAGGTCCTCACACTCCTCCCTGGACCTAACTCTGCCGCACAGTTTGGTATCGTCTGCAAATTTTATAACCTCGCACTTTGCCTCCTTTTCCAGGTCATTGATAAATATGTTGAAGAGTAACGGCCCCAGCACCGATCCCTGCGGCACACCGCTCGTGACTCCCCACCAGTCAGAATATTGGCCCTTTACTCCGACCCTCTGCAGTCTACCCGACAACCAGTGCTTGATCCATCTGTGCACATCCCCTCCCACCCCGTTGTTCCACAGCTTCCTAAGCAGCCTTTCATGTGGCACCTTGTCGAAAGCCTTTTGAAAGTCGAGGTAAATGATGTCTATGGGTTCCCCATTGTCCACCCGACTGCTTATTCCCTCAAAGAAGTACAGAAGGTTCATTAAGCACGACCTTCCCTTACAGAATCCGTGCTGGCTTGTTCTCAGTAGGCCATTTCTCTCGATGTGCTCGCAAATTGTTCAGCTTGTTGTGCTTGATGGGCCCATTGAAGTTTCTGTTGAGTGCCAGAGAGTGTGCCATTTTCCCGCTCAAATGACGCATAAGAACATAAGAACATAAGCAGTGCCTCCGCCGGGTCAGACCATAGGTCCATCCTGCCCAGCAGTCCGCTCCCGCGGCGGCCCAAACAGGTCACGACCTGTCCAAATCACCAGAAGGGGCCCCCATGCCACCTTGGTTTCCTCTCAGTATCCCACGATCCCTTTATCCCTCAGGAATCCGTCCAGTCTCTGTTTGAATCCTTGTACCGTACTCTGCCCAATCACGTCCTCCGGTAGCGCATTCCAAGTGTCCACGACCCTTTGGGTGAAAAAAAACTTCCTTGTATTCGTTTTGAACCTATCTCCCTTCAGTTTCTCCGAATGCCCCCTCGTACCTGTTGTCCCCTTCAGCCTGAAGAATCTGTCCCTATCCACCCTCTCTATGCCCCTCATGATCTTGAAGGTCTCTATCATATCACCCCTGAGCCTCCTTTTTTCCAGAGAGAAGAGCCCCAGCCTATCCAACCTCTCGGCATATGGGCAGTGTTCCAGCCCTCTTACCAGTTTCGTTGCTCTCCTTTGGACTCTCTCGAGTACCGCCATGTCCTTCTTGAGGTACGGCGACCAATATTGAACGCAATATTCCAGATGCGGACGCACCATCGCTCGATACAGTGGCAAGATGACTTCCCTCGTCCTGGTTGTTATGCCCCTTTTTATGATGCCCAGCATCCTGTTGGCTTTTTTTGAGGCCGCTGCGCACTGTGCAGATGGCTTCAGTGATGCATCCACCAGCACTCCCAAGTCTCTCTCAAGACTGCTTTCTCCCAACAATGCCCCCCCTCAATTTGTAGTTGAACAACGGGTTTTTTTTTCCCTATATGCATGACCTTGCATTTTTTCCACGTTAAAGCGCATTTGCCATTTGTTCGCCCAGTCTTCCAGCTTGTTTAGGTCCCTTTGCAGGTCCTCACACTCCTCCCTGGAGCTAACCCTGCCGCACAGTTTGGTATCGTCTGCAAATTTTATAACCTCGCACTTTGCCTCCTTTTCCAGATCATTGATAAATATGTTGAAGAGTAACGGCCCCAGCACCGATCCCTGCGGCACACCGCTCGTGACTCCCCGCCAGTCAGAATATTGGCCCTTCACTCCGACCCTCTGCAGTCTACCCGACAACCAGTGCTCTATCCATCGGTGCACATCCCCTCCCACCCCGTGGTTCCACAGCTTCCTAAGCAGCCTTTCATGTGGCACCTTGTCGAAAGCCTTTTGAAAATCGAGGTAAATGATGTCGATGGGTTCCCCATTGTCCACCCGACTGCTTATTCCCTCAAAGAAGTACAGAAGGTTCGTTAAGCATGACCTTCCCTTACAGAATCCGTGCTGGCTTGTTCTCAGTAGGCCATTTCTCTCAATGTGCTCGCAAATGCCGTCCTTTATCATAGCTTCCACCATCTTCCCTATAATTGAAGTCAGGCTCACCGGCCTGTAGTTCCCGGGGTCACCCCTCGATCCCTTTTTGAAGATAGGTGTGACATTCGCCAATTTCCAGTCCTCTGGTACCTCTTTCCCTCGCAGCGGCTCCTTTCATTTTCCAAGTCTCTCTCCGTTGCGGTCTTTGTTTTGGCATCGGAGAGTGTCTTCGGTTACCACACAGCTGCAGTGCTTGTATGTTGTCCTTCCTTTGCGGTAGCTGTTTGCCTTTTGTGCTGTGTGTGGACTCGCTGATGTAGAGGTGGGAGTTGTGACGTGTCTCCGATCAGCGGAGGTGCAAGGGCCATTGTATATCTATAATTTTGCCATTATTTATTTATTTTTTTTTTTCCTCCGGTGTTTGTGGTGCGGTTTCAAATGGGGTTTGTTCTCCATGGTGTCCAGCCTTCTAAGCCTGTCAGCGGTTTGGGGTTACCTGTATTCAGGTCTCTGCTATACTAAGACTCTGGGTCTAGACAGTGTTAGCTTGGGGCATGTGGCGCTGGGTGGTGTCCTCAGCTCAGGACACACACCTACCAGGGGCAGATTATTCTCCCTCTCTTTCCTGGGTCCTCGGAGGTGGGACATTTACAGGAGAGGATGTTTAGGGAGGTCCTGGTTTGCTGCATGCAGGCTCTTTTTTAGAGAAGGGTTGCCTGTTTCGTTTTTCAGTTTACAGGGACTTTTATTGTGAGATATGTAGTGCAGTTTTCAGCGTTCACTATCCCCCTCACGGCTAGTTATTGAAAGCCTCTTGAGGTATCTCTGGTCCTCATGGCTAGGCAGGAACTGGTTCGACTCTAGTCCACGCCGGAGGCATATCTCCAGGTGAGGGAACGCAATGGACCGATTGTGTCCAGTAGCTCAGGAGGAGCTAGATGCCTGTCAGCTTCCTAAGCTGTATACTTGGGGAGGGGGGGGGCCCACCACTTTGCCTATGGAGGGAGGGGTGGCGCTGAAGGACACTTTGGTTGAGTAGCTGCAGTCCTCCTTACTATTGTTTGCAGTTGTAACTTTGCCTTTCTGGGCTCGTGTGTGCATGTGCTTGTCTTCAGTAGGCTTCAGAGGGGACTTGTATAGCAGGTGGATGTCTGTCTTTTTCTTTCTCTCCCCCCTACCTGCCTGTCTCCTCTCCACCTGTCTCTCTCTCTCTCCTTTTCTCTCTCTTTCTCCCCGCCTGTCTTTCTTTCTCTTTCCCCTACCTGCCTGTTGTAAGGATTGTTAGTGGATGGCCCCCACAATGTATGGTGGTAGGGGTTATGTGAGAGGCGCCCTTACAAACGCCAGGTCCCAGGTTCAGTTCCCTCAGAAGATTCACCAGGAGTAGAATCAAATAAGAAACACAGCCAGAGGTGATTGCATAAAGAATATATTATAGAAATAGGCTTACAGTAAAGCATTATAATTAAGGAGAGAGCAAAGCAGTTTCTCTGCCTTACAGAGTTCAGAGGAAAATAGAGACATAGAAGTCTGAAGTTCCAGGGAGATCCAGAGAGAGATTGAGAAAGGGAGATGGGGTGATGGACTAAGCTTCGGGTTCCTTAGATAAAGAGAAGGATAGACAGAGAGATAGAAAGAGATAGCTTCATGTGTGTTGCAGAGAGGAGGCTTTTATAGCTTGGAATCTTATTCTGAGTATAGAAACTATTGTATGTCCCAGTATCTTTCTGTTTAGAATTTGTAAACTGTTTGAAACAATGGTTAATTTAATTGATAAGGAAGGTGTGATGGGATTAGTCTCTGGCTTCTTTGTCCCATTCAAGCAGCCTATCTTCTTGATAAACAATCCAGTCTGGCTGGATGCTTAGCACAGAATTCTGCATCAACATTCCAGAGTCAGATAATTTCCCATAGGCCTTTGCTGACATTAGTTCTGCCAACTGAAAATGCTGATTGCTAGCAATAGCTATGCTGATACCTGTCTTTCTCTCTCTCTCTCTCTCTCTCTCTCTCTCTCTCTTTCCCCCGCCCACCTGTCTTTCTCTCTCTCTCTCTCTGTCTTCCCCGCCTGCCTGTCTTTCTTTCTCTCTCTTTCCCCCCTCTCTCTCTCTTTTCTCCCGCCTGTCTCTTTCTTTCTTTCTCTCTCTCTCTTTCCCCCGCCTGCCTCTTTCTTTCTTTCTCTCTCTCTCTTTCCCCCCCGCCTGCCTCTTTCTTTCTCTCTCTCTCTCTTTCCCCCGCCTGCCTCTTTCTTTCTTTCTCTCTCTCTCTCTTTCCCCCGCCTGCCTCTTTCTTTCTTTCTCTCTCTCTCTCTTTCCCCCGCCTGCCTCTTTCTTTCTTTCTCTCTCTCTCTCTTTCCCCCGCCTGCCTCTTTCTTTCTTTCTCTCTCTCTCTCTTTCCCCCACCCGCCTGTCTTTCTCTCTCTCTCTCTCTCTCTTTCCCCCCCCCGCCTGTCTTTCTCTCTCTCTCTCTCTCTCTCTTTCCCCCGCCCGCCTGTCTTTCTCTCTCTCTCTCTCTCTTTCCCCCGCCCGCCTGTCTTTCTCTCTCTCTCTCTCTCCCCCGCCCGCCTGTCTTTCTCTCTCTCTCTCTCTCTCTCTCTCTCCCCCGCCCGCCTGTCATTCTCTTTCTCTCTCTTTCCCCTGCCTGCCTCTTTCTTTCTTTCTCTCTCTCTCTCTCTTTCCCCCGCCTGCCTCTTTCTTTCTCTCTCTCTCTCTCTTTCCCCCGCCTGCCTCTTTCTTTCTTTCTCTCTCTCTCTTTCCCCCGCCTGCCTCTTTCTTTCTTTCTCTCTCTCTTTCCCCCGCCTGCCTCTTTCTTTCTTTCTCTCTCTCTCTCTTTCCTTCCCCCGGCCTGCCTCTCTTTCTTTCTCTCTCTCTCTCTTCCCCCCGCCTGCCTGTCTTTCTCTCTCTCTTCTCTCTCTCTTTCCCCTCCGCCTGCCTGTCTTTCTCTCTCTCTCTCTTTCCCCCCGCCCGCCTGTCTTTCTCCTCTCTCTCTCTCTCCCCCGCCCGCCTGTCTTTCTCTCTCTCTCTCTCTTCCCCCGCCCGCCTGTTCTTTCTATCTCTCTCTCTCTCTCTCTCTCTCCCCCGCCCGCCTGTCTTTCTTTCTCCTCTCTTTTCCCCCCTCTCTCTTTTCCCCGCCTGCACTCTTTCTTTCTCTCTCTCTCTTTCCCCCGCCAGCCTCTTTCTTTCTCTCTCTCTTTCCCCCGCTGCCTTCTTCTTTCTTTCTCTCTCTCTTTCCCCCGCCTGCCTCTTTCTTTCTCTCTCTCTTTCCCCCGCCTGCCTCTTTCTTTCTCTCTCTCTCTCTTTCCCCCCGCCTGCCTCTTTCTTTCTCTCTCTCTCTCTCTTTCCCCCGCCTGCCTCTTTCTTTCTCTCTCTCTCTCCTCTCTATTCCCCCGCTGCCTCTCTTTCTTTCTTTCTCTCTCTCTCTCTCTTTCCCCCGCTTGCCTCTTTCTTTCTTTCTTTCTCTCTCTCTTTCCCCCGCCTGCCTCTTTCTTTTTCTCTCTTCCTCTTCCTGCCTGTCTTTCTTTCTCTCTCTCTCTTTCCCCCGCCCGCCTGTCTTTTTTTCTCTCTCTCTCTTTCCCCTGCCCGCCTGTCTTTCTTTCTCTCTCTCTCTCTCTTCGCCCGCCTGTCTGTCTTTCTCACTTTCTCTTCACCCGCCTGTCTTTCTTTCTCTATCCCCCTGCCCCGAAGCCATCACGCTAATTTCTCCACTTCCCCGATTATTTCTCTCTCCCTGCCCCCCCACAGCCACCTAGCCTATTTCTCCCTGCTTCCCCGAGCCAGGCCTGGCGCATACAAGTGTTGGGGCCACAAGCCCCCCCCACCCAACGTCAATTCTGACATCTGAGAGGAAGTTCCAGGCCAGCCAGGCAGCGATTGGCTAGTCCAGAACTTCCTCATTGATGTCGGAGGTGAAGGCTTGTGGGACCGGTGCTTGTAAGCACATGGCCTGTCTCGGGGAGGCAGGTAGAACAAGATCGCAAAGGCAACGCAATCAACTCGCATTGCCTTTGCGATCTGCTGGTCGATCACTATCGACCATTTGGGCACCCCTGCAGTAAAGAGTTTTTTGTTTGTCTCTCTCCAAACCTTTTCAAACTGTCTCTCTCCAAACCTTTTCAAATTGTTGTATTTGTGCAGGACCTGAACAGGAAGTCTTGCCTAAACTCCTTTTTAACTCCTCCAGGAAGAAGCTCCTGTGCTGTTCATCTCCAGACCTCAGACCGGCCTATCTTTTCTGGGTCCTGAGCCAGAAGATTTGGAGGATTTATACAGTCGTTACAAGGTGGGAGTTGCTGCTCAGTAGGGCTTCAAATGTTCAAGTTAGCGGTGGATATAACGTTTTCTCTCTCTTTTTTTTTTTTTTGTACTAATTTCCTTGTTCCTCACAACCTCCAGCTTTTACCCTCTCTTCTTTCCTATTTGGTAATACTAGTGAAGCACTAGGTCAGTGTTTTTCAACCTTTTTAAACCCGTGGACTGGCAGAAATAAAAGAATTATTTTGTGGACCGGCAAACTTCTAGGACTAAAATGTAAAAACCCCGTTTCCACCCCATCTCCGTGAGCTCGGTAACCTCAGTAACTATAGAAAAATAGACAAATATAGTGCAAAATATAGACAGCAGATATAAATTCTCAAAACTGACACATTTTGATCACTAAATTGAAAATAAAATCATTTTTCCTACTTATGCTGTCTGGTGATTTCATGAGTCTCTGGTTGTGTTTCCTTCTGTCTGTGTATCCTTTCTTTCATTTCTTTCTTTCTGCACTCAGGCCCAAGAATTGTCCCTTTCTATTCCCTCCCTCTTTCCTTCCTGTGTCCTTAGTACCCACGGTGCCTCCTTCCCATTTCTTTAGTGCCCCCAGTGCCTCCTTCCCATGTCCTTAGTGCCCCTTCCTGTCTTTAGTGCCCCGTGCCTCCTTCCCATGTTCTTAGTGCCCCTTCCTGTCTTTAGTGCCCCCAGTGCCTCCTTCCCATGTCATTAGTGCCCTAGTGCCTCCTTCCCATGTCCCTCTCACTGCCTTCCACACTTTGTCTCACCCCACCCCCGAAGATATAATATAATAAAGCCCTAAGTGCGCATGCGCACTCCCACCTGCGTGCTCCCGTTTTCCGTGCGCTGTAGGGCACCGCAGGTAGGAGTGCGCATGCGCAAGAATCTCCTGAGGCGGATGTTGGCAGCTGCAGGCGGCAGAGGGAAGGACGACAAGGGGATGTCTTCCATTTTCATTAATCCCTTAATATGTAAATACAATAGCCAATGAGAGGTGATTTCGATATAGGCTTCTAAAAGTTAAAGGGCAAACACTGGGAACTGAATTGTGAGCCAAATCTGTTTTGACATAAGCCAAACTTTTGGACCACAAAAATTCTCCAAGGAGAAAAAAACCCTTTGGACCAACCACTTATACCACGTCTCTGGCTGGCATAAATGATAAGACCTAAATGCGGCAGTTGGATGTATAAATGCAAGTGAGCCACAAAGTGAGCGCGAGGTTAGTCGGAGCACCCCTGACACCATCTTAACACCCCTTTTGCAATTGTGCACGAGCATCGGACCATGTATTACCAGTATTGCTGGAAACAGAAGATATTGCCAAATCAAAGCTGGCATCATTGTTCTGAGAATAAGTACAGTGGGTGATTTTTAATGTAATATTGTTCTTCCAAAAAAAAGGAAGGGAGGCCTACTGCTAGACAGGGGGAGCAGAAAAGAGGTGCTGATGGACAGGGGGGGGGGCAGAAAAAGGAAGGGAGGCCTACTGCTGGACAGGGGGGGCAGAAAAAGGAAGAGAGGCCTACTGCTGGACAGGGGGAACAGAAAAGAGGTACTGCCCGACCCTGGCTCTGCCTAGCGCAGGCTGCACGGCCGAGCTGCTGCCGTTGCTGCGCCGCGTAACCCCAGCTTCCTCCTCCTCCCGCTTTGCTGCTGGACATGGGAAGAGGTGCTGATGGACCGGGGGGGGGCAGAAAAAGGAAGGGAGGCCTACTGCTGGACAGGGGGAGCAGGAAAGAGGTGCTGCTGGACAAGGGGGAGTTAAAACAAAGGGAGAAGGGCTGCTGCTGGATAAGGGGAGCAGTGAAGGGGTGGTGGTGGACACAGGGGAGGTAAAAGGAAGGGAGAATGGAAGGGGGAGCAGGCAAGGGGTGGTGGTGGACAGCCGAGGAAAAAGAAAGACAGAAAGAAAGAAATACAGAAACAGGCTAAGGAGAGAGAGAGAGAAAGAAATAAATACAGACACACACACACATTCTAGCACCCGTTAATGTAATATTACATTACATTAGAGATTTCTATTCCACCATTACCTTGCGGTTCAAGGCAGATTACATAAGATTTATTAATGGGGGTTACAATGGAAGAACAATTGTCATTTCTAGAGTTGTGAAGAGTAGATCATTTGTCATTTCTAGAGTTGTAAGCAGTAAGGTCATTTGTCAAGTGGTAAAAAGTGGTGTAGAGTAGGTAGATATATATGAATGGAGGGTAACAAAGGAAGATCATTTGTCATTTCTCAGGTTGTATAGAGGTCAGTTAGTTTCAGTGTCCCCCAGGTCAGAGCTGCCGGGTGGAATCCGGGGGCTGCTCGGAGGTCCAGACGCTCATCCTCGGCTCCCTGCCGGCCAGTGATAAGTGTATGAGAGGGAAGATCCTGGATGGCGGCTGCGAGTAGCTCTCGGCTGCTTCCTCCGCCGGTTCCCCGGGACATGTTATTCTCTCCAGAACAGTTGACCCACCAGTTGTGTTTCGCTGGGATGGTAGTGAAAGGCGATCTAGAACTGGGCCCTCGCAGTATCACCACTGATTGGATAATACTGACCCCTCAACAACCGGTCTCCAGCCCCATCCAGCTACCGCGACTGGGAAGCAAGTTAACCTGCCAACCAACACACACAAACACACACAGAAAACAAACACACATACAGCAGGCAAAGAGACAAACACCAAAACAAACACAGACAGAGAGACCACAGGGAAGTGGGGGGGGGGGAGTAAAATGCTGCACAGGGAAGTGGGGTGGGAGGGAAATGCTGCAGCACAGGGAAATGGAGGGGGATGGAATGCTAATGTAGCTACTGCACAGGGAAGTGGAGGGGGGGAGAGAAATGTAATGTAATGTAATGTAATTTATTTCTTATATACCGCTACATCCGTTAGGTTCTAAGCGGTTTACAGAAAATATACATTAAGATTAGAAATAAGAAAGGTACTTGAAAAATTCCCTTACTGTCCCGAAGGCTCACAATCTAACTAAAGTACCTGGAGGGTAATAGAGAAGTGAAAAGTAGAGTTAGAGGAAAAATAAAAATAAAATAAACATTTTAACAAGACAGCATTGATCTAAATACTTTGGAAGGTAGAAGAGAGGAGAGAAAGGAATAGAAGCAGAAGGGGGAGCCGTTGAACAGTAGAATTCTGGAGAAATTTAAATGATAGAAATAGAACAAAACAAAGACAAAAGGCAAAACAATAGATAAGATTAAAGATAAATCATAAGCTGGAAAGAAAAATAAAATAAAACTTTGTCTTCAATCCACGGTTTCAGCGTCAGTGATGAAGTGGAGCAAGTAAGTTTAGGAGGAGAGATTGACGTTTCCAGAAAGGGCTTCTTCAGGACAGTCCCAGGATGCCTATGTCTCCTCCCCTGCGATGTTCTCCCATCCATGCATTCCCTCCCAGACACACTGCCCGTGCCCCAGCCGCTCCAAGGAGGCTGCCCCAGATGAGGCCCACGGTGAATGCAGGATTCTCTCCTCTGCGGGAAAGCCGCCCGGAGCCGACAGTCGATCTTCTTAGCGGATTGCATGGGGGGAAGAGTTCAAACTCTTGGTAGGATCGGGTCTGTGTGCTCTCGGTGGTTGTGGCTGGTCTCGTTGCTGCTTAGGTGTAAAAGCAGTTGATCTCCACTGCTGCTGATATTTAAAAGCAGGCAGATTGATCTCTCCAATGGACTGCAGGGGAGGAGTTCACACTCCTGGCAGGATCGGGTCTGTGGGCTCTTGGTGGTTGCGGTAGGTCTCGCTGCTGCTTGTATGTAAAAGCAGTTGTTTTTCTACTGCTGCTGATATTTAAAGCAGGTAGATTGATCTCTTAAACGGGATATAGGGGGAGGAGCTCACATGCCTGGTTGGATCGGGGCAAGGGCTCCTATTATAGGCAGCTGGTCTTGCTGCTACTTAGGTGTTAAAGCAGTTGATCTTCCTAGCGGACTGCAGGAGGTGTGGAGCTCACACTCCTGTCATGATCTGGTCTATGGGCTCTTGGTAGTTGCGGTTGGTCCCAATGCTGCTTAGGTGTAAAAGCAGTTGTTCTCCCACTGCTGCTGATATTTAAAAGCAGGTAGATTGATCTATCCAATGGAATGCTGGGGGAAGATTTTATATGTCTGGCTGGATCGTGGCAAAGGGTTCCCGGTAGTGGCGGCTGGTCCTATTGCTGCTTAGGTGTAAAAACAGTTGATCTTCTTATCGAATTGTAGGGGGGGCGGATCTCACATTCCTGGCAGGTTCGGGTCTGTGGGTTCTTGGTGGTTGCGGAAGGACCCACTGCTGCTTAGGTGTAAAAGCAGTTGTTTTCCCAATGCTGCTGATATTTAAAAGCAGGCAGACTGATCTCTCCAACAAATTGTATGCTGCATAGAGGGCAGGGAGAGAGACAGATAGTGGGAGGGAGGGAGACAGAAAGAAAAGAAGAAAGAGACAGCGGCAGAGAGAGACAGAAATAAAGAAAGACAGACAAATATATATTCTAGCACCCGTTAATGTAATGGGCTTAAAGACTAGTATATATATATACACACACATACATACATAGTCTTTATGTGTGTGTGTGTATACACACACACACTTATATTGTAAGTCACTTTCACAAATCAGCCCCCAGCTGTAATCTCCCATCATGTTATTTTTATAAACATATAACAATATAATCACAAATCTCAAGAAACTACTCACTTCTAAATCTTCTCTGGTCATCTTTGTATAATGTCAATATAAATAAATGTTAATTGTGATTCATATGTTGTTTTTTATGACTATAAGAATGAAAAAAATTTCAGCATTTTCAAGTTTTAAATAGTTAAATTGCAAAATTTGACAATCCTGGTCACAAAACCAAAGTTTTATGGCAATAACAGGTATCTTCTATACTTTTAGGCATGAGCAATTGGGAAATTACACTTACTGCCCAAGAACAAAAAACTGCTACATAGTGTAATCAACAGTAGGAGACAGCATAAGTGTCTGCTTCTGTGACCATTGAGGCCTGACTCCTACCTACTGTCAAGCTGTTGTCTCACCTGCCTTCTCTCCCTCCCAGCCCCTTGTGAATAGCAACGGCTTTTCTACATAGGCCTGGGTCTGTCTCCTCCCTCTTGGCAAGTCTCTGGAAGCAATGCCAGTTTGGCAAATTTTTGGTGCCCAGGTAACTTGGTATCTGGGATTTTTCCAGCTTTGAAGTTATAATCTTTCATCTCATATCCTATCCTTTTACTCATTGCATAACTTTTATCTTTAATTAGTGTTCTTGCTTTTTAGTTTCCTGTTTAGAATAAAATCACATATCTTTCATGCTCAGCCTAGTTTTGTAGAGCGAATCTAGTACAGAAAAGGGATGTCCAAGTCAGGATGTTGAAATCGTGAAACATATTTTTGAAAGGGTCTCTGAACATGGCTGTTGTGACCTGTAGCAGTAATCTTCCTGTGCTACTGCTTGGATCCTGGCCCCTAAGAATAGTACCATGAAACTAATGCTATATGTTGCAGCTGTGTTTTGAACCTGGAGCAAAAGGTGGCAAGACAAATGCGTGCGGACATTTGCGACCAGACAAATGCATGCGAAATAATTGCATGCAATATAAATGCTGTATGCGCATCAGAAATGTACGCATGACGTGCGCACTTCCTACGTTTACACAC
This sequence comes from Geotrypetes seraphini, assembly GCF_902459505.1. Classification (NCBI taxonomy): domain Eukaryota; kingdom Metazoa; phylum Chordata; class Amphibia; order Gymnophiona; family Dermophiidae; genus Geotrypetes; species Geotrypetes seraphini. Next base: position 129,140,739 of record NC_047094.1, read on the forward strand.
GAAAGCAACTATGATGTACAGGGACATGTTGCAACATTACATGAGTTATGTGAGTGCATTTTTCGTTACTATGGTTATGTACGTGACTTCACAAGCAAGGACACAGAAGGACCGAGAGGGTGAGGGATGTAATGTAATTTATTTCTTATATACCGCTACATCCGTTAGGTTCTAAGCGGTTTACAGAAAATATACATTAAGATTAGAAATAAGAAAGGTACTTGAAAAATTCCCTTACTGTTCCGAAGGCTCACAATCTAACTAAAGTACCTGGAGGGTAATAGAGAAGTGAAAAGTAGAGTTAGAGGAAAAATAAAAATAAAATAAACATTTTAACAAGACAGCATTGATCTAAATATTTTGGAAGGTAGAAGAGAGGAGAGAAGGAATAGAAGCAGAAGGGGGAGCTGTTGAACAGTAGAATTCTGGAGAAATTTAAATGATAGAAATAGAACAAAACAAAGACAAAAGGCAAAACATAGATAAGATTAAAGATAAATCATAAGCTGGAAAGAAAAATAAAATAAAACTTTGTCTCAATCCACGGTTTCAGCGTCAGTGATGAAGTGGAGCAAGTAAGTTTAGGAGGAGCGATTGACGTTTCCAGAAAGGGCTTCTTCAGGGAAGAGACTTGGCAGACAGTCCCAGGATGGCCTATGTCTCCTCCCCTGCGATGTTCTCCCATCCATGCATTCCCTCCAGACACACTGCCCGTGCCCCAGGGATGAGGAATCGGTAGCAAGTCAGCTTGGGGGCAGACAGCTAGCGGGTAGAAGGAGGCACTGGGGGCATTAAGGACATAGGAGGACATCAAAGGCTGCACTAGGAGCTTGGAGAACACAATATAAAAAAAAGTTAGATTGAAAACAATCTTTTCTTTTTTTTTTTTTTTTTTTCTTTGCCTGGTTTCATCCCCATACGGCAAACTCTCACAGGACACGTCTTCTATCCAGTCTGTTGCGTTCAGGTTGATGGGAGACCTCTGTCCTGGAGATGCAGATTATGACCGTTTTGATGATCCCTTATTTTCAGGGGATTGCTACTCATGTGGCAGGAGACCCGTGACTGTATGCAGGCTCTTTGGATCAAGTTTTGGCGCTTGGAAACCATGGGACGATCCAATGGTTCTGCGTTTTATTTAGGGTATGCAACCTTGCCAGATCCTTATTTTCAGAATCTCTGCATAAGTTGGATTTAGCCACTCAACCAGATCCTTCTACTTCCTCCTCCCTATAGTGTGGAGTGCGAGCACAGTCTTCAGAGTTCCTTGCACCCTGATATTAATCTCTTGATCTCAAAGCACTGGGACGCTCTGTAAGGCTGCACCTTATGGCACAAGAGTGTAGCAGCTGTTTAGTTGGCCTAAAGTGGATTCCCTGGTTGCTCATTTTACTAAGCGCACCTCCTATTTCTTTCTTTTTTTTAAATTTCTTTATTCAATTTTAAATTGCAATATAACATATTCATGCATTAGGTAATAGAAATCAATAAGCTATATCAAAGATTACATTAACAAAAGTTAGATAAAGAAAAACTTCATATAATACAAAATTTAAATGGCTATAAGTCCACAATATTGGGGAGAGAGATTTCCCAAGAGATAAAACATAAGAAAAACTACAAAATACCAAAATGAAAAAGGTGTTTTCAAACTACTTGTCTCATTATTTCCATACTTCACATTAGATAACTATTATTCATTTTCTTCCCTCATATCCTTAATCTGGACCTGTACTTTACGCTTATTTTCAAGAAAAGCCTTTAGTTGTTTGGCTCGTAGAAAAGATATCTATTAGATTCTAAAAAGAATTAAACATTTGCAAGGAAAATGCAAGAAGAAATGTGCCCCCAAGGACGATATCTTCAGGGGCCCTGAAGCAAAAATTGTTTCCTTTTCTCCTGTGTATCTACACAGACATCTGGAAATACCCATACTTTCCCACCCACAAACAACTTGTCAGCATTACGAAAATACATCCTCATTACCCAGTCTTTATCAGACTCAAAAACAAATGACACTAGGAGTGTAGATCTTACACACTACTCTTCTAAAGATGTTTCTAATAGTTGTCACATTTAAACTATTACAAGTTGTTATTGGACGAGAGCCTGACGGTTTTCCTGGAAGAAAATAGATACGGGAGAGCGGAGGCACAGCTTCTTTGGGGACCCCTAGAATCTCCACTAGATACTTCTTAAACAATTCGAGGGGGGCTAAATTCTTTGATTGAGGAAAGCTGACATACCACAGGTTTAACCTGCGAGTATAGTTCTCCATTTTATTCTTCAATCCTGCCAAACCTTGAGCATAAGTCAAGGAATTACTTTTAATTTCACCCAGATCTTTGTGTGGCCTCCTCCATTTTCCTCTCCAGTTTTACATTTCTTATTTCCTGGACAGTGATTATCATGTTTCAGACTTATTGTAGGGAAGTCTCAACCATAACTTTATTTCCCATCACTGTTTTTTCCAAGTGGGACACAGCGTCTCAGATAGTCCTAAAGTGACATGTGCTGATCTAACCAAAAGGGTCCAGAAAGCTCACTACCATCCTTGCGCCGAATTAGATCTTTCCAACTCGGATACCCCTCCAACTACTCCCTCCAATTCCAAGCAATGTTCAGCATTTCCTTCCGTGGTGGCGAATAACTCTTCTGCCTACACCCTCCATAACTCTGGTCACTCTCCTCGAACGATGATACCGCCGCTGAGCTGACTGCTGCATGCAGCGTCATCAATTGCTCCGGATGAGCACTCATGCCTGGAAATCGAGGGTGGAAGTCTGTCCTCTGGGCTCAGTGTGGTATTGAGCCTCGGCTAGGCTGCCTCATCGCCAGCACCCGTTCCAACAGGATGTGCTGTTTGGATGACGAATCTTTCAGTGGTGGAAAGGGGAAGTGGAGAGGACTCCAAAGGGTAAGTCCTAGTTTTCCCCGTACCTCTTACCCATTTCTCCAGAAAAGTTTCAAGAAATAATTCAAGGAAATAGAGAGTAAGGTTTGGAGCCCATTTCAGTGTGACTCAGTCAGTCGGACGCCATCTTCAGTGCACCTCCCTTTCTAGCTTCTTTTTAGTCAGCCTAAAGTGGATTCCCTGGTAGCACAGCAAAGGTGGAGTGGTGCTTAAGAACATGCAGGTGATTAAGCAGTGGCTTTAGGAGTCAAAGCTGCCTTGGCAGCGTCCTTTGTCACACGCGCTTGTTTGTCCAAACTGCGTACTTTGGAGAGTGAGGGTGATGAATCCTCATATTCTTTTGTCTGGTGTGAATTAAGTAGCTGATGCCCTATATGACATTATTCGTGTCCTGGGAAGGCATCAGCTGCTTCTGTTCTGTGCACAGAATGCTCTGGATCAGACAGTGGAGTAGGGGACTACATCTAAGCTACTCTTGCTAGACTCTCCTGCAAGAATAGCTTTAGCTGTTATTTGGCAAAGGGCTCCAGACAATCTCATCAGTATTCCAGTGCCATGTCGCAAAGGTTCTCACAGGGCCTTCAAGCAGAGGGTTTTCTGGTCCCTGACACAACCATGCCTCCGCTTCCCAAGCTGTTCCATCTGCCAAGTAAGTTGCAGTGACTTGAGGCTGAGAGAGGTCGTAAACCGCCTAGAAGTCGCAAGATTGTGGCGGTATAGAAGAATAAAGTTATTATTATTCTGCAAATCAGAGGCAAGCTGTCGGAGTTTCTGCAGGCCTGGAGTCAGATTTTGTATGACCGCTGGTTCTGGACATTCAGCTGCTCAAACCTTGCCAATGTAAAGGCATGTAATTGCAGGGGCCACTGTGGCCCCCATCACAACACTCAATAAATAAGCAATGTAAGCAAGTCAGTACTCGACGAAATTCGCAACAGTAACAAAGACTTGCACTAAGATAGGTTTTGAAGTGTTATAGTTTGTACCCTCAGATACCTGTACTGTTGAATCACCCATGAATGAGTATCCTACACCTGTAACAAGCTGTTATTAAATCACTGGTTGATTCACAGTACAGGTATCTGAAGGTACAAACTACACACCTCAAAACCTATCTTAGTGCAAGTCTTTGCCCCATCACAACACCCTTAGTTTGCAAATAATGCTATTAACTCAAAGTTAATTACAGCTTACTATTAATTCACCTATGTCCCCCAGAAATAAAAAGGAGGCATATCTTAGCAACTGCTCCTCTTTCCCCAATAACTCCTGTATCACTGTACTGTGACAAAAAAAAAGCCTCCAGTTTCCCAAACAGGAAACTTTCGGGAGTCATCTATTTTACCTGCTTAAAACCCTTCCCCAAAATATCTAGCTATAGACCCCCAAAATGCATGCCCATAGTGCATTTCTCAGTATATTCCTGGTGAGATGGCACTTAAGTCATACAGGTATGACCCCACTCTAAAAGTGTTCTAAACCAGACATGAGCAAACAACGGCCCGCGGCCTTATCCAGCCTGTTTAGTTTTTAATCTGCCTGCTGACCACCCGAACCCCGCCGACCGCGAGCCCTACATATCATCTCTCCAGGGCAGCGTCGGGCCGGCAGCACCCTAAACAGGCTGCTTTGCGGACCTTCTCTGTTGGGAAATTCCCTCTGTTCCATCACTGATGATGTCATCGGTAACACGGCACATGGAAGGCCTCAAAGCAGCCTGTTTAGAGTGCTGCCGCCTGATGCTGCTCTGGAGGGAGGTATGTAGAGCTCGCGGTCGGTGGGTTTCAATGGAGGGTCAGCTGTGCGGGCGGGGTAGGTGCCTGAAGGGTTTGCTGCACGAGGGATGAGAGGGAGGGAAGGATGGAAAGCTGGGCAAGGGTTCTGCTGCACAGAGGGATGGAGGGATAGAAAGATGCTCTTGGTCTGGCCCCTCTGTCAAATTTAAGAACTCATTGTGGCCCACGAGTCAAAAAGTTTGCCCACCCCTGTTCTAAACCAATACTCCCTTAACACAGCACTAACCACTAATTAAGGAAACCTACCCGTATTTTTTGCTCCATAGGATGCACCCTAGATTTGGAGTAGGAAAAGCAGAAAAAAAACATTCTGAACCAAACTTGTGTAATATATATTGTATACTGACATGGCAACCACTCATAATTGATGTCATCACTTCCAACTGATTGGAATTTTTAATCTGTGATTTAATTGCGATCAGGAATCTTAATTGAACAATGGCTCTACTAAGTAGTATGTCTAAAAGAGAGGAGAAAATATTTCTTCATTTAATGTTTAGTGTCTGGAACTGTCACTAGAAAATATGGTAAAAAGCAGCAAGTTTAGCTTTGTTTTAAAACAAATTCCTGGAGGAGGAAAAATCCATAAACTGTTAAGGTAGATCTGGGGAAAAGCCACTGCTTATCCCTGAGGTTAAGTAGTGTGGGAATCATGCTGCTTTTTGGGACTCTGCCATGGAGCTTGTGACATGGATTGGCTATTGTTGGAAAACAGGATACTGGGGATAGATGAACCTTTGGTCTGATCCAGTATGGCAAGTTCTTTTTTTTTGTTGTTGTTGTTAAGTTATACATGATTCAGAGAAGGTGCAATGCCAATGAGAGAAATTTCTAAGGCAAGCATTTGCAAAATAGGGGTTATATATGTAAACTTTTTATGTTTGCCCAGAACATACCCCCTTCAAATTTAGGCATGCTGGCTACATCATGTGTAAATAGCACTTCTCCTAAAATTGCTACTTACATGTATGTGTGAGTGTGTGAATCTTCTAAAATTGCCTTGGGTATCTCTCTTCACTGCTTCATTTGTTTAGCCTCTTTCTCCTGCATATACTTTTTAAGCATCTTTGCTGCAGCAGTGTATGTTATCCCAGGACAAGCAGGCAGCATATTCTTAACACATGGGTGACGTCACCGACGGAGCCCTCGGTACGGACCTTTTTAACTAGAAGTTTCTAGTTGGCCGCACCGCGCGTGCGCGAGTGACTTCCCGCCCGACGGAGGAGTGCGTGGTCCCCAGTTTCTTTCGTTTCCGCGGAGCGAAGAAGACGCGTGTGTTTTTTTCAACGGCCGTTGAAACCACTTTTTTGCCTTCCCGCTCGCGCTTTTTTTCCTTATTTTTCTTTCTTTACCTTCGGGTTTATTTTACTTTGATTTGCCAAAAAAAAAAAAAAACTTTGCTTTTTTCCCCTTTTTTTTTCGTTTTTGCCCCGGCGGGGCCTGTTTGCCAGTATACAGGCCTCGGGCTTCGATTTTGCGGAGGCTATCTTCCCCTTCATGCCCCCGCAGGTCGGTTTTAAGAAGTGCCAGCGGTGGTGCACGCCCGATCTCCATCACTGACCCACACAATTGGTGCTTGCAGTGTCTGGGTCCGGAGCATCGGGCGGACTCCTGCACCCGCTGTGCCACTCTTCAAAAGAGAACCCTTAAAAACCGAAGAATTCAACAAACTCTTCTCTTCGGCACCGAGTCGGCGATGGACTCCTCATCTTCAACGGCGGTACCATCAAAAATCGGCACCGTCGGACCTCGACACCGACCGACCCCACATCGGCGTCGCTGGCGCCAGGTAAGCCGGCTAAGAAGCCTTCCTCTTCCCTCGAGCGCCCTCCGGCTACGGTGGCGACACCAGCCCTACCGGCATCGCACCGGTCCCGCAAACGCTCCGCCCCGATCTCGGTGAGTGCCTCGTCATCGGCCTCCTCATCGCCGGGGCGTGGAGCGGCATCCAAGGAACCGAAGAAAAAGAAAGCGGTTCCGATGCCACCCCTGGATGACCGTATCTCGGCCATCTTAAAAGCTCAACTCCAGGAACAGTTAAAGCAACAACTTGAACACCTGTTGCCCACTATCCTGGCACCGCTCCTTCCGGTACCAGACCGGCCCGAGCCCCGTACCGAGCCCCCGGTGTCCACCCCTTCGGTACCGGTAAACACCTCCATGCCGATCCTTTCGGCCGAACAACTCCATGTCGATCCGGTGGTTCATTCCCATGCCACATTGGATCCTCCTCGGCACCAGGCGGTACGGCATTTCTTCCCGGGACCGAGATCGACGCCGGTCGTCCTCTCCTGGTACCGTTTCGGTGCGCTCTGGAAAGTCTTTGTCCAAGACTCGCCATATACCGCGCCCTCCACCCCGGTGTCTCGACATGCACCAGAGGTCAGGGACCCTGACTTATGGGAGGAAACTCCTCTCGGTACCGAGGAGGATCCCTCCTCATCTGATGAGGAACCATCGGCACCCGATGCCACCTCTAAACCAGAGCAGTCCTCATTTTCTAAATTTCTGAGAGAAATGTCTGCTGCCCTATCCCTTCCCCTAGAATCTGACTCAAAGAAGTCTCAAGCCTTTCTAGAGGCTTTAGACTTTGAGCAACCTCCTAAGGAGTTCCTCAAGCTTCCCGTGCATGACATCCTGCGGGAAACGTTTTACAAAAACTTGGAAAGTCCCCTCACGGTACCGGGAGCCCCCGTAAACTGGACAACCTTTACCGTGTCATCCCTATTCCTGGATTCGACAAATCTCAATTGCCCCATGAGTCCCTTCTGGTTGAATCCACCTTAAAAAAGACTCAGGGCTCCAGTGTCTATGCCTCTACCCCTCCTGGCAGAGAAGGTAAGACCATGGACAAGTTTGGCAAGAGGCTTTACCAGAATGCCATGCTTGCCAACAGGGCAAACAACTATTCCTTCCATTTTTCTTTCTATCTGAAACATTTGGTCCAACAACTGTCTGCCCTCCAGAAGTACCTTCCTGAGCGCAAGGTCCCGCTATTCCAACAACACATCTCTGGCCTTCTCCAAATGCGCAAGTATATGGTCCGCTCGATATACGACTCCTTCGAGCTCACCTCTCGGGCCTCTGCCATGGCCGTAGCCATGCGTCGCTTAGCCTGGCTCAGAGTCTCCGACCTGGACATCAACCACCAGGATCGTCTGGCCAACGCCCCCTGTCTCGGGGATGAACTTTTTGGAGAGTCGCTGGATTCCACCACCCAGAAACTCTCTGCCCATGAGACCAGGTGGGACACCCTGATCAAGCTGAAAAAGAAGGCTCCGCCTGCCCGACCCTATCGGCCTCAATCATCTTATCAGCGGAGGTTCTCAGCCAGGCCACTCAATCCGCCTCCCCAGCAATCTCGGCGACCCCGTCAACAGCAGCACCATGCCCAGGCTCGATCTCAGGCCACTCAACCCTCTAAGCCTCCTCAGCCTGCTAAACAATCTCAGCCCTTTTGACTCTTCTCTCCAGGGCATAGCCAGTCATCCACCCTTGCTACCTCTTCCACAGCCTATCGGGGGTCGTCTCACCATTTTCTCCAGCAGTTGGGAAGTCATCACGTCGGACCAGTGGGTCCTCAACATCATCCGCCACGGCTACTCTCTCAACTTCCAGACTCTTCCACCGGACAACCTTCCCGTAGAGTCTGCTTCACACTCATCTCAAACCCCCCTCCTCCTGAGGGAGGTTCAATCCCTCCTCCTTCTCAATGCCATCGAAGAAGTACCTCCAGATCAAAGGGGTCAGGGATTCTACTCCCGCTACTTCCTGGTTCCCAAAAAGACGGGAGACCTCCGTCCCATTCTCGATCTCAGGGACCTCAACAAGTGTCTGGTCAAGGAGAAGTTCAGAATGCTCTCCCTTGCCACGCTTTACCCTCTTCTTTCTCAACACGACTGGCTATGTTCCCTGGACCTCAAAGAGGCCTACACTCACATCTCCATCAATCAAAATTCTCGCCGCTACCTGCGGTTCCAGGTACTGCACCACCACTATCAGTACAAGGTGCTACCGTTCGGCCTCGCTTCCTCCCCCAGGGTCTTCACCAAGTGCCTTATAGTGGTAGCGGCCTTCCTCAGGTCTCACAACCTCCAGGTGTTCCCCTACTTGGACGATTGGTTGGTGAAAGCACCTTCATCTCAACTCGTGCTACAAGCTACTCATCACACCATCTCTCTCCTCCACCTCCTGGGGTTCGAGATCAACTACCCCAAGTCGCATCTGCTTCCCACCCAGCGACTTCAATTCATTGGAGCAGTTCTGGACACCACGCTAATGAGGGCCTTTCTCCCCTCCGATCGCCAGCGGACCCTGCTCCATCTCTGCAGTCAGGTGCTCATGCATCCCTCCATTCCTGCCCGACAGATGATGGTCCTCCTGGGTCACATGGCCTCGACGGTGCATGTCCTTCCTCTGGCACGTCTCCACCTTCGTACGCCTCAGTGGACTCTCGCCAACCAATGGTCACAGACTACGGATCTTCTTTCTCATCCCATCTCTGTGACATCATCTCTTCAGCAATCTCTCCAATGGTGGTTGAACTCCTCAAATCTTTCCAGGGGTCTACTTTTTCATCTGCCCCCCCACTCTATGATCATCACCACAGATGCGTCCCCCTACGCGTGGGGAGCTCACCTAGGAGATCTACGCACCCAGGGACTTTGGACCCCACAGGAGCGTCGTCATCACATCAATTTCCTGGAACTCAGAGCCATGTTCTACGCCCTCAAGGCTTTCCAACATCTTCTCTGTCCTCAAGTCCTCCTCCTGTGCACAGACAATCAAGTCGCCATGTACTACATAAACAAGCAAGGCGGCACCGGATCTCGCCCCCTTTGTTTGGAGGCTCTGCGCATCTGGACCTGGGCCACGGACCGCAATCTCTTTCTCAGGGCGGTCTATATCCAGGGCGAACAGAACTCTCTGGCCAACAATCTCAGCCGCATCCTTCAACCTCACGAGTGGACGTTGGACCCTCCAACTCTGCTCTCCATCTTTGCTCGATGGGGGCACTCCGCAGGTGGACCTCTTTGCAGCACCTCACAATCATCAGCTGCCCCAATTCTGTTCCAGACTCTTCTCTCCTCACCGTCTGGCTCCGGATGCATTCCTGCTCGATTGGAGGGATCGGTTCCTGTATGCCTTCCCTCCACTTCCTCTGATGTTGCGGACCTTGTCCAAACTCCGCAAGGACAACGCCACCATGATTCTTATCGCACCTCGGTGGCCTCGCCAACACTGGTTCTCACTCCTGCTCCAACTCAGCTCCAGGGAACCCATTCTCCTTCCTGTGTTTCCTACTCTACTTACGCAGCAGCATCAGTCTCTACTGCATCCCAATCTGTCTTCGCTCCACCTGACAGCTTGGTTTCTCTCGGGCTGACCTCTCCAGAGAACCTATCTCAGCCGGTCCGCCTCATCTTGGACGCCTCCAGGAAGCCGGCCACCCTCCAATGTTACCATCAGAAATGGACCAGATTCTCCTCGTGGTGTCTCCGGCATCATCAGGAACCCACCTCCTTAGCGGTGGAAACCGTATTGGAATATTTGCTCTCGCTGTCCAATGCTGGCCTCAAAACTACCTCCATCAGAGTCCACCTCAGTGCCATCACTGCGTTTCATGAGCCCATTCTCGGAAAACCCCTCACGGCTCATCCTCTGGTTTCCAGATTTATGCGAGGGCTCTTCAATATCAAACCACCCCTCAAGCCTCCTCCAGTCGTCTGGGACCTGAATGTGGTACTCTCAGCTCTCATGAAACCTCCATTCGAGCCTCTTGCCACAACTTCTCTTAGACTCCTTACCTGGAAGGTGCTTTTCCTGATTGCCATCACCTCTGCCAGGAGGGTTAGCGAACTGCATGCACTGGTTGCCGACCCACCGTTCACTGTTTTTCACCATGACAAGGTTGTTCTGCGTACCCACCCTAAATTCCTTCCCAAGGTGGTCTCAGCTTTTCACCTCAACCAGTCCATTGTGCTGCCCGTCTTCTTCCCTAAGCCTCACTCGCACCCTGGGGAACAGGCGTTGCACACACTGGATTGTAAGCGTGCCCTTGCTTACTATCTTGATCGTACCAGAGCTCACCGAACATCCCCTCAGCTATTTTTGTTTTTCGATCCCAACCGTTTGGGTCGTCCTGTCTCCAAACGGACACTTTCCAATTGGCTTGCTGCCTGTATTGCTTTCTGCTATGCTCGGGCCGGTCTCTCACTGGAAGGAACTGTCACGGCCCACAGAGTCCGAGCTATGGCTGCTTCTGTAGCTTTCCTCCTTTCCACGCCCATCGAGGAAATCTGCAAGGCGGCCACTTGGTCCTCAGTTCACACATTCACTACTCACTACTGTCTGGATGCGTTCTCCAGACGGGATGGACACTTCGGCCAATCTGTGTTACAAAATTTATTTTCCTAATGGCCAACCATCCCACCTCCCTCTTTGTTAGCTTGGAGGTCACCCATGTGTTAAGAATATGCTGCCTGCTTGTCCTGGGATAAAGCACAGTTACTTACCGTAACAGGTGTTATCCAGGGACAGCAGGCAGATATTCTTACGTCCCACCCACCTCCCCGGGTTGGCTTCTTAGCTGGCTTATACTAACTGGGGACCACGCACTCCTCCGTCGGGCGGGAAGTCACTCGCGCACGCGCGGTGCGGCCAACTAGAAACTTCTAGTTAAAAAGGTCCGTACCGAGGGCTCCGTCGGTGACGTCACCCATGTGTTAAGAATATCTGCCTGCTGTCCCTGGATAACACCTGTTACGGTAAGTAACTGTGCTTTATGTATCTGTTACAGAAGCTGCAGCAGGAGCTGGAATTCCTGGAAGTACAGGAGGAGTATATAAAGGACGAACAGAAGAACCTGAAGAAGGAGTTCCTCCATGCGCAAGAAGAGGTGAAGCGTATCCAGAGCATTCCACTGGTGATCGGACAGTTTTTGGAAGCCGTGGATCAGAACACAGCCATTGTGGGCTCTACAACAGGTACTTAATAGGCCCTGTAACAAGGACTGGAAGGAACCAGAATAATGTGCACATACTTTATGTATTTAACCCCTCTCACACTCATTCTCACACTGACTCTCACACTCTTTCTCTGTCTCAATCTCTGTCTCTTTTTCTCTTACACTCTCACTCTCCCGTACATTCTGCATTTACCTGTTTTGAGTTGGGTGGAGCAAGACTAATGTTGAGTAGAGCTCCTAGAGATTCACGGAACAGATTGGAGTCCATTTTTTTTTTTTTTAAATTAAACTTCAAAATTGTGCTGCTCCTAAATAATGGCAAGGGCAGGAAAGCCTGTATCGGTGTCTTGTCTGTTTGTTTCCTCCTTGGTCTTACTTGCCAGATTGCTGACAGAAGACTTAAGCATAAATATGACCCTAACTGCATAAGTAATATAGAAACATAGAAAATGACAGCAGAAAAGGGCCACGGCCCATCAAGTCTGCCAATGACTCACCCCCTAACTTCCTCCATGAAGAGATCCCACATGCCTATCCCATTTTTTCTTAAAATCTGGCACGCTTCTGGCCTCAATTACCTGTAGTGGAGATTATTCCAGTGATCAACCACCCTTTTGGTGAAGAAGTACTTCCTGGTGTCGCCATGAAATTTCCCACCCCTGATTTTCAATGGATGCCCTCTTGTTGCTGTGGGTCCTATAAAAGAAAAGATATCTTCTTCCACCTCGATACGGCCCTTGACATATTTGAACGTCTCAATAAATGTCTCCCCTCTCTCTGCATTCCTCGAGTGAGTATAGCTGCAACTTACCCAGTCGTTCCTCATACGGAAGATCCTTGAGTCCTGAGACCATCCTGGTGGCCATTCGCTGAACCGACTCAACTTTCAGCACATCTTTTTGGTAATGTGGCCTCCAGAATTGTACACAATATTCCAGATGAGGTCTCAACATGGATCTGTACAATGGCATTATGACTTTGGGCTTTCGGCTGACGAAACTTCTATGGATACAACCCATGATTTGTCTAGCCTTGGATGAAGCTTTCTCCACTTGATTGACAGCCCTCATGTCTTCACTAATGATCACTCTCAAGTCTTGTTCTGCTGTAGTCCTTGCTAAGGTCTCACCGTTTAGGGTGTAAGTTCTGCATGGGTTTCTGCTGCCAAGGTGCATGACCTCTGTGCCAAACAATAAAGGCAAATGCTTATGTCTTGGAACTCAAATCACACCAATTTCAAACTAAATGTTCCAGCCACTTCAAAATCTTCTTTCAATTAAGATCTCTTCCTCCTAGAGTTATATGTCTTTAAAGAACTAAATATCTTCTGTCATAGACCTCAGAAACACCCTCCTCCGTCCCACACAGGTGAGTATTCCTGACGGGGAGCTGATTGGTGTACCCTCCTTACCGGTCCAGACACTATTGTTCATTTTAATTCTCTTAACTTTTAAGATACTATCGACCCCATATTCTTTATAGTGTTGTACTTATCTAATATGTGGTTCAGCGGTTGGACCCGACATGTTTCGCTTCCGCTTTGTCAGGGATCCACACTAAATGAAAGACATATCACATCTATTAAAATCGTACAAAACTATATCTAAACTCCATGGTGATATCAAACTTATTGTCTTCTTTGCTTACCATTGCCGCTAACTTCCACCCCGCAAATCAGTTAATATGCAAGATGGCGTCGTCGTCTTCTACTTCACTATTTATAGCTCTTGCATCATGAGGCCTACCCCCTTACGTACCCTTATGTTTAACCTATCCATGGCGGATTTAATTATTGATGCAAGAACAAATACCATCTGTACGCCGGCAGAGTCAAAAAAACATAGACCATTCTATCGCTGCGTTGCTCCACGTTGCTCCTTCACATTTAATGCTGCTTCGATGTTACCTCCCACTTTCCCTTCTTGAATGCTGTCAATCACTCGCCACCTTAATTCGGACACTGTATGTTCCTGCTCAATCATGTGATGCACCATCGGAGCTTCCAGCCTCCTATTGTTAATACGCGATTTATGTTCATTGAGACGGACTTTTACTGGGCGGATCGTTCTACCTATATAAATCAGGTTACAAGGACATATGATCATATATATGACCCACTTTCTGTTACAATCTGTACTTTGACTTGACCTGATGATCATGTGTTTACCTGGGACCTCCCAACTTGCTCCCTCAATGGTGCTCACGCATCACTGACATCTCCCACATGCTTCATGAGAGCCCTGCCCATCCACCTTATGTTCATGAAACTTTTTAAAATTTAACATTTGCCCAATCGTCCTCCCCCTCTGAAAGGCTAATATAGGGAATTCACTCAAGATCGCATGCAGTCCTAATATATGCCAATGCTTCCTCATAATTTGTATAAGTATTTTAGTAGCTTTCGAAAAAGAAAGTACACATATAAGACTCTCATTCTACTCTCTATTTTGTTTCTCCCTAATTAGCAGGTCCCTACTAGCATAACGAGATCTCAAGTAAGCTTTCTTTAAGGGTTCAACCGCTGAACCACATATTAGATAAGTACAACACTATAAAGAATATGGGGTTGATAGTATCTTAAAAGTTAAGAGAATTAAAGTGAACAATAGTGTGAGGAGGGTACACCAATCAACTCCCCGTCAGGAATACTCACCTGTGTGGGACGGAGGAGTAATAATAATAACTTTATTTTTATACTAGTATTTTAGCCCGTTACATTAACGGGTGCTAGAATATATATGTCTGTCTTTCTTTCTGTGTCTCTCTCCCTCCCGCTGTCTTTCTGTCTGTCTCTCTCCCTGGCCCCCTTTGTCTGTCTGTCTTTCTGTGTCTCTCTCTGCCCCTGTGCCTTTCTTCTTTTCTTTCTGTTTCCCTTCCTCTCGCTGTCTGGCTTTCTTTCTATCTGTCTGTCTCCCCCCCCCCACTTCCCTGTGCAGCAGCCACAGCAGCATTCCCCCCCTCCATGTCCCTGTGCAGCAGCATTCCCTCCCCCTCCACTACTTCCCTGTACAGCAGCATTTAGATCCCCCCCTTCCCTGTGCAGCAGCCACAGCAGCAGCATTCACACCACTTCCCTGTGCAACAGCAGCGTTTCCCTTACCCCCCCCCTTTCCCTCCCCTCGGTTTTGCCTGCTCCCTTAATCCCTTGTCGCCCCCACCCTTCCCTTCCCGCGGTCCGACAAACCTGCCGATTCCAGCAGCATGTGCAGCACTCTACACACACTGCTTCGGGGCCTTTTACTGCCCTGATTTACTCTTGCACGCCCCTGATGACATCATCAGAGACGCGGCAGAGCAAATCAGGGCAATAAAAGGCCCCGAAGCAGCGTGTGTAGAGTGCTGCACACGCTGCTGGAACCGGCTGGTTTGGAGACGGGACCGTGGCATCTCTTTGCGGCTGGAGTATTTTGGGCTTCCCTTCCTGCGAGGTGTCGCCGTGACTCCTCTTGATCCTGCTACCGTCGGAAGCCTTCTCCGACGCTGGTGAGAGGAGCCGACACGGAGAACAGGGAGTCCAGCGCTGTCGTCCAGTCCTGCCGGCGAGTGGTAGGTGCTGGGAAGTAAGGCTGGGGACTTGCGCATGTGCACTCCTGCGGCCACAGACCTACGGATTATGGAAGCATGCAGATAGGAGTGCGCATGCACGAGGTAGGCTTTTATTATATAGGATACTGCAATACTACAAACAGTTCAGAGCGGTTTACAGAGGAAGAGACTGTATACAGACAGCGATATTACAAAAAAACTTTCAAAATTACATTAACATGGTAAGATTAATCAAATTTTTCCTGGAAGTATTTTAGAAGTACATCATGGTAGAAATGGAGTTAGAGAAATTTGTCAAAGAGATAAGTTTTGATTGACTTCCTAAAAGTTTGATAAGAAAGTTTGCTTAGGTTCCATCTACTGGAGTCTGCATCAAAGCTCACTCCAACCCATCCTCAACTGAATGTCCTTATACGGGACACAAGCCTTGCAAGCCTGCCCAGTACTGGCCTTAGGGCCCAATCTGGGCAGGTCCTATTAATTCAGTAAAGACAAATATGCAAATGGGGGTGATTGGAGGAATGCCCCCATCTGCCTGCACGGATCGCTGTTGTGTGATCCACGCGCATGCACAGACTATCTGTAGAGTCGGGGCGTTTTATTTATTTTTTTAACTTTAACTTTTTTAAAAATTGTTTTTAGCCCTGCGAGCCTGTGGTTTTAACCCGTGGGTTAAAACCACAGCCTCGCCGGCCGGGGAAGGGCAGGAGAGATTTGAGGAAGATCGGGGCAGAGCAGGGCGGCATTCGGGGGGAAGATGGGGCAAAGCAGGGCGGCATTCAGGGGAAGATCGTGGCAGAGCAGGGCAGCATTCAGGGGGAAGATCGAGCAGGGTGGCATTCAGGGGGGAAGATCGAGTAGAGCGGCATTCGGGGGAAAGTTCGGGGCAGAGCAGGGTGGCATTCGGGGGGAAGATCAGGGCAGAGCAGGGCGGCATTCGGGGGGAAGATTGAGCAGGGCGGTATTCGGGGGGAAAATTGAGCAGGGTGGCATTCAGGGGGAAGATCGGGGCAGAGCAGGGTGGCATATGCAGAAGACATGAGAAAGCAGAATAAAAGAGAAACTGGAACCAACTTGATGGAAAAATAAATCTCCAGATGACAAAGGTGGTAAATGAATTTATTGACTGAAATAAGAGTACAGTAAAACCTTGGATTGCGAGTAACTTGGTGTGTGAGTGTTTTGCAAGATGAGCAAAATGTTTTATTAAATTTTAACTTGATAAACGTGCAATGTATTGCAATACGAGCAAGTAGGCTCACAGCACGTCATCGCAACTGAGCTGAAGATGCTGTGAGGTCTTGCAATACAAGTATGCACTGTATACGCGCATCACAATTGAGCCGATGGTTCTTCTTTCTCTGATGCTGCTGACGTGAAAGTGTAGTGACTGTTTTAAATGTACTGCAGTATAGTATTTTCTATTAAAGTTTTTGGGTTGTGGAATGAATCGTCCAAGTTTCCATTATTTCTTATGGGGAAATTTGCTTTGTTATACGAGAGCTTTGGATTACAAGTATGTTTCTAGAACGAATTATGCTTGCAAACCAAGGTTTTACTGTATGTTAGCTTTGGGAAATGTAGTATATTGCAGATGACTTTGTATTGTGTTCAATAGAATTGTTTTTATTTCTCCATTGTTGAAGTATTTGCTAACCCTTTCATTAGCTGATGGTTACCTCCTTCAAAGGTGGCTGGAACTTCCTTCTATGAAGCATAGCTGTAACTGGCAGCATCCCTGAGTCATTGAGGTGCCAGCATCTGTGGTTTAGGGATTTTGCTTCGGCCTGCCAAGCTTGGTATAAGGGAATTTTGGCCATCTTCAGAGGCAGTCTTCAGATGTCATAACTTGAGTCCTCATCAGCTGAAGTATTTATCTATATAATAAAACCGTAGGCGGCGCATGCACATTCTTATCGGCGTGCTTCCATGATCTGTATGTCCATGGCCGCCAAGAGTGCAGCATGCCCCACGCTTACTACGGCCCCACGCGCAGCTGAGTTTGTCACGGCGGTTTCCCCAGATAGGGGAAGTCGAACAACTCACTCCCGAAGCGTAGCTCAGTTCGTCACGGCGGTTTCCCCAGATAGGGGAAGTCGAACAACTCACTCCCGAAGCGCAGCTCAGTTCGGCACGGCGGTTTCCCCAAATAGGGGAAGTCGAAAAACTCACTCCCGGCTCTCCTCGGCACGGCGGTTTCCCCAGATAGGGGAAGCCGAACAACTCACTCCCGCCTCATGGTCCTGCCGCCGCTCCTGTTCACGAACCTGTTCGCGGCCTGCATGTCAACGACTCCCCCCCACCCATCCTCCCGCAACAGCCGCTACCGCTCCTGTTCAAAGCGGCCTGCTGAGGTTCGCGGCCGCTGTAACGAACCTCGCAGGCCGCTCTCCACATGGTAGCATGATCCCTCTGACGCGATTGCGTCAGAGGGAACATGCTACCGAGTTGGAGAGTGGCCTGCGAGGTTCGTTACAGCGGCCGCGAACCTCAGCAGGCCGCTTTGAACAGGAGCAGTTGCGGGAAGGGGGGGAGTTTTAACAGGATTACAATTTTAACAGGAGGAGACGCCGAAAAAAAACCTTCAGCCGCAGCAGGCCAGCACGCGGGAAGGGAAGGGGGAGGGGCCGAACGGAGCAGGGCAGCTCATGGTAAGAAGGGAATGGGGGGTGGGGAAAAATGCTTCTACTACTCAGCAGGGATCTGGAGGGGAAGGGAAAACCGCTGCTGCTTCTGCAAAGGAAAGTGGTGGTGGGGGAGAGAAGGGAATGGGGGTGGGTGGGGGGAAATGCTGCTACTACTTCTCAGAGATCTGGAGGGGAAGGGAAATATCACAGCTGCTTCTGCAAAATAAAGTGGGGGGGAGAGAAGGGAATGGGGGGTGGGGGAAAATGCTGCTACTGCTTCAGCAAGGACCTGGAGGGAAAGAGAAATACCGCTGCTGCTTCTGCAAAGGAAAGGGGGGGGGGAGAGAAGGGAATGGGGGGTGGGTGGGGGGGAAATGCTGCTACTACTTCACAGGGATCTGGAGGGGAAGGGAAATATCACTGCTGCTTCTGCAAAGGAAAGTGTGGGGGGGGGGGGAGACACAGAAAGAAATACAGACAGACAAAGGAGGCTAGGGAGAGAGACAGACAGAAATAAAGACAGACAGGGGACCAGAGAGAGACAGAAAGAAAGACAGACAGACAAAGGGTGCCAGGGAGAGAGAGAGAAAAATTGCAGGAGGGAGAGAGACAGAAAGAAAGGAAGACAGACAGGCATATATTCTAGCACCCGTTAATGTAACGGGCTTAAACACTATTATTTTATATTTACATTAGAGGATCTGGTAGAAACAATACGAAATATGTATTCTTCCCAGTTAATATTTCCAAATTAAAGTGTCTCTGCTTATTTGTAACTGGGTCTCTACCAGATCCTCTGATTCAGTAGCATAATTAAATGAAATAACTACTTCTGAATTTTATGGGGACAGGTAGGGGAGGAAGAGATTACTTGCAGAGATAAATGGGGAGGGATTTGATTTCTGCCTCGCGCAACTCTCTGATTTAGTCACTTAAAGAAGCTTAGATGTACAACAAGGCATCCCATTGTGTTTTCATCATAGGTTATTACTAAAAAAATGGCCACCCTACGATTGTTATGCTCAGTCAAAAATGTTCTCTGGATCTGGGAGATGACATTTCGGTTGAGGACATCTAATCTCACTTGAAAACATTTTCTAAAATGAAGCTACCAATTGCTTATTGGGAAATGAACTACAAAATGATCATGAGACTGTATGTATCGCCAAAGCAGGCCCAACAAATTCAGCTGCAGCTAGATTCTAAATGCCCAAAATGCAGACAGCCAGAAGCTGATTTAGACCATGTGTTTTACTCCTGCAATGCAATGAAACTTTTTTTTTGACAGAGGATTTTAGATTTAAATTTCTTCATTATGGAATATTTTGTCCCCTAAAATACTGTTTACCAAGTGTCCTGTGGCAGCACCAATACTGAAGGGCCTAAGAAATAATTTGCAAATAGCTCTGATATTTGGTGTAAAAGTGATTTTAATCAGATGGTTTGGATTTGAAACTGCCATCTTTGGAGCAGTGGAGAGCAATTATGATACAACACTTGCAGATGGAAAGGCAAATGGTGGGGGACAGCCAACTGCAAGTTTCTTTGGAACCCTTTTGGACTTCTTTAACATCTACAGCTTGTAGCCGGTTGCTAAACTTAAATATTTTTCATCTGTGATAAGACTACTTATATACCAACAGTACATTATTGTGTGGATAATGGGTTGGTGTTAGAAAGGGGGGGGGGATGAGATAAGTTAAAATGTAATGTTGTATTGAGCAAAATTATTGCTTCATTTCTAATTCTATTTGTGTATTTTAAAAATATGAATGATGTCAGAATTTTGGTTCAATAAATCTATAAAAATAAAATATTCTGTTCTGCCTTTGTTTTGGAAGAAGGAAGTTGTCTTTCCAACCCTACCGTCCTTAGGGACTCTGTTCTGCCTTTGTTTTGACTTGAACTTTATGCACAAGTCATGCTGCTATGTGATGGCCTTGCCTATGCCCTTTTAAGCTCGTGTACAGTAGAGAGTTGCGCGGGGACAGAAATCCCACCCGTCCCCGCGAGGAATCCCTCCGTCCCCACCCGTCCCCGCGAGGAATCCCCTCCGTCCCCACCCGTCCCCGCGAGGAATCCCCTACGTCCCCGCCTGTCCCTATAAACTACAGAAATAGTTATTTCATTTAATTATGCTACTGAATTAAAGGCTCTGGTAGAAACCCATTTAAAAATAAGCAAAAAGACTTTATTAATTTGGAAATATTAATTGGGAAGAATACATACTTTGTAAACGGGTTTCTACCAGAGCCTCTAATGTTTATAAATTTTTATCAACACAACTAATATACTACTTTATCCTTAAGCAAAAAAAAAAAAAAAAATAATAATTTTTTTCCTACCTTTATTGCCTGGTTTCTGCTTTCTTCATGTTCTCATTCAATTCCTTCCATCCACTGCCTCTCTTCTCTCTGTGTCTTCCATTTGCTCTGTTACTGTGCCTCTCCCTTTCTCCCCCCTCCCAAATTGGTCTGGCACCCATCTTTTTCCCTCCGCTCCCCCCATAGTCTGGCACCTCTGTCTTCTTCCCTGCCAGCGTCTTCTTCCCATTCCCTCTTCCCCATTTCCTTTCAGTGTCCTTCTCCCCCACCATCTTTCCCATGTCCTGTCAGGCAGCATCCTTCTCCCCTCTCTGCCTTCCCCATGTCCTTTCAGCGGCCTTCTCCCCCCTCTGTCTTCCCCATGTCCTTTCAGTGGCATTCTCCACCCCTTTGTCTTCCCCAGTGCTTTCAGGGTCCTTCCCCCCTTTCTCCCGTTTACCCCATGTCCTTTCAGCGTTCTTTTCCACCCCTTTGTCTTCCCCAGTACTTTCAGCGGCCTTCTCCCCCCTTAAGCGTCTTTTCTTCTCCACTCCACCTTTCCTCCCTCCCTGCTTCCACCTTTGTGGCGCTTTTGCACCCGACCGACAACAGAACAGGCCCGGTCGGACAAATCTCCCTGTCCTGTAGCAGCGAATCTAAATTACCTTCTTACAGCAGCTGGAGTAGTGAAGCTGCTGTAAGAGGTAATTTAGATTCGCGGCTACAGGGCAGGGAGATTTGTTGGCCGGGCCTGTTGTCGGTCGATCGGGGGATCTGACCGGCTGTGCACATTCTCCGGGGCGGTCCGCCCCCTCCCCCTTCTTTCGTACGCCATTGCCTTCTTCCTACCTGCCCTGCCGCACACAGCCGACCGGAAGTCTTCCTGATGTCAGCACTGACGTCGGAGGAAGGGAGGGCTTTGCTTAAGCCCTCCCTCCGACGTCAGCGCTGACATCGGGAAGATTTCCGTTCGGATGTGTGCTGCGACAGGGCAGGTAAGGAGAAGGAGACTACCCTCGCGGCTCGACCAACCCCGCTGCGATCCAACCCCGCAGGAACCCCGCGACCCTCGGAGGTGTCCCCACGGGATCCCCGCGACCCTAGGAGGCGTCCCCACGGGATCCCCGTGACCCAAAGGGGGAACCCGCGGGATCCCCGCGGGTCCCGCAGGATTCCCGTCATCCCCGTTCCCGTGCAGCTCTCTAGTGTACAGCTGTAGGGAATTCTGAATTCCAACTATCTAAAGTTGCACTCATTGTTGGATTAAAATTTATTTATTTTCAATTTATGTAGTAATTAGTTCAGAACTTCGTTACTAGTGTTTTGGGGTGATCCTTTTTTTAGCCATCAACTGCCAAACTTCCAGGCCCAAACAAAACAAAGCTCTCCTCCATCCCCTGAATTAGGACCAATCATGCTGTGGATTAATTAGAACCTCAGCCATGGTTCATCCCCTCTTAATTCTTATGCTAGGCTCCTAGCTGAGCATGAATCTCCCACTTAAAATAAACATGTCTTAAAATTGTTGAAAGCAAAGTCAGAATTTTACAGATGAACAAAGAGATGAATTTTTACATAAACTTGAAAGAGAGAACCTTAAAATTGATTCAATGAAAGATATGTAACTTGATATTTTTGTTTCATGGATATTATGGTTTCTTTTCCATCTCATTCTTGTAGGTTCCAATTATTATGTGCGCATCCTGAGCACCATTGACAGGGAGCTGTTGAAGCCCAATGCCTCGGTGGCATTACACAAACATAGCAATGCCTTAGTGGATGTTCTCCCACCAGAGGCTGACAGCAGTATCATGATGCTTACTTCAGGTCAGAGAGGGACTATGGGGGAGGGGGTTCTATTTTGACACATATTAACTTTCTAAGGAACAACATTGAGGTTGCTGTGTATACAAAACTGCATCCTTGTATCTCAGTTTCAAGGAGCGTGTATGCAGAAAAACCTGTAGGCTGAACATTATGCTTTTTCTATACAGTTCTCAGAGAGTCAAGGAGAGATACTGTAAACAGTGGATCTCTGAGTCACATGGAAGAATTAGCTGCCTTGTCAAGTACTGTCCATGTTTTGAGACCACAGTAGTGGAGATGAACGGTGGCACATTTAACATCTTGTATTAATAGATAGAAACCAGTTTTGGAGGCCATGTTTTACAGTATGTGATGTCCATTCATAGATCAGAAGCCAGATGTGATGTACTCAGACATAGGTGGGATGGATATCCAAAAGCAGGAGGTGAGGGAAGCAGTGGAGCTACCCCTTACGCACTTCGAGCTGTATAAACAGGTGAGTGCTGGAAAACATTTTTCCCAATGCTGGAGCATGCCAAATGAAAGATCTATACAGCACATTGATGGTAGTACCTTCTGTTTATTGAATTATTTCTATGGGAAAAACAAAAGCAAGAAGAGTTGCTATACCATTATAAAGTGGTCATTTTTTAGCTAAAATTGAGAAATCGGAATCTTTTTAAGTGTCTCAACTTGTGTCTTTGGACAGCACCAAGGTACACAATTGATAGTCAAGTTAAATAAAAGAAAGCAATAGATAATTCATTTTCTGCCTTTTTTAGAATTTTGTAATGCCTGGCTGCTTTAGTAATTATTAATAAAATGGAATAAAATGGCTGTCTTCTCTAATATTTGTCTTTATATCTGCAGGAGATTTAATTCTACCTAAGCAGACATTGTACCTGCTTCTATTACAAACATGGGCAACAGTGATTATGACCTACAGACTAAGCTGTAATTCAAGCAATAGAGCTCAGTGCTCTGTAAGACCTCATGCATCACATATAGACTTAGAATCATGGCCAATTCACTGTTAATAAGAGTAAGTGAAATTAAACGCTGCAGTACTACCCTATTACTGAGTGTACCGTTCTTTTAACATCCTTTTAGGAGTCCATACACTACAAAATGGCAGTTAGGGAGGCAAAACTTTGAGTGGAAGAAATTCTGGCAAAAACCATTAAAAAGGGGGACAAATCCTTTTCAGGTATATTAGTGACAGAAAAAGGAACACAGGCGGGATAGTACGCCTTAGAAGACCGGACGGAAGTTACGTGGAAGCCAAACTACTGAATGAATACTTCTGCTCAGTCTTCACCTGTGAGGCACCGGGACACGGTCCGCAGTTGAAGGCAACACAAAGCACAGAAGACCCGTTTCAGAATTTTGAGTTCACACCAGGTGAAGTTTACAGTGAACTGGCAAGACTCAAGGTGAACAAAGCAATGGGACCAGACAATTTGCACCCAAGAGTGCTCAGAGAATTGAGCGATGTCCTGGCGAAACCGTTGGCTGAGCTATTCAATCTCTCCCTAAGTAAGGGGAAAGTTCCCCTGGACTGGAAATTAGTTAATGTTGTTCCTCTGCATAAAAAGGGTTGCAGGGCAGAGGCTGCGAATTATAGACCGGTGAGTCTCACATCAATAGTGTGCAAACTCATGGAAACACTAATTAAAAGCAAATTGGACACGATCTTGAATGAAGGGAATCTTCGGGATCCCAGTCAGCATGGATTCACCAAGGGTAGGTCCTGCCAATCCAATCTCATCAGCTTCTTTGACTGGGTAACAAGAAAGTTGGACTTGGGAGAGTCTTTGGACGTCGTGTACCTGGACTTCAGTAAAGCTTTTGACAGTGTCCCACACCGCAGGCTGCTAAGCAAGATGGAATCGATGGGGTTAGGAGAGACACTAACTGCATGGGTCAATGATTGGCTGAGTGGCAGACTTCAGAGGGTGGTGGTTAATGGTACCCTCTGTAAAACATCGGAGGTGACCAGTGGAGTGCCGCAGGGCTCGGTCCTGGGTCCACTCCTTTTCAACATATTCATAGGGGATCTGACTCAAGGGCTTCAAGATAAAATAACACTATTTGCCGATGACGCCAAACTATGTAATATAGTAAGTGAATGCAGTTTACAGAATTATATGGCGCAGGACCTGCTTACATTGGAAAGTTGGTCCTCAACCTGGCAGCTAGGCTTCAATGCTAAGAAATGTAAGGTCATGCACCTCGGAAGCGTAAAAGCAGGACGTACTTCTTGAACGGAGAAACTTTAACTAGGACTTCAGCAGAACGAGATTTAGGAGTAATCATCAGTGCAGACATGAAAACTGCCAATCAAGTGGAGAAGGCTTCATCTAAGGCAGATATTGGGTTGTATCAATAGAAGTTTTGTCAGCCGAAAGCCTGAAGTCATAATGCCGTTGTACAGGGCCATGGTGAGACCTCATCTGGAGTACTGTGTGCAATTCTGGAGGCCACATTACAGTAAAGATGTGCGCAGAATTGAATCAGTTCAGCGGACGGCCACCAGGATCTCGGGGCTCAAGGGTCTCTCGTATGAAGAGAGACTGAACAAATTGCAGCTCTACACTCTCGAGGAACGTAGGGAGAGGGGAGACATGATCGAAACATTTAAGTACCTCACGGGACGTGTCGAAGTGGAAGATGATATTTTCTTTCTCAAGGGACCCTCGGCCACAAGAGGGCACCCGCTCAAACTCAGGGGCGGAAAATTTCATGGTGACACCAGAAAGTATTTCTTTACAGAGAGAGTGGTTGATCATTGGAACAAGCTTCCAGTGCAGGTGATTGAGGCAGACAGCGTGCTAGACTTTAAGAATAAATGGGATACCCATGTGTGATCCCTACGAGGGTCAAGATAAGGAAATTGGGTCATTAGGGCATAGACAGGGGGTGGGTAAGCAGAGTGGGCAGACTTGATGGGCTGTAGCCCTTTTCTGCCGTCATCTTCTATGTTTATGTTTCTAGATGTTCAAATCCCATCCTGCAGTCCAGGTGTTGCAGAAATCCACATCTTTTCTGAACACATGCTCTACCCCCTAGGCTGAGAGTCGGCAAACAACCTTAGTTTCAATTTCTGCAAGCAGTCCGAGCAGAAGTCTTTTGCTGTTGCTCTGCTTCTGTTTCTTATTTTTTTCGCTTAAAGTTCGTTTCTTGGTGGCTTCTGTGCCTTGAGACCACTCCCAGTGGTCCCCTGTCAAAGAAAAGGACTCTGTCTTGTGGAGCCAGAATGCAGCTTCACAGAGAAACTCTGGATCTGTAGAGCCAGCCTGCTGTGTGCTACCCTCTTCAAGAGCCCAGGGTCCTTTCCCGTGGAAATCTGGCCAGTGACTGGCACAGGTTTCTAGTGCAGGCTGTGTGCGTCTGGACAGAAACTCACCTGGGTTTCAAGTCGCAGACTGCCTTTCCTGTCCCCAACTGCTTGGCAGATGATCCGTGGGGGCACAGGTTGTAGGCTGTCTCTGGCTGGCAGTCCAAAGATCTTCATTCCTGTGCATTTGGAGCTGTTTCTGAGGTGGTCCTTTTTCTCCACTCAGCTGTTTTAAAAATGCTGACAAAGGCACTACAGAGACTGTGAGTACCTTCATTATTTCCTATGGAAATTTCAGTGGTGGCTTGTGGATTGATTTAAACTTTGCTTTTCCCAGTTTCTGTGGGTAGGGTTCAGGTCTCCCACCTCCCCAGACCCCAAATCGCTAGGTAGGTAGGGAGAATGAGAAGGCACTCTCTAAAATTAAAAGGGGATAGATTCCGTACAAATGTAAGAAAATTCTTCTTCACCCAGAGAGTGGTGGAAAACTGGAACGCTCTTCCGGAGGCTGTCTTAGGGGAAAACACCCTCCTGGGATTCAAGACAAAGTTAGACAAGTTCCTGCTAGACCAGAACGTACGCAGGTAAGGCTAGACTCGGTTAGGGCTCAGGTCCTTGGGCTAGGGGCCGCCGCAGGAGCAGATTGCTGGGCACAATGGATCACAGGTCTGACCCAGCAGCAGCAATTTTTATGTTCTTATATTCTTACCTGCATTTCATCACATAGTTTTAAAAAAAGACAATTTTGGCTTTGCTGGATGTTGAGAGTTCTTCTCCGTTACCTTGAGGTGATGAATGAATTTTGTGTTTCAGACCATCATTTTCTGCTTATGAGCCCTAGTGGCCTGGGTAAGTCAGCCTCTAAAGCTTCTATTTTCAAGTGGATATGCGCAGCTTTTTCTTCAGCGTATATCAGGAGAGCACACTGTGACTTCTTCAGATGTGAAGTCCCAGGCAGTGTTGCCCAAGGAAATTTGTAGGGCAGCTACATGGTCCACCCTTCATAATTTCTCAAAATTTTACAAAGTGGATATGGCAGCAGGAAAGGATGCTACTTTTGGGTCTTTGGTGCTCACAGCAGGCTCAACTGCCCTGTTGTAGACTTGGGGGAATGCATTGGTTCAAAACTCGTATGCCTTTTACACTAGAAGGGAAGATTAGGTTCATACCTTTATAATTTTCTTTCTAGTGGAAAGGCATATGAGTCTTGAAGGCCCATCCTGTCAGATTTCAATTGGCCTGCTTGTTGTATTTCCAAATGTTAGGGCTCCTTTTACTAAGCTGCAATAGCAGTTTTAGCGTGTGCTAGACGCTAACGCCAGCATTGAGCTGACATTAGTTCTAGCTGTGTAGTGTGGGTTTAGCTCGTGCTAAAATTCTGCATGTGCTAAAAACGCTATCGCAGCTTAGTAAAAGGAGCCCTTAGTATCTGTTGCCAGACAGCTTTGAAGGGTACTGATTGATCTCTCCATTCCAGTGAGAAGAGCAAGAGGCTTTAGAGCTACATAAGTGTTAGTGCTGGCTGCACTCAGTTAAGTTGCTTGCTCTTTTTCACCTTGTTTTCAGTTATAATTATATTTGCGTTGATTTGTTACCTTTGGCTTGTTACAGATCAGAACAGAATTGGCTGGTCAGAAAGTACCCCATTTCCTGCCTCCTTATCTCTCCTCTTATAGGAATTTTCAACTGCTTTGATGCAAACTGAGGAGATGCAGGAGGCAGAACAGAGAGAAAAAGATAGATGCCTTCTACAAACTTGCGAGTGAAGGATAATAACTGGTTCAAGACTTGTATGTCTTTCTACTAGAAAGATTATTATTGAGGTAAGAACCTAATCTTCTCCTCTCCTTCTCAGATTGGTATTGACCCACCCCGGGGAGTACTGATGTATGGTCCTCCTGGCTGTGGAAAGACCATGTTAGCTAAAGCTGTGGCTCATCATACTACAGGTGAGTGTAAATAATTCCTTGCTATTATGGGGCATCACACTGAGTCCCAGCTCTAGAACAGTGTTTCTCAACCTGCGGTACGTTCCCCCCAAGGGGTACGCGGGCCTCCTGTTTTGGGGGTATGTGGGCTGGCCACAGCCTGAGATATCTCTCTCTGCCTGCCCCCTGCTGAAGCCACTGCCGCTGCTGCAGATTCCTCCCTACCCCAGCCCTGAAGTCACCCGACATGCTCCATTCCAAGCCCCACTGGCGCAGTAGCATCAGGGATGGGCCAGGTGTGTGCAGCAACTGTACGCGGCTGGCCCACAAGCCTTCACTCGACATCAATTCTGATGTCAGAAAGAAGATTCCGGGCTAGCCAATCGCTGCCTGAAACCTTCTCTCCGATGTCAGAATTGACGGGGGAAGGCTTGTTGGCTGGCTACGTGCAATCGCTGCACTCGCCTAGCCCATCTCTGTTGCTGCTCTGGCAGGGTCAGCTTGGGTAGGGCAGGGGGAATTGGCGGCGGTGGCTTCTGCTGGAGGGGGCAGGCAGGGAGAGAGGAAGAAAAAGTTGGACTCGTGGAGGGACAGAGAGAAATGTTGGGGAATGGAAAGAGGTCTGGAGGAGAGGAAGCATGCAGGAGGCAGAAAGAAAGAAATATTGGATGCACAGTCTGAAGAAAGTGCAATCAAAGACTTATGAAATCACCAGACAATAAAGATAGGAAAAAATATTTTATTTTCAATTTAGTGATCAAAATATGTCAGTTTTGAGAATTTATATCTGCTGTTTATATTTTGCACTATATTTGTCTTTTAGTATAGTTGTTACTGAGGTGACATTGCGTATTTTAAAGCCATCTTCCTTGAGCTCTGAAAAAAACCCCAAATATAAATAATTAACATTTTCTCTGTGTACAGTGTGCTTTGGTTGTTTTTTTAATGTGGTTATTATTATGTATTAATAAGATTATATTGTGTGTGTGTATATGAAAAATGAATGGAAGAAATTGCATTACAATTAGTACTATTATGGGGGTGGAGTTTGGGCAGGGGTACTCAGTTGGTGTTTGTTAGGCTTAGGGGGTATTTGACTTGAAAAGGTTGAGAAACACTGTTCTAGAAGACCCTATGTAGGGAGGTTTTTGCCAACTGAAGTAAGTCTACAAGGTATAGTGACAAGAGAATTACTCTGCTTCACTTGCCTGTCTGTTCCTCAACTTCCCCAGCGGCCTTCATCCGAGTGGTGGGCTCTGAATTTGTACAGAAATACTTGGGCGAGGGTCCTCGCATGGTACGGGATGTCTTCCGGTTAGCCAAGGAAAATGCACCTGCTATCATTTTCATTGATGAGATTGATGCCATCGCAACCAAGCGCTTTGATGCACAAACAGGAGGTGAGAGGCTATGTTTAAGATGGAGTAGGAGGGTAGCGAGAGGCACAGAGGAATATGGGAATGGGGGATAGGAGGGGGAGAAGAGATAAAAAATAAAAGCTAAGGTAAAGAGAAGAATGCAACTAAGAGGCAAGAGACAGGCTGTGTGACATAGAAACTTGATGGCAGATAAAGGCCAAATGGCCCATCTAGTCTTCCCATCTGTAGTAAACCATTATCTCTTTCTCTTTCCAAGAGATCCTATGTGCCTATCCCAGGCCCTCTTGAATTCAGATACAGTCTGTCTCCACCCACCTCTTCCGGGAAACTGTTCCACGCATTTACCACCTTTTCTGTAAAAAAAGAAAAAGTATTTTCTTAGATTACTCCGGAGCCTATCACCTCTTAACTTCATCCTATACCCTCTCATTCCAGAGCTTCCTTTCAAATGAAAGAGACTCGACTCACGCAAATTTAAATTATGTAAGTGTTTAAACATCTCTATCATATCTCCCCACTTTCCTCCAAAGTATACATATTGAGATCTTTAAGTCTGTCCCCATACTCCTTATGACAAAGACCATACACTATTTTAGTAGCCTTCCTCTGGACAGACCCCATCCTTTTTATATCTTTTTGAAGGTGCGGCCTCCAGAATTGCATGCAATATTCTAAATGAGGTCTCACCAAACTCTTCTACAGGGGCATCAATACTTCCTTTTTCCTACTGGCCATACCTCTCCCTTTTCAACCTAGCATCCTTCTAGCTTTCGCCGTCACCTTTTCAACCTGTTTGGCCACCTTAAGACCATCACATACAATCACACCCGAGTCCCGCTCTACACCCCCTAAACTGTACCCTTACTTCGGGTTTTTGGAGCCCAAATGCATGACCTTGCATTTCTTAGCATTAAATTTTAGATGCCAAATTTCAGACCATTCTTCAAGCTTCGCCAGGTCTGTCTTCATGTTATTCACACCATCCGACGTGTCTACTCTATTGCAGATTTTTGTATCATCAGCAAAGAGGCAAATCTTACCTGACAACCTTCAGCAATGTCTTTTATAAAAATGTTAAAAAGAGCAGGTCCAAGAACAGAACCTTGAGGCACACCACTGGTAAATTCCCTTTCCTCAGAGTGATTTCCATTGATCATTTCCCTCTTGCCTTCCACTCAACCAGTTCTTGACCCAGCCCATCACTTTGGGACCCAGCCCGAGGGCACTCAGTTTATTTATTAGACGTCTGTGTGGTACACTATCAAAGGCTTTGCTAAAATCTAAATACAACACATCTAGCTAACACCCTCTATCTAATTCTCTGATCACCCAGTCAAAGAAATTGATCAGATTTGTCTGACAAGACCTACCTCTAGTGAATCCATGTTGCCTCTGGTCCTGTAATCCACATGATTCCAAAAATTTGACCATTCACTGTTTTAAAATTATTTCCATTAATTTGCTGTCCACAGAAGTCAGACTTACTGGCCTGTAATTCCCTACTTCTTCGTTACCCACTTTTGTGGAGAGTGACCATATCTAAATCTAAACTAATTTTTTTATTTTTCTTTAATACCAACAGGAGGGCTCGACTCGACTAACAAAATATTAATAAAATTATACAGGAGATTAGAACAGAAACTATATCTTTTAGGCCAGAATTTTATCTTTTATGATTAATTATTTGAAAAAGAAGGATCATTAGTAAATTTCTGAAATAAATAATAATAACAATAGTTTATATACCGCAGGACTGTGAAGTTCTATGTGGTTTACAATGATTAAAAAATGGTACAAATTGAGTGAACTTAACAGAGTTAAAAGCTAGTGATTAGGTTCCAACTACTGAAGTCTCCATCAAAGCTCACTCCAGCCCATCTACACCATCCCAGCCATTCAAGCCCTCCCTAGCCCATCCTCAACCAAATGGCCATATACAGATATAGACCGTACAAGTCTGCCCAGTACTAGCTTTAGTTCTTCAATATTTACTATTATTTTCTGATTCTACTGTGTTCATCTCACGCTTTTTTGAACTCTGTCTCCATTTTCCTCTCCACCACCTCTTTCGGGAGCTCATTCCAGGCATCCACCACCCTCTCCGTAAAGAAGAATTTCCTTACATTGCTCTTGAGACTACCACCTCTCAACCTCAAATTATGTCCTCTAGTTTTACCATTTTCCTTTCTCTGGAAAAGATTTTGTTCTATGTTAATACCTTTCAAGTATTTGAATATCTGAAAAATATCTCCCCTGTTCCTGCTTTCCTCTAGGGCAGTGGTTCTCAACCCTGTCCTGGGGACCCCCCAGCCAGTCGGGTTTTCAAGATATCCCTAATGAATATGCATGAGAGAGATTTGCATATAATGGAAGTGACAGGGTATACATATTTAGGGCTTCCAGTCTCTTCTCATCCATCATATAGCACAAACCTCCTATCACTTTTGTCGCCCTCCTCTGGACCACCATATATGGTCCTTCGCCAGATAAAGTCTCCAAAACTGAACACAATACTCCCAAGTGGAGTTTCATCAACGACCTGTACAAGAGGCATCAACACCTTCTACTGGGTATGCCTCTCTATATACACCCTGGCGGAAAGGGCAAACAGAATGCTAGGAATGATTAAGAAGGGGATCACAAACAGATCGGTGAAGGTTAACATGCCGCTGTACCGGGCCATGGTATGCCCCCACCTGGAAAACTGCATCCAGCACTGGTCGCTGTATATGAAGGAGGACACAATACTACTTGAAAAGGTCCAGAGAAGAGCGACTAAAATAGTTAAGGGACTGGAGGAGTTGCTGTACAGTGAGATTAGAGAAACTGGGCCTCTTCTCCCTTGAAAAGAGGAGACTGAGAGGGGACATGATCGAAACATTCAAGATAATGAAGGGAATAGACTTAGTAGATAAAGACAGGTTGTTCACCCTCTCCAAGGTAAAGAGAATGAGAGGGCACTCTCTAAAGTTAAAAGGGGATAGATTCCGTACAAACGTAAGGAAGTTCTTCTTCACCCAGAGAGTGGTAGAAAGCTGGAACACTCTTCCGGAGGCTGTTATTGGGGTAAACACCCTCCAGGGATTCAAGACAAAGTTAGATAAGTTCCTGCTGAACCAGAATGTATGCAGGTAAGGCTAGACTCAGGGCACTGGTCTTTGACCTAAGGGCTGCCGCGGGAGTGGACTGCTGGGCACAATGTACCACTGATCTGACCCAGCAGCGGCAATTCTTATGTTACTACTTTTGAAAACCAGAGCAGCCTTCTTTTCCTCTTATTTTTACTTACTTGCTTCACAAAAAGGTTTGTCACCCTTACAATTGTTCCTTTTAGTTTTGCCCACCACATTTCCACTCCTTCCAGATGTTCCCATCAGACAATAATTCCTTGATGTAATCCCCCATCCGAACAAAGTTAGTTTTTTTAAAGACTAGATCCTTTGCTTTTGAATGAGCCCTCTCTATACCCATCTTAATATTAATCCATACCATGCTAGATGATCACCCACTGTAACATCAGAAACACTTTCCCCATTTGTAATCACTAAGTCCAGTATGGGTGGGTGGAAGTGGGCTGAAGGAAGAAGCACAAGAGGCAAGCGAGGAGAGGGAGGGGCAGAGACCAAATATGAACACTAATTGGGAAAGTAGGTACAGCTATTTTCTTCCTTGGTTTGCTTCATTGGGTTTCCATCCTCTTACCTCATCTTTTCTACTACTCCTACCTCCCTCTGCTGCCCTTCAGCTGATTCTATCTTTTTGTTGTTAGCGGACCGTGAGGTGCAAAGGATTCTGCTAGAGCTGCTGAACCAGATGGATGGATTTGATCAGAACGTTAATGTGAAGGTAATTGGTTTTCCTGTGTAGATAATAAAATTGGTAGCCAGTCGCATCATTCACGGGCCAATTCAGAGAGCTTCCACAAGACAGAAGTGTGCAGTTAATGCAACATATGTGCACACATTACTATCCATATGAAGCAGAAATGGGTCCAGCACAGATGTTGGCTAACGTGGTAGACATCAGTGCACAGCTTATTGAAATCAGGCTAGTTTAACTATTCTGCCCCGATGCACATAGATGAGGTGAGCGGAAAATGAGAATTTTACTGTTGGGTCTGAAGTAGCATAGAAAAGTTAGCTTGCACTTCTGTATCTGTACAGGAACACTAATAGCCTGTTCTGGCACACCCCCCCCCCCCCCCCCACCAAAAGTATCCCTGGGATCTAGAGCCAACACCCTGCTTACCATGTACCTTCAGGAGGCAGGAGTGATGACCATTCTTGGGGCACATCAGGTAGGGTTAATCTGTCACCTAAGGGGAATTTTTCCCTTATTTGTTAATCTCCACCTAGATTACCATAGGGGGAATATTCCCTTATTTGGCAGACTGATCCCATGTTGTGCATCCCAGCATACATTTCATGGGGTCAGGTGCTACTGTTTTCCTAGATAGTGTTGGAAGCAGGAGTGAGTGGGCATCGCTACTGCCTCTTGAAGGTACAGATATGGCATGTGGGGAATCTGGGGGGGATTGGGGAGGTGCTGCTAAACACCAGGGATATTTCTTTGGCAGCAATTGGGGGCATCTCTAGGGGGATGCCAAAATTGGGAGGGAATCAGGGAAATCAGGATTAGGGTGCTGGTAACTTGGTGGGGGGGATTAGATCAGGGAGCACTAGACTACCATGGATTTTCGGGTTGATGCAGACCTGATGACGTTTAGTTCCCTTTTTTGTCGGGTCAAGAGCCAGTTACCATTCACGTCAAGCATTTTTAATGTGGCAGTAATTTTACATGCTCATTGATTACTGCATCACCTCAGTATATTTTTGTGGTAAGCACACATTATACCATCGGAACTTGGCTCTGCTGTGTGTCTTTCTACATTGGCCCCTTGTCTTCTGTCCATCTGCATTCGCATTCAGCTGAGATAGATGTTTGTTTATTAAAATCTTTATATACTGCATATACAGCCAAAAAAGGATCAGAGCGGTTTACAATATAATTAATTCAAAATTATGAGAATAACTCCATTTAAATCAGTGGTCTCAAGCTCAAACCCTTTGAAGGGCCACATTTTCGATTTGTAGGTACTTGGGAAAAAATAGTTAAAGTCTTATTAAAGAAATGACAATTTTGCATAAGGTAAAACTCTTTATAGTTTATAAATCTTCCCCTCCCCCCAAAAGCCTGCATGTTTCCCCTTCTTTGCAGTGTCCTTCAGTTGCCCCCCTGGCCTCCCAGTATTAGTTTCAGCTAATTACCGCAGCCTGCAGAGAGGATCGCCGGTGCTGTAGCATTCCTTACAGGCTGCCATCAGCCTCCACAGCACATTCCATCTGCCGTGTCCCGCCCCTCCTCTGACATCAGGGGCAGGATCATGGCAGAGAGAACATGCTGCTGAGGACGATGGCAGCCTGCAAGGATCGCTATAGCACCGGCAATCCTCTCTGCAGGCTGCAGTAATTATCTGAAGGTAAGAGCGGGAGGCCAGGGGGGTAGCCAGAGGATGCTACAAATAGCAGGCAGCACTAGTACAGACAGCACTAGTACAGACCGCAGGCCACAAAATAGTACCTGGCGGGCCGCATACACTTCATGGGGTCAGGCGCTACTGTTTTCCTAGATAGTGTTGGAAGCAGGAGTGAGTGGGCATCGCTACTGCCTCTTGAAGGTATAGATGTGGCATGTGGGGAACCTGGGGGGCCCTCAGGACACGAGTTTGAGACCACTGATATAGATGCTTTATCTGTCACATTTTTTATAGCAGCATTGGTTTCTGGGTAGACATCCACACTGATGGCAATTGTACAGATCAGAAATCACTAAAACAGCATGCAGGATCATATTGCGCTTGAACTCTGTGATGTGCCCACTGGCACTTCTACTCCACCCACTTTGTCACTGCCAGTGTGGAGACTAGGCTCTAGACAGTGTTTGCATCCCTCCATATTTGTGCCCTTTGTAGCCACACCACTCAGACAGCCCTTGGTATAGTACTGACAGCATGTGCACAGCACTACTTTTTGAGGGTAATATTGTAAAAGGGATTTTGGTGTATAAAGCCTGTTTTTTTTTTTTTTTTTTGTCAACGAACAAGATTGATGAGGCATACAAGTGAGTGACATCACTATATGCTGACAAGATGGAATTGCTCTCCCAAAGTTGAGAATTTAGTGGAGGGGCCTTAGCTTAGAATCAGTGTTTAAATTTCTTTTTCAAGAATCTCTAACATAAATTCTTTGGTGATGTACTGTATTTTTTGCACTATAATACGCACTTGACCATAAGACACACCTAGTTTAGAGGAGGAAAACAAGAAAAAAAAATTATTCTGAACCAAATGGTGTACTAATTGTGTATTTAATAAAATATACCAGGCTGTGCACCCTGTTCCCCCTCTGGTGGTCTAGTGGTAGGCCGGGACAGGAGGGATCCGTCCCAGACGACTAACAATTTTTTACCCCCACCCCCGGTACCTTTTAAAATCCTGGTGGTCCAGTGGTGTATTGGCAGGAGCGAGCTTTCTGCGCTCCTGCCTCGCGCTGAGCACCTCCCTCGCTGGACGGCTGCCTCTGATCTCGCAGCCAGTGACACACAAGGCAGGAGCGAGCTTTTCTCGCTCCAGCCTGTGCACACGCTGCTCCCTGAATGGCTGCCGTCAGTTCTTGCGGGACTCGTGAGAACTGATGGCAGCCATTCAGGGAGTGGCTCAGGGGCCAGGCTGGAGCACGAAAAGCTCACTACTGCCTTGTACGTCGCTCCCTGAATGGGTTGCCATTCTCGCAAGTCCCGCGAGAACTGATGGCAGCCATTCAGGGAGCAGCGCAAGCCCAGGCTAGAGAGCGAAAAGCTCGCTCCTGCCTTTTGCGCCGCTGGTCGTGAGATCTGAGGCAGCCATTCAGGGAGGGAGGGGTTCAGTGCGCGGCAGGAACACGGAAAGCTTGCTCCTGCCGATACACCGCTGAACCACCAGGATTTTAAAAGGTACCAGGGTAGGGAGGGTTAAAAAACTTTTAGTCGACTGGGATGGATCCCTCCTGTCCTGGCCTACCAGTAGACCACCAGATGCAATATTTGCTCCATAAGATGCACAGGCATTTCCACCCACTTTTAGCGGGGGGGGGGGGGGGGGAGAAAGTGCGTCTTATGGAGCGAAAATACAGTAGTCAGTAACTTTGGAAAGCTATAGAATCAGGTTTAAATATCTGGTAAAGTTATCAAAGTTTTTTTTCTATTTTTCGATACAATAGTTTATCTTGAATTAAACCCGCTTGAGTAGCCTGAG
The DNA here is from genome assembly GCF_902459505.1 of Geotrypetes seraphini. Lineage (NCBI taxonomy): Eukaryota > Metazoa > Chordata > Amphibia > Gymnophiona > Dermophiidae > Geotrypetes > Geotrypetes seraphini. The sequence continues at coordinate 129,176,633 of NC_047094.1, forward strand.
ACTTGAATTTGAGAATCCATATCCTTTATCTTCCATGCTTGAGCTTTGAAATCGTCTTCATGTTTAATAATCCTTTGTGAATGTTGCTGAGTAAGAGATATTTCTGCACATGCTGTGTAAAGAGAGTCCAGTGCTGTCCTAATCGCATCAAGAGTTACCTCAGGAGGCCTTACTAGAGGCGGGATAGTTGGAATTCCCCTTCCTTCCATCTAATTTCCTTTCACTTCACCAGTCGGAAACCTCACCAGGTTGCCCAGAGTTGTTCCAATTAGAGAGTTGCGTGGGGACAGAAATCAAACCCGTCCCCGCTGGAATCTAATCCGTCCCCGCCCATGCCTATAAATTTTAGAAGTAGTTATTTCATTTAATTATGCTACTGAATTAAAGGGTCTGGTAGAGACCCATTTACAAATAAGCAAAGACACTTTATTAATTTCAAAATATTAATTGGAAAGAATACATACTTTGTAAATGGATTTCTACCAGAGCCTCTAATGTAAATATAAAATATAAATACTCAGCTGATGAGGACCCCCAAGCTGTCAGCTGAGGACTTCCTCTGCAGTTGGCCGGGGATCCCTTTTACCAAGCTTGGCAGGCAGCAGTACCGTCCCTGAGTCACAGATGCTGGCACCTTGGTGGCTCATGGATGCTGCCAGTGACTGCTGCGCTTGGTGGAGGGGAGTTCTGGCTGTCTCTAGAGAAGGTCCTCCTGGCAGTGCTTGGGGATCCCCCCAGCCATAGCAAGAGTCAGCAAATACTTCAACACTGTAGAAATAAAACCAGGAATGCATTTCCTTTTCTTTTGAATACAATGCAAAGACATCTGCTATATACATTTCCCAACGCTAACATTTTTTTTTTTTTTTTTAAATTGTCTTTATTAACAATTGCAAAGGGAACATACAACCAGGATCAGAGTAAGCATAAAAAACATCAGGCAGAAAACAGCACTTGAAAACTATAACAGCAAAAGGTGCACAATACAAGAACCCAATGGGAGTATGCCCATCACAATTGACATTTTGAAATACTAAATCCCCCAATCAAACCCACCCAAACCTCAAGCATTCGGCTTCAGATCATAACAGTCAGACAACAAACATTCCACAAGCATACCTCCAGACAGCCAACCACCCAAATGCTTTTACCTTTGTTGTCTGGAGCCTTATTTTTCCATCAAGTTGGTCCCAGTTTTTTTTTTCCGCTTTCCCGTCTCCTGCTGTCCATTGGTTCCTCCTACCATGGTCTAGCATTTATCCCTTTCTCATCTTTCGTGCCTGCCCACCAGCCCCATGACCAACATTTTTCCTTCTATCACCCCTCTCCAGCACCATGCCACATCAAAACCTTATACCACTAGCTATGGTATTCCCCAGGGATCAATATTGTCGCCACTTTTATTCAATATTTTTCTTTCTCCATTGCTCTGTATGTGTCAATCAATAGGCTTTACTACTTTCACCTATGCCGACGATGTTCAACTGCTTCATCCATTTAATCCAGATAACAAAAACGAAATAATTGAAATAAATAGAAAATTAGGAGAAATTAAACAATGGCTAAATTCAAACATGTTAGCCTTAAACGTCCAAAAATCCAAAGCACTATTTTTCCCTTGGAAAAAAGATATAAATTTAAATGCTCCGTTTACTTTAGATAATGTACAACTAAACCTAGTAAGTTCCCTAAAAATATTAGGAGTTACAATTGATGATAGATTATCCTTTCAACTAATACTGTCAGAACATGTTTCTTTAAATTGCGTATGATTCGATCAATTGCTAAATTTTTAGAGCCAAAATCATGAAACATACTTATTCATTCATTAATTATTTCAAAACTTGATTACTGTAACGCTTTATTAATAAATATCACCCAGAAAGAGAAAAAACGTCTTCAGATAGTTCAAAATACAGCAATCAAATTAATATATAATTGCAAAAAATCTGACCATGTCACGCCACTTCTGATTGAATCACACTGGCTCCCTATCACTCATCGCATTACTTTTAAAATATTACTTATAGTTTTTAAAACACTGATTACAAACGAACCCCAATTCATCAACAGATTACTCATTCCATATAGTACGTCACGCTCATTAAGATCCACAGACCAAAATCTTTTAACAGTTCCATCATTAAAAATTATTGGAACTCGTCGCACTGATATTTTTTCTGTTATAGCCCCACAATTATGGAATAGTTTGCCCCAGTATCTCAGAGTAGAAAACGATTTGAAACAGTTTAAAAGCAGCTTAAAAAGTTTCCTTTTCAAAGACGCGTTTAATGTATGAATCTAATTTTATTAATTATTTTCCTTTTTATTTCCCTTACCTGTTGTTTTTTACCATTATTGTTCTCTTTAATATATACAATTGTAGTTCTACCCTTTCTTTCCCTATGTGTCTGTTAGTCTGTATGATTTTATTTATTAGTTTTTATGACAATGTATTAAATTTTAATTAACCTGTTTTATATATTTTTTATCTGTAAATCGCTTAGCAAATTAAATTAAGCGATTCAACAAGCCTAAAATAAACTTGAAACTTGATCTCTCCCTCCATTCATTTCACCACTATGTCCAGCATTACTCCCTCTTGCATCCCTTTAATATGTTCCACTGTTCCCTCTCCACCGCAACATTTCTCCCCCTCATCTTTTTCTTCCCTATCATCTGTATCTCACTCTCTCCCTCTGACCAAAAATTCTCCTCTTTCTTCCATTCCTCATGTACACATCTCCTCTCTCCCATTTTTAAAGAACATATAACATTAAACTTAGGAAAAAAATTAAAATTAAAAAGAATATAAACCTTGACTTAACTTTTTACCACAGTTTACAAATACGAATTGATGCAAATAATGGACATATTTTCTCTGAATCTCGCAGCCAGCCCCCAAACCTATGAACCAGTAGCTTGAGAACTCTCTTGCTTTTCCTGCACCCCACCTTTGTCATTGTGAAGTTCAAAAGCAGAGCCTTCCCTCTGAGAACATCTGCTTTATTAATGATTTACCATTTTGTGTATATGAGAAAAGAAAGCTAAATCAGGCTCATGATATGCCACTGCACATTGCTGGCAGAAGTCAACAGCCCCCAATCCCTAGATTTGCTGTGGGCATTGTCACAATACCTCCATGTTAGGTAAAGCAAAGAGGGAATCACCTCAGGTTACCTTTCTTTCATCAAACTAATTCTTTGTTTTAAATTGAACACATCCTAAAACTGTACTGAAAGTGCATTGAAGCTCGCTCCTTCCTTTTCTGTCCTCCTCCCGCAAGACTGTACCTCTCCCGAGTGCTGCACTTCTTCGCAGGGCAGTGGGCCCTGTACGCTCCACATGGCTGATGCGAAGCCTTGCTTTCGACATCAGCTCTGATGGGGGAAGACTTCCGGGTCCGCTATGTGTGGCATGCTGGGAGTAATGCATGTTGCAGGAGGGCAGGAAAAGAAGATGAGTCACGGCTCGAGCTGCCTCCCAACCCCGCAGGATCCCCAAAATCATGATGGGCATTCCCACGGGATCCCCATGACCCAAAAGGGGAACCTGCTGGATCCCCATGGGTCCTGTGGGATTCCCGTCATCCCTGTTCCCTTGCAGCTCTCTAATTCAAACCATGGCATTTTCCTGCAGACTTGGCATGCCCTTGAGCAACCAATGCAGCTTTTGTAGCTTGACGTTTTCCCAAAGATGTAGGATCTTGCAGTTGTTGGGGAGGTTCCGGAAACTTCACTTCTGAGGCCCAAGCTCTCCTTCACACTTAGGCCAGCCAGTACTCCCCAAATTGAAGAGGTCATGAACCTGCCAAATTGGAGAGTTCTGTAGTTGCTGGCCAGAAGCAGGTAATTTCCCTCTCTGTTTAAGCATCGGAATGAAGACAATGTGGCACAAAACCGAACAGAAAATTTGGGTAAAGGCAGGAATGAAATAACTAGCATCCTCACTGTGGCACCATCTTGGTCCTTCTCTTGTCATTTGAAAACTTTAACCTGGAAGGTTTTGTTCCTGGTGGCAATCACTTCAATCCACAGGATCAGTGAGCTTCAGGCCCTAGTATCTCTGATCCACCTTACAAAAGATTTCTTTACATCAAATTAGTTCAGCACATGCATCCTAAGTTCAGGATCATGTCGCCTTTTCATATAGCTGCATTCCTCTGCTATCTATGAATACAGGTAAGCAATCTCTATCTCTGTTACAGGTAAGCAATTCCATTAACTTTGCTAACTGCGATTCCAGATATCTATCACCACCCCCTATTAGTACAAAAATATTGATTTTCTAATGTTTCCTCTGAGCCTCCCCCCCAAAAAAGCAAAAGCAAACAACCCAAAACAAAACACATTTCTAGTTTTTCAATTATATGAATGTCGGATGTCTCTGGACTAGCGAAAAAGATGTAACATTTTTTTATTTTGGTATTTTGGGCAATTAATTTTTCTCTGTGCCTCAATTGTAACACAACTCTGTCCTTTCTTGGGTCTCAGGTGATCATGGCCACAAACCGTGCAGACACTCTGGACCCTGCACTGCTGCGACCTGGTCGTCTGGACCGCAAGATTGAGTTCCCACTACCTGACCGGCGGCAAAAACGGCTCATTTTCTCCACAATTACCAGCAAGATGAACCTGTCTGAAGAGGTGGATCTAGAAGACTGTATCTTTTCATCCTCTGTGAAACGTATGGTCTTTGTAGGCCAGGAATCACAAAGAGAAAGATAACACTGATGATGTGCTGTCCAGCAGGCAGGGGTTATGAGGAAAGAGGGGTAACATAGACAGTGACCGTTTTCTTATTTATTTTATTTAAAAATTTATATACCGCATAAAAACTATACGGTTTACAAAATTACATGCATACATATTAAAAATACTAAAACATGTTTCGACAGAACAAACACAATAAAACATTAACTAACAGTATTATTATTAAAACCTTTTTTCAAATTCATCCTACAAGATGGAAAGACAAAATCCAATAAAAACATTTACAGGACGGTAAGGCTTCAACAGCAAATAGCATTAGCACATGAAGGCATTAACAAATAATTGTGTGTTAAACATTTTCTTAAAATTCAGTCTCTTAGTCTTTGGAGTACAGTCAGGGCATGCAGTAATTTCCACAAGTTTGACGCCTGGTGCTGTGATGGTAAAAATTAACTAATGGTACAAAAATATCTTAATAATAATAAAGCAAACTGAATTAGTGGGATGGCGCTATACAAGGGGGTGCTGATAAATCCTTGGCTTTTGTAAAGAAAACACAAGGTACAGGATTGAAAACATTTATATATTCACCACTGAGCTGCACACACTTATGACTTCATTGTTCTAACTTCTGTAACCCATCCAAGAAAATTTTTTTGGGTTGTTCACTTGTCCACAACTAATGTATCATCCTCATTGCTTGAAAACTTTTTTTCCCTTGAGATGTTTCTTGAGATTAGAAAAGAGGTAGTAGTTCGAAGGGGCCAAATCAGATGAGTAGACCAGGTATTTCAGAACTTCAAAGTGAAGATCTGCCAATTTCTGCTGCATAATGTCTACCTTTTTAGGAGCAGCATTGTCAAGTTTCAAGTTTTTATTGGTATTTGATGAATCGCTTATTCAATTTGCTAAGCGATGTACAATTTTCTAAAAAAACATAAGTTATAACATCCAATAAAATAACAAGAGACTTACAGATTAAACCAACATGAGTCAGGGAGAAGAGAAGGGAAATGTTACAATTCTTTCTTAGAGAGAATAAACACAAAGGGTAAAACAAAAGGGAGGGTAAAGAGTTAAAGGGTTAAAGTGTTTAGTTGTATAACTAAAGTTTAACTGTTAAAAGTGTCTTTAAAAAGATAGGTTTTTAAGGATTTTTTAAAAGAAGTAAGATCCTTTTCTTCTCTAACAAGATTCCTTTTGAAAGCTTGCCTTGACATTTGGAGACCAGTTGCTGCTTCAATTTGTCAAAGTACAAATCCTTAGTACTATCCTTTGCCTTGATGGATGAACCCTTTTTCAGGTAATCTATAAACAAAATTCCATCTTTTCCTAAAAGTCCCAGAAGACAAACACAAGCATCTTGCTTGATGACTTCTGTGTCTTGAATTTCCTGGGATGTAGGGAACCACTATGTCTCCATTATTTGGATTGTTCTTTTGTCTCTACATCATATACAGTGGTGCCTCACACAACGAACTTAATTGGTTCCAGGAGCAAGTTTGTTATGCGAAAAGTTCGTTATGTGAAACGCGTTTTCCCATAACAATACATGTTAAAAAAAATAATTCGTTCTGTAGCATAAAATATGCTAAGATGACATAAAAAAAGATAAATTTTTTGTTATTATTTTTATTTAGATACATCTAAAAACATACATCTCCCTGTCCTTTTACTTCCACTATCTTCCTATCCCATCTCTATTCCCTTTTGTCCCTCTCCCCATGATCAATCATCTCACCACCTCTCTCTGCCCTCACCCTCAGGGTTCAAGATTGCTTCCACTCTTTTTCCTGTTGTTCTCTCTGCCTGTCACCCTATGATTTAGCATCCCTTCTGCCCTTGTCCAATATTTCCCCTTCTCTCCCTCCCTCTCATCCCCTGCTCCAACATGTGCTTTCAGCGGCCTTCTCCCCCCTTAAGCGTCTTTTCTTCTCCACTCCACCTTTCCTCCCTCCCTGCCTCCACCTTTGTGGCGCTTTTGCACCCGACCGACAACAGAACAGGCCCGGTCGGACAAATCTCCCTGTCCTGTAGCCGCGAATCTAAATTACCTTCTTACAGCAGCTGGATTATTGAAGCTGCTGTAAGAGGTAATTTAGATTCGCGGCTACAGGGCAGGGAGGTTTGTCGGCCGGGCCTGTTGTCGGTCGATCGGGGGACCTGACCAGCTGTGCACATTCTTCGGGGCGGACCGCCCCCTCCCCCCTCTTTCGTTCGCCATTGCCTTCTTCCTACCTGCCCTGCCGCAGCCGCACACAGCCGACCGGAAGTCTTCCTGATGTCGGCGCTGACGTCGGAGGAAGGGAGGGCTTTGCTTAAGCCCTCCCTCCGACGTCAGCGCTGACATCGGGAAGATTTCCGTTCGGCTGTGTGCTGCGACAGGGCAGGTAAGGAGAAGGAGACTACCCTCGCGGCTCGACCAACCCCGCAGGAACCCCGGAAGGATGCAGCTCGGGCGACTTCGTTGTGTGAAACGAAGTCCGTTGTACGAATCAAGACATAAAGTTCGTTGTGCGCAGCGTTCGCTGTGCGAGGCGGCCGTTATGCGAGGCACCACTGTATATTCAAGTTTAATCCATAATTATAAGATGGTTCAAAAATCCCACAGGATTTCACTAAAATTGATCCAAAATGAGGCAACCACTCATTCCAGTGCAATAGGTGTGTCATTCTAGTCAAGTGGGTTATCTTCATAAGGCCACAAGCCATATGCAGAAGGAATCCACTCTGGATTTTTTCTGTGTCCTTCCTACTTCACTGGGAGGTCTACTGCCACCTGCAATTTTTCCCTTCTGCATGTTAGCTGGAAGGAGTGTTTTAGTTCTGCTCTCCCCTTTTCTTATTTTATTTAGTGTTTTTCAATGTTTTCAGTATCTTCAGTGCTTGGAACTTTTATCCTTGTCACAGCTCTGCCTGCATAGAGAAGAAGCAGACTGCAATCTGCAGCTAACAGGCCGATCCCTGGTGTGGTACCTGTTAGCCAGCTTGCTTTAGTGTTTTTGGAGCCCAGGGCTGACCCCACCTACTTTCCTCACCTACTGTTTTGCAGGGGTTTGAACGCAGGCTGTCAGGCATCCGTAGGAGATTCAGTGATGTCTCGCAGGGAACAAACTGCATTTTTCATCTCCCCTCCCCCCCTTTCTGGTATAACAAAACCAAAGAAGCTTTTTACTCTTTTTTTTTTCTAATAAATATATTCATATAAATTTTTTTTATCAACTATTGTGAATCAAGTGCATTTTATAAATATGAAATGTGAGACCCCCTTCTATTCAAAATTATTTTCTAAAATCATTATATAAATTTCCATTTAAATTTTCATTATACATGAATGTTCCAATATCACTCCACAGTTCTCTTCTTCCATTAGCACGTTTCTCTTAAATCACTTTGTGAATAGTATTTTCAGTAGCTTGCATTCTTTGTTCACTTTCCATTGACTCCAAGCTGACTTTTTAAAATCACTGATGTCTAGCTCAGTGTATCTCAAACTGTGTGCTGCAGCACACTAGTGTGCCTTTTGAGATTTTAAGTGTTCCGCAGCTCACAGGGCAGGAAGAGGGGCTCCGGTGCCTGTGTCAGCTGACTTCTACTGGCTGGGACTCCTGCCTTCCTCATCTCTGCACCCCCAGGACTCCTGTCTTCCTCGTCTATGTGCCCCCAGACCAGCAGTGGCAGCTCTGTGTGCATTGTAGAGTCATCTCAGCATGACTCAGTGCTCCCTAGTTGGGATGCCTTCTTGTGTGCAGTTCACCTGTGCCTCAGCTTCATCTCATATGGAAAATGTCTCACAGGACACATCTTCTACCCAGTCAGCTGCTGTCCAGGACGTGGGAGACCTCTGTCCCGGAGATAAAGATGATCATGATCATTGTGCTGAACCCTTATTTTCAACATATGCTACTCTTGTGGCAGGGGACCCAGGACTATATGCAATCTCTTTGGCTCATGCTTTGGCATTTAAACTAGGAGAGATCTTACAGTTTTGCGTTTAAGTATGCAGTCTTGCTAGATCCTATTTCATTCATAATCTGCATGAGTTGGATTTAGCCGGCTCCTTCTTCCTCCTCCCTTATTTGTGGAGTGTGAGCACAGTCTTCAGTGTTTCTTTGGCATCTTGATATTAACCTCTTGCTCTCCGAGCAGTGGGACTCTCTAGAAGGAACACTCAGATAGCAAGAGCCATGTCTAGGCTGTACCCTATAGCACGAGAGTATCAGCTTTGTAGTCGGCCTGGACTGGATTCCCTGGTTGCTCGGGTTACTATACACATCTCCCTAACGAAGGTGGAGTTGTGCTTAAGGATATGCAGGACTGCCGAGTGGATGTAGTACTCGGGAGACTTTTTGAGGTTGTGGTTTTGGGAGTCAAAGCTGCCTTGGTGGCATCTTTTGTCACACCCATTTGTCTATCCAGACTGCACTTTGGAGAGCGAGGGTAATGAACCTTTTTCATCTTCTGAGGATTATTTGTTTGATCTTATTTGTTTTACTGAATTATGTATGTAAAGATATGTAAACCGTTTAGGTTTAAGCGGTACAGAAATTTTTAAAATAAAAATAAATAATATTATGGATTATGTAGCTGATGCCCTGTATGACATTATTTGGGTCCTAGGGAAGGCATCAGCTTATCCTGTTCTGTGCGCAGAATGCTCTGGGTCAGACAATGGACAGGGAACTCTAGATCTAAAGCTACTCTTTGCCAGATTCCCTTATAAGGAGCAACTATTATATGGCAAAGGCCTAGATGATCTCATGAATTCTTTAGTGGACCAGCACCCCAAGTCGCTGTCTGATAGACCCAGAGCTTCTATAGTTTAGAGCACTTTAATTTTTGTGGCTCTAGGCGATCTTGTTAGTATTTTAGTGCCACGTTGCAAAGGTTATCACAGGACTACAGGCAGAGGATTTCTGGTCTCTGGTACAACCAGACCGCCTCTTCCCGAGCTCCATCTGCCAAGAAGTTGAAATAACACCAGGCTGAGGGAGGCTCTTCTGCATATTGGAGGCAGGTTCTCAGAGTGTCTGCAAGCCTGGAGTCAGATTTTGCCCGATCGCTAAGTTCTGGACATCATTCAGTCCAGTTGCAAGTTGGAGTTTGCCTGATCTCTGAGGGTTTGATTTGTAGACTCTCCTGCAGGTCGCCCAGAAAAGGCAGAAAAGGTTCAAGCCACTGTGAGAAGGTTGCTGGATATTCAGGCTATAGAGCCGATGCCGCCTGAACACTCAGGCTCAGGCAGATACTCCATATACTTTTATCGTGCCAAAAAAGCTGCGACGATTGGACCTTACATCAATGCAGCACTCAAGTTTTGCTTTTTCGTATGGAGATAGTTTGCTCTATCATAGCAGTGTTGACAACGGGAGAGTTCCTAGCCTCTCTGGATCTGACGGAGACCTACTTGCATATTTTTCCAGAGCATAGGAAGTTTCTCAGATTTCATGTTCTTGAAAATCATTAACAGTTTTAAGCTCTGCCCTTTGGGCTGGCAACAGTGCCACGTATGATTGTGGTGGCAGTTCCACCAAAGTGATGGTTGTGGTGGCAGCTTACCTACGCAAGATGGGACTGCAGGTACAACCCTACCTGGACGACTGGTTAATCAGAGCCCCTTCATTGTCAGGGTCAGCATGGTGGCTCAGATGATCAGAGTCCTGGAGGATTTGGGCTGGATTGTGAACTACCAAAAGAGCATTTTGATGCCAACTCAATTCCTGGAGTATCTTTGAGTCTTGTTAGACACTGGCAGCCAGCTGTGTATTTCTACCAGAGGCATGCAGACACAAGCTGTGCTCCCGGATTTCTGGTCTTTTGATCAAGTCTCCATCGGCATGGGACTATCTTCAAGCTCTGGGGTCCATGGCAGCTACAATAGATGTAGTGCCTTGAACGAGAGCCCACATGTGTCCTCTCCAGATGACGTTGCTTTCCTGCTGATCTCCTCAGATGGACGCCTTACAGAAATCTCTGCCATGGACATTGGGGACTCGTGCCAGTGTGGACTGGTGGCTTTGTCCACAGTCCCTTTTCAAGGGCGTGCCTCTTCAGATTGATTACTGGGTAGTTGTCACGACAGATACCAGTCTCCTGGGCTGGGGAGAACCCTCTTACAATCAATATCCACTTCAGGGCCGTTGGACACCCTCTCAGAAAAGGTGGTTGATAACAGGCTGGAACTGCATGCCCATCTGGTTGGTTCTGAAGAAATTGCAGAAAACTCTAGAAGATCAAGCAGTCAGTCTTCTCTGATAATGCGACTGCGCTGGCATATGTCAAATCGGCAGGGAGGCACCAAGAATTCATCTCTGTGTCTGGAAGCCCGACTGCTCATTCACTGGGAGGAGTGACATCTTCAGGCACTGACTTCCTCAGCAGACAGACCTTGGATCCGGGCGAGTGGATGCTATCGCAGGCAGCATTTCAGTCCATTATCCAACACTGGGGTCATTCCCAATTCGAACTCATTGAGACAGCGAAAAACAAAAAGGCAGTCTGATTCTTCAGCCAAAGATTCAAACCCAGCAGCAGTGGCTAGACGTGCTAGTCTATCCGTGGCCTCGGGACTTCTTGTTGTACAGCTTTCCTCCCTGGCCCATGATAGGCCGAGTTGTTCAACTGGTTATAGCTCATCAGGGAAGAGTCATTCTGGTGGCCCCAGATTGGCCTTGGCCTTCAAACGCAAATTTGAGGCATCTTCGTACAGGCCATGGTCTCCAGTTGCAAGTGCATCCAGACCTGCTTTCATAGTGTCCAGTTTACAACATAGCTATTGAATGCAAGGCGTTCAAGTGTAAAGGATATTCAGATGTGGTCATTGCCACCCTTCTCAAAACTAAGTCAATTACAGTTTCTGCCTATGCTAAGGCATGGAGGACTTTCATCATTGGTGCGTCCAAGAACGTGTGGAGTCATTTTCAGCTCCAGTTTCGGCGCGCGGTGAAGGCGAGCGGCAAAGGCGCTTGCCTTAGCGAAGAGTGCCTTTGCGAAGGAGCCTTGAGAAGGAGCCCAGGCAGCCCAGCAGCATTATCTTATCTAATATCTAACTTCTGTATAATACTTCTTCTCTACTCATTTCTCTCTTCTCTCTCTACTCTTTCAGCTACCTGCGCGCCGGGCAACACTCAAACATACCGTGGGACAAAGGAACCAGAAGAAAAAGGAAATGGAGGCTGTAGGAACCCAGCAGAGCTACCCAGTATACTGCACCGGGTGTCATATGTACGACTACCTCCCCTCCGGGAGGCAGGCGTACATATGCGGTCGATGCCAGGAACTGGATAGCCTGAAGAAGGAAGTCGGGAGACTGCAGGTAAGAGTCCAGGAGCTGGAGGGACTCTGCACCATAGAGGAGCCATGCTGGGAAACTGAAGAAACCACCAGGGAGAACCACATCACGGAACAAGTTAGAGAACTCGAGAAGTTCATCGAGGAGGCCTGCAGGATGGTGGAGGCACAGGACCATCAACACACCAGGAGAGAACCAACAGTTGGACAACAGATTCCACCAGACGCCATGGGAGTAGGACCTTGCGGAGGACTTGGACAGGCAGATGAAGTGGAGACCTGACAGAACCCGGAGGAAGGACTAGCGGACGGCGCAAACGACACAGATCTGAAACCAGAGAGACAGCTGAGGAAAGGGAGATCAGCTTTCGTAGTTGGAGACTCAATCCTGAGAGGAGTGGACAGTCACATAGCTGGAGGGAGAGAGGACCGACTAGTGACATGTCTCCCGGGGGTAAGAACGAAGGACGTCATCGACAGAATTGGAAGGATCCTGGAGGGAGCCGAGACGGAGGAGACAGCAGCAGTAGTCCACATTGGAACCAACGACGTCAGCAGGAGGAACTTCAACAGGAGTACACTAACTGACCAGTTCAGGATCCTGGGGAGGAAACTGAAACTGAGGACAAGGAAGATAATATTTTCATCCTCGTTTATGTTCGTTTAATTACATGTTAAATTTACTCTCCCTTTTTTTAAATTTTGTACATTGCTTAGAAGTATGATAAGCAATCAAATTTTAAATAAAACTTGAAACTTGAGTAGAACATTTGTTGGGAAATTTCCCGTTTTTGTCCTTCACATAATTCCGATGGAGCTCTTGTTTGCTTGGATACTAACTACAAGTGGCAGTAGAGCTCCTTGGGAAGTAGGAGGGACACAAAAAAAATCCAGAGTGGATTCCTTCTGCATATGGCTCATGGCCATAGGGAGATAACCGCTTGTCTAGAATGACACACCTATTTACTAGAAAAGTTATGATCAAGTTAAGGACATAAATCTCTTATCTTCTTTGACTGCATGCTTCAGATGTGGCTCGTCCGGATAAGATTTCAGGTGCTGACATTAATTCCATATGCCAGGAGGTAAGAGCTAAGTCCTGCTGTATTGGTAATGATATTTCTAGAGTGCTATCAGTGTACATAGGGCTGTACAGCTCACAAAGCCAGTGATAGAGAAACTGCCTTTCTGGGTCTCTGATGTCAATACATCCTGTGTTACTGCCTATACAGGGACATGTTCTCTCTACATCTTATGCCTTTTCTTTCTTCTCTTCCCTCCCCAGGGTGGTATGCTGGCTGTGCGGGAGAACCGCTACATCGTGCTAGCCAAGGACTTTGAGAAAGCATACAAGACTGTTATCAAGAAGGATGAACAGGAGCATGAGTTTTATAAGTAGAATCACACAGGATAGCCTCACTCCTTGGTTCTGTACCCTCTTGAAACAGTAACGCTTTCTTAATCCATCCTTCTGTCCTCTGAGATCCAAACCATAATCAGATTTGTGTATCTGTGTTGTGACTTGCACTGAAGTCTACAATAAAACTACCTTGTTTATAACTACTTTTTTTGTAATATCTGAAAATGGTTTCAGTTTTGGATGTTTGGAGTGGAGAATTTTTAGAGTTCTGCTATTACTGTGCATATACAGGCAGCCCCTGAGTAAGGAACATCCGACTTACGTCAGACTTGTAGTTACGGACTGGGTCTGGGTTCTCCCTTATGTGTCCTCCCTCCTACAGGCGTTTACCTTTTCTAGCCGGCTCCCTCCTTTTCCTTCTTTCCAGCCATGCACTTATTTTCTCGACAGCCATGGGTAGCTGTTCTTAAAAGCTGCCCACGGCTGGCCTGGAAGTCTGCCTTCTGACATTGGGGAAACTTTGTGGGTTACAAGTTGGCCTCCACCCCCCCCACCAGCCAATGCTAAATTTGTTTCCATACTGAAGGAGAGCTGCCGGCTTTCTCTCATCTGGTAGCGCCGGGGGCCTAAGACAGGAGGCGGGGTCTCTCTCCAGCCCGGCACAGTTCTGTTTGACTTGCTCCAGCATCATGTCGACAGAGTCCTCGTCTTGGCCGGGTACAATAAAGACAAAGACCTAGTTGGTATGCACAGTGAAGAGGCAGTTGATGCTCTAGTTCAGTGGTCTCAAACTCGCAACCTGGGGGCCCTCGGTATGTTTATCATACTCACAAAAGTAAAATAAAACAGTTTCTTGATCATATGTCTCTTTAGCTATAAATTACAATATTATTATTAAGACTTTCCTTTTGGCTAATAATATTTTGCATGAGGTAAAAAACTCTTTATAGTTTATAAATCTTTCCTTTTGGCTAAGGAAAGATTTATAAACTATAAAGAGTTTTTTACCTCATGCAAAATTGTCATTTCTTTAATAAGTCATGAACTATTTTTTTCTGAGGCCCTCCAAGTACCTACAAATCCAAAATGTGGCCCTGCAAAGAGTCTGAGTTTGAGACCATTGCTCTAGTTGGTGAACATGCTCGATAGGAGTGGAAAGACCTGTCCTCACATAGCTTAATTACTACTTTGAGCCAGACTGCATTACTGTTTTGCCAAAGACAGGAAAGAAGGGAGGGAGGAGGCATAAACTTGAGATACAGAATGGAGAGAGGGGAGCATGAATTGGGATAGGGTGGAAGAATGGAGAAATTGAGGGAAAAAGATGCTGAGGTGGGGGAAGAAATAGAAAGGGAGGATTGTTGGGCATGGGTGTCTGAGGGAAAGGGAGATGGTACACATGGGGAAATGGAGAAAGAGAATTTGGGGACATAGCGAGGGAGAGAATTATTGGACATGGTGGTGGTAGAGGAGTGAGGTAGAGATGCCAAGGGAAGAGAGATGGAGAGAATTATTGGATGTGGTGGTGGAGAGGGAACAGTGGGACAGATGGAAAGGGATCCCCTTCCAGTATGCAGTATGGTGAAGAACAAAAGTGTAAACCTTTCTTTTTTTTCTTTCTGTTTAAACTATAGGCAGTCCCAGGGTTAAGAACATCTGACTTAAATCTGACTCATACATATGAACTGGGGTCTTCTTCTCCCTTCCTGTCCCAACATGTTCTTCGTCATCCTTCCCTCCCTTTGTGCTGTGTCCCAAATTCGTGTTTGCCTCCCTCCCTACTGCAAGTGTTTACCTCCTGGCCAGCTCCCTCCTCCCTGCCATACTTGTCTTCACAAAGCTGCGGCCATGGTTCATACACACGGTCGCGGCTGACCTGGAAGCCTTCCCTCTGATGACAGTGAAAAGGCTTCTGGATCAGCTGCAGGCAGCAAGCAGGAGCTGCTGCTCGTGGCTTTGTGTAAAGAAATGCAGATGAGAGGAGGAAGCCAGCTAGAGGAGTTAAACACCTGTGGGAGGGAGGCAGGCATGAATTTGAAACACAGCACAAAGGGAGGGAAGGATGATGGGGACGTTGGGACATGGAATGGAGAAACAATCACGTTGGGATACAAGGAAGGGAAGTTTCAAGTTTAAGTTTATTAGAGTTTTAATATACCGACTATCAAGCAAATATCTAGCCGGTTTACATAAAATTTAAAAAAAATTTTCTATAAAGAGGTACAATAATTATAAAATATTAAATAAATTAAAATATGTAGTGAACATTAATGACTTTAACATAACAAACTGGATAGTGAGGGCAAAAGGGGAAAGGGTGGGTAAAGTTACATTGTAGAGAGAAAAATGGAGATAGAAGGGTTGGGGTTATAACAAATAGGGTGGGGAAAAATGTATGTGATGTAGAGTAGTATGTAAAAGTATGATAATAAAGAGAAGTTTAAACGGAAGAAAATGTGTCAAGAAATAGGAATGTTTTTAAGCTCTTCTTGAATTTATCGAGATTTTGTTCTTCTCGGAGTGGTTGTGGAAGAGAATTCCACAGTGTCGGGGCAGATACCGCAAAATTTATTTTTCGTGTGTAGTAAAATTCTTTTATAGACGGAATTGGTAGGAAATTTTGATTTGTAGATCTCAGAATTCGAGAGGAGTATTGAGGAATGAGTAATTTGTGAAGAAATAATGGCAAGTGTGAAGATTTTATTTTGAATGTCAGTAGAAGAAGCACAAACGACAAAGGATGGAGGGGAGGGATAGGAGCATGAACTTGAGACAGAGGATGGAAGAATGGAGACAGAGGATGGAAGAATGGAGAGAGTGAGGGAAAGATGCTGGGGTGAAGGAGGGCATAGAAAGGGAGAATTGTTGGGCATGGGTGTCTGAGGAGAGATGGTGCACATGAAAATGAGAATTGATGCACATGAAAATGAAAGAAGAATTGGTCATAGGGAGGGAGAGAGAATATTGGACATGGTGGGAGAGGTGTGAAGTACACATACATGGGGAAGAGAGTGATGAAAGAAACATTGGATGTGGTGGTGGAGATGGAACAGTGGGATGGATGAAGAACGAAAGTAAGTGTAAGCCTATCTTTTTTTTTTCTATTTCTTTCTACAGAACTTTATTTTGAAAATTGTTTAATGTTTAATGTTTTTTTAATGTTTTTATATATATTTTTTATCATGAAATTTTATTAAATGTTTTATCAAATTACAAAAAAGAATAACAGTCAATCAATATCAGAGTCATGGAACAACAAACGGGTAAGAGCAAATCAAGTTTAAGTTTCAAGTTTATTTGCATTTGATGAATCGCTTATAAAAATTTCTAAGCGATGTACAATTTAAAAGCCACAAGTGGTGGTCTCACGTACAATTTAAACAAGTTTATCGTAAGACAAACAATATAAATCAATTGGCAATATGACAATTGAAATAGACAAACAGTGTGAAACAATTAGCATTAATACGATTACATTGGAGACAAACATGAAAGAGTAGGAAAGGAGGGAAAAGTTACAATATCGTTATTGTTGAGAATTTACATAAAAGGGAGAACACGTTAAGGTACAAGGGGAAATGGTAGGATTGATGGTCAGAAAAATGTAAAAATAAAGGTGTGCCAAATATTCAGTCACAGCAGAGAAATGTTAAATGCATATAATAAAAAGGTAAAAACATGTTCTAGAATGTTGTGCTAGATAGTAGGAGAGTACTCAGAAAGAAAAAGGTTAAAGAGGGAAAAATAAGAAAGCAATAGGGAATGAAGAAGAGAAGAGTCCCCCAGAGGCCACAGAAACAGAGAAGAAAAGGAGAAATGAGAGAGAGAGAAATAACATGTAGAAAGTGTTAGGCATTAACTTATTGGTGATAAGGTATTAAAGAGAATTCAAATATTCGCTGAAATTAGCTCATTTAACATGGATTTTAGTGGTCAGAGGCATAGTAGCAGAGATCAGCATTTCATGTTTGTGTTGTAGTAGGACAGATTGGTACCAGAAGTGTACATTTAGAGAGTCAAACGATTTCCAATTAGATAGTGTGAGTCACAAAGCGACAATGAGAAGTGTATTGAACAGGGCATTTTGAGATGCTGGTAAGCTGAGCAAAGGAGCCTCCGATTTCAGTATGACTATTGTAGGGGAGAAATCTAAAGCATATGGAGCAGAGTGCCCGGAAATGGTTTACAATTCCAGCATTTGTTGGAAGACAGGAGACCTGCAACATGTAATTTTTGAGGTGTCCAGGTGGCTTTGTGGTGTAGGAAGAACATGGAATGCATAGAATTGGCTGAGGGAATAGTTTGGATGGTTTTAGACCAAAAAGCACCCATTGTCTATCATGTAGTTGGCAATTTAAGTCTAGTTCCCAGGATTTTTGTAGGGGGATATGAACATCAGATTGGGAATTCAGTAGTATTTTATAAAGATGAGAAGCGACATGACCTGTGTTCAAGAATTTGGGGAATAGTGTGAGCATAGTAAGGGTTCCCATAGCTCTCATTTGTAAGATTTTAGTTTTTTTTTATCATTGATAAAACGTTGAGACCGGAAGGGCAAATTTATCTTGTAATTCAGAAAATGTCAAAAGTTGTAAAGAGGGGGTACAGACATCTGTTAAGTATTATATTCCAAGTCTGCCCCATTGAGGCCAAAATACTGGCTTCTTATTTATAAGAAAAGATGAGTTATACCAGAGGGAAATATATGTTGAGTTTCTAATGGGTATATCTAACAATTCGTCAAATTCAATGAGACAGGTAGCAGATTGAGAAATGATGGGGTTTGTAGAAGAAAGTAAGGCATCAGAAGTTAATAAGGAGGCTAATGATAGATAGGCTGGAAAAAGAGCATATTCTAGTCGAAGCCATAGAGGAAGATAGACATATGAAGGAGAGAACCAGCGGCTAGTATGTTGTAGAATATAAGCTTTATGATAAGTTAGGAAATCTGGAAGAAAAATCCTTGCTCTGGTTTTTGGAACTTTAAAGTTTTTTAAGAGCTATCTTAGATGGTTTATTATTCCATAAAAAAGCACTTATGTATTTATCGACCATTTTGTAGAAGTGAGGCGAAAATATGTAAGGAATCATGCTGAGTACGAAATTAATTTTAGGCGCCACTACCATCTTAATAGTCTCTATTCTACCCCACCAGGAAAGATGAAGGGGGTGTTAAGATTGTATTAATGATTTGAGGATAGTAATGAGATTGTCACCATTATGTTTGATAGTAACAGGTAGGGATGTATAGAGATTGATTCCCAAGTATTTTATATGTGACGGGGACCAAAGGAGGTTAAATGTCTGGATCAATTCAGGACGAGAACACATATTAAGAGGCAGTACTTCTGTTTTCTGTTTGTTTATTTTGTAACCAGAAAATGAAGAGAAGGACTGAATTAGATTAAAGAGAGCAGGAAGGGATTTATCTGGTTTGGTGAGATATAGTAGGACATTATCGGCATATGCTGAGAGTTTATATACGGTTTTATTATGTGGGATGCCTGAAATGTCCTCATGGGAATTGATGGCTAAAAGAAGTGGTTCAAGGGCTAAATTGAAAAGATATGGAGAGAGGGGACATCCTTGATGGGTACCCCGTTGCAGAGTGAAAGAGAGTGACAGGATGTTATTTGTAATAACAGAGGCCCTAGGACCAAACCATTGCATTGTTTGAAATAGGTGAGACCATTCCACCCTATGAAATGCTTTTTCAATGTCTAAAGAAAGAGTTATACATGGTTCTTGAAAAGAGTTGGCAATGGAACTTAAATGGAAAAAGACGAGAGTTATCTGTTATGAGTCTGCCTGGCATAAAACCGACCTGGTGGGAGGAAGTAATTTTGCTAATATGATGTTGAAGTCTATGAGAAAGGACTGTAGCATAAATTTTGTAATCAACATTTAAGAGTGATATAGGTCTATAATTGGGGATTTTTATTGGGTTTGGGAATAATCGTGATTATAGCATCAAGGAAGTGACTGTTGGAAATCCTCTGAGGATTGAAAGAGTTAAATAGGGATGTGAGTATAGGGTACAGTTTTTGCTGGAAGGTTTTGTAGAATTCCACCGTAAGCCCATCTAAGCCAGGTGATTTCCCAGAGGACAAATGATTTTTGTAAATCAGATGTGGTAAGACTAGTAGAGTTTAGAGAGGCCAAAAATTGATTAATATTGTGATTGATCAGATGTATCAGAGAAATAGAGCTGAGAGTAAAAGGAATGAAAGGCTGTGAAAATAGCGGAATGTGAAGAGAGAAGTTGTCCATTAGAATTTTTTATGACTGGGATCTGTATTTTAACCTGTTTTCTTTTAAGGTAGTTAGCTAGCATTTTACTGCTCTTATTCATTTCTACATAGTATTTAATAGAGGTAAGGAAAATATCTTGTGCAGCAAGGCTAACTAGTATATTATATGTGTTTTTCAGTTTGTATATTTCAGGTAATAGGTTTTTATCATTAGAGGCAAAGAACATTTGTTCTTGGTTTTTAATTTGAGATTAAATATTAAAAAGTTCCCGTCTATTTTGTTTTGTTTGGTAGGCTTGAATAGAGATTAGTTCGCCTCTAAGGGAGACTTTAAAAGCTTCCCACAAAGTTAGTGCGTCCATTGATTCAGTCAAGTTAAATAAAAAGAATTCATCCATAAATTTAGCTAATCTTTGTTCAGTAGTGTCATCCATTAACAAGGAATTAGATAGTCTCCAAATAGAAGATTTGGTCAGACGAATGGAAGACCATTGCAACATAATAGATATCGGGGCATGATCTGAGATGACTATAGCGTTAATATCAGTGGTTGTTAGATGAGGAACCAGTAAGTAATAGATAAGAAAATAATCAATTCTTGAATAGCTGTGATGTGGCGAGGAAAAGTACGTATAATCTTACATCTGGGTGTTGCAACCTCCATGGTTCAGTCAGATTTTAATGTTTAATAAGGGAATGTAGAGTAGAGGTAGCTTTAGTTGGAGCGATAGAGGAGAGAGAGTGTCTATCTAACCATATATCCAGAGGTAAATTAAAGTTGCCGGCCATTATGATAGGGAGAGGGTTAAAGTCTGAAATAGACTGGAAAAGATGCGTAAAGAACTCGGGGGAGTCAATGTTTGGAGCATACACATTGCCAAGAAGAACTTCTTGTGAAAAGATTTGTGCTTTAACTATTAGCCATCTACCATCCAAATGGTGTTTAGATTCTAGAAGTTGGAGAGAGACATTTTTGTGAGATAAGATTGCAATACCATGTTTTCTACCAGTTTCTGGAGATTCAGCAACATAATTTAGCCAATCTTTGAAGCTCAAAAAGTGTAAAAATGATAATGATGGAAACTTGATAAATAAATTTTTTTAAAAAACTCATTGGAAATATGAGTCTCTTGTAAAAATAAATAAATAAATAAAAATTGATGGTTTAAGTTTTTTAAGATGAGTGAAGATTTTTTTTCCTTTTGATTGGATGTCATAAACCATTTACATTCAAGGATACACAGGTGAGTGTAGATAGGACATCAGAGGTAGACATATTGAAAGGGACAATTGTTGGGCCTGAGTACAGAAAGAAATGAAAGAAAGGATGCAAAGTCAGAAGAAAATGCAACCAGAGACTCATAAAATCACCAGACAGCAAAGGTAGAAAAAATGATTTTATTTTCAATTTAGTGATCAAAATGTGTCAGTTTTGAGAATTTATATCTGCTTTGCACTATATTTGTATCTATTTTGCACTATATTTGTCTATTTTTCTATAGTTACCGAGGTGACATTGCATATTTTAAAGTCATCTGCCTTGACATCTTTGAAAACACCCCAAATATAAATGATAATTAATATTTTCTCTGCGTATAGTGTGCTTTGTTGTTGTTTTTTTTTAATTCGATGGTTACCATTATGTTGATATGTGTACATGAAAAATGAATGGAAGAAATTGGGGGCGGGACTAACAATTAATAGATGTCCCGTTTTGATTAAAAAAATAAATGGTCACGTTATAGTTGGGTGGAGGAAGATCTTTTGAGGTAGTCTATCTCAAATAGAATGTTAATTAAAAGATGTTAATCACTCAGCGGTGGACTGTCCAAAAAGCACTACATTGATTAACAGCACAATGTGTACGGGTAGACTCAACAATGACAGTGATTCAGCAATTCTGCCTTTGTCAAGAGTCTAATAGATCATAAATATAAAATCAAATAGATGCACATAAATAAACATACTAAAAACACAATTGTACTTTTAAAACCAAAATCGGATAAATTAAGCTAAAACCAAAATGACCACAGAATATCAAAATAATTTATGCATACTTAATGTGACCACACGTCCCGTTTTGAACAGGACCGTCCCTTTTTCTGATCCCCTGTCCCATTGTCCCCACGCACAGCTTCGGGATGCCGAAATGTCACATTTTCAGAGACTGCTTCCTGAAGCTGTGTGGGGACAATGGGACAGGCGATCGCAGAGAATGGGCTCTCCCCCTGCTTCCCCGCCTGCCGCCATAACAATTGCAGGAAAGGCATGTCCAGGCACCGGCCCAGAAGCCTCCCGATGTCAATTCTGACTTCGGAGAGGAAGTTCCGAGCCAGCCAATCGATGTCAGAATTGACGTCGGGGAGAAGGCTTCTAGGCCGGTGCCTGGACATGCCTTTCCTGTGGTTGTTGTGGCAGCGGGGGGCAGGAAGCAGCAGCGGGCGGTAGCAGACCGGGTTGGGGGAGCACAAGAATCTGTGGTACACCAGGCTTTGGAGGGAGAGAGGCAGACAGACAGGCTGGCTGGTTTCAGCACGGCAGGGAGGGAGGTAGGCTAATTGGATGGCTTCGGGGGGAGGGGGTGGGACAAAAGCTAGAAGGCAGTAAGGGAGACATAGGAAGGAGGGAGGGAGGAAGGAAGGAAAGAAAGAGGCAGAGAAAGGGGAGGGGGGGTTGTAACCAGAAGAAAGACTAGAAAAAAAAAGTCCTGGCAGGACATGGCAGGCCAGGGATGGTAGCAGGTGTTGAGTTTTTCTCTTTCAAAAAGTTTAAGGTTACCAGATGCCAAATTTACCCAGATATGTCTTCATTTTAGAGGACTATCCAGATGGCTTTCTCCCTTGTCCAGGGTATTCTTCCCTGTCCCTCACCTTTCTCCAGCTCCACTGAAATTTAATCTTCAGGCCAGATGACAGCAGCAGCGAGGTAAGGGGAGGCTACAACAGCCCATTGAGCCCAGTCCCCTCTACAGTCCCTCAGCTTCCAACTTTATGTTTAACATCCAAATATATATTTTCCATCCACAACCACTCATCTCATCTCCTAGCAATTAAAGGGCTTAATTCCAAAACTTGCTTTTGGCAAAATATGAACTATAGTTTTGTATAGACAAAGGATACATGTAATTAATTGTTGGGATCAAAAGTGTGTTTGTCCTTTGCCTACAGCCAAATTAAAATAAGTTTTGTTTCCAAAATCAGCTACCAGTAAGTCAAGGAATATGTAAATTCTGAAGCCAGTTAAGTCTTGTAGTTACATGACTGACCCCCCCCCCCAAAATAAATAAATAAATAAATAAAAAGAAGAAAAGAAAGGCCTGGACCAAAGGGAAGACAGGAGGCAGATGCAGGACTATGGGAGGTTCAGACAGAGGGGGGGGGGAGATCCTGAGGAAGAACAGAGGGATGCAAGATCATAACAGAGGAGGGGGAGAGAGAGAGGGAGACCTGGAACAAAGGTACAAAGGAGAATTGACACTGGATCTGGGGAGAGAAAGGGAAAAGAGAGAGACCTGGACCCAAAGGGGATGAGGCTGGATTGTGAAAGAAATGTTGGATGCAAAATAAAGAAAGAAAGAGAAATATTGGATGCACAGTCAGAAGGAAGTGCAACCAGAGACTCATGAAATCACCAAACAACAGGTAGGAAAACTGATTTTATTTTCAATTTAGTGATCAAAATGTGTCAGTTTTGAGAATTTATATCTGCTGTCTATATTGTGCACTATATTTGTCTATTTTTCTATAGTTACTGAGGTGACATTGCATATTTTAAAGTCATCTGCCTTGACATCTTTGAAAAAACCCCAAAACTCGTAAATGATGATTAATATTTTCTCTGCGTACAGTGTGCTTTGTGTTTTTTAAACATTTTATGGTTACTATTATGAATTTATAAAATATTGTGTGCATATGAAAAATGAATGGAAGAAATTGGGGCTGAGGCTGGGCTAAGGTGGGATTGGGGGTGGGGCTAGGGCAGGACTGAAAATTAATAGATGTTCCATTTTGATGAAAAAATAAATGGTCACATTATGCATACATCAAGAATCTAACAGAAATAAAATCAAATAAATACACACACAGAGATACTAAAAACTCAAATGTGTTTTTAAACCAGAGCTGGATGAAGACAACAGGATATCTCGATGAACTTGTACATACATCTAGTGACTCGTTTACATTACATTACATTACAGATTTCTATTCCGCCATTACCTTTCGGTTCAAAGTGGATTACAAAAAGAGTTATGGAAGAAGGGTTACAACTTTAGATCAGAGAAGGTTTCCAAGAGAGGGAAAAGTAGGATCTGGGGTTAGGGAGGGGATGGTAAGAGGGGGGTTATGCTTTATCATGGTATTAAGCTTTATTAAGGGATTTCTTGAAGAGTATAGTTTTTATTTCCTTTCTGAACATCTTGTAGTCTGGGGTTGTTGTCAATAGGTTGGAGACTTGGTTGTCTATCTTCGCTGCCTGAGTGGCCAGTAGTCCGTTGTATAGTTTTTTCCGTTTTACTTCTTTGATTGGGGGGTAAGTGAATGGGGGGGGGTGTTTTTCTATGCCTGGTAGAGGTGGTTTGGATGAGGCGGTCGTTTAGGTAGGTTGGGCTGTCTCCATTTATAGTTTTAAATAGTATACAGTAGAATTTAAATTGTATTCTTTCCTGGATTGGAAGCTAGTGAGAATTGATGAATGCCTCAGTAATGTGATCATGTTTTTTCAATGAATAGACGAGTCTCAGAGCTATATTCTGAATTGTCTGTAGTTGTTTAATCATTATTGCAGGGCAGGGGAGGTAGAGGATGTTGCAATAGTCTAGGATACTTAGGATTAGAGATTGTACTAGGAGATGAAATTGTGTTTTTTTGAAGAATTTTCGGACTTTAAGGTTTCTCATAACTGCGAAAGATTTCTGTATTGTTTTGTTAATTTGTGGTGCATGGAGCAGTCTCTGTCAATAGTCATACCTAGAAGTTTTAGGGTGATTTGCAAAGGGTAGTTGATAGAGTTGATTTCTAAGTTGGTTATGGTTGGGATTTTGTTATTTTCTAGGAGGATGAATTTAGTTTTGTCTGCGTTGAGTTTCAGTTTGTGGTCTTCCATCCAAGTCGTAACTGTAGCTAGAGTTCTGTGTAGTGTGTCTGACATTAAGAGCATTGGTTGGTCGAAAGGAATGAGGATGGTGATGTCATCAGCATAGCTATAAGAGGATAGGCCTTGTTTGTTCAGGTAAACGCCAAGAGAGGCCGTATATAGGTTGAAGAGAGTAGGGGACAGTGGGGACCCTTGTGGAACCCGCAGGGGTTGGACCAAGGTTTGGATTTTTCTTTGTCTGATTTTACTTTGTATGTTCTGGATTTTAAGAAACCTTCAAACCATGAGTATACTTTATCTGAGATGCCTATTGAGTCCAAGATTTGCAGTAGGATGTTATGGTCTACCAGGTCAAATGCTGCCGTCAGGTCCAACTGTATGAGCAGCATTTTTTTTCCAATGCTGAGGTGTTGTCTTGCTGTGTCGATAAGGGAGCCTAGTAGTGTCTCTGTGCTGAAGTTAGTTCTGAAGCCGGATTGCGTGGGATGGAGTAAGTTATGGTCCTCGAGATAGTTGGTGAGGAATTTGGCTACTAATCCTTCTGTTAGTTTGATATATAGAGGTATTGAGGCTATTGGTCTGTAGTTGGATGAGAGGTCTGTTGGTCCTTTTGGGTCTTTTAAGATTGGGGTGATGATGATTTCGCTGAGGTCATTAGGGAAAATGCCATCTGTGAGCATGGTTTGTATCCAGTGTAGGAGTAAGGTACGGAACTTAGTGCTCGCTGATGACAGGAGATATGGCGGGCAGTGGTTGAGTTCACTTGATGCGTGGCTGTACTTATTGTAGAGTTTGTTGAATTCGGTCCAATGTATCTTAGGGAATTGGGACCAAGATCTGTCTGCAGCACAAGATTCATTTTCTGTGGGGAGTATTGTGACTTCGAGTAGGTGGGTTGGGTTACTAATGAGAGTAGCTCTGGTGTTTGTAATTTTATTCTTGAAGTGTTCAGCTAGGAGGGAGGCTGAAGGGGAGGAGTTATTGTTAGTGGTCAAATAGGGTATGGTGTTAGTTAGATCTTTTAATATTTGGAATAGTTTTTTGGTGTCTTGGGTTTCCATGCCTATTAGGTTGGTGTAATGTTTTTTTCTCTTTTCTTTTAATAGAAGTTTATATTGTTTGTTAATTTTTTTCCAGGCGGTTTTCGTGTGATCTTGGTTGGTTTTTCTCCATTTTCTTTCCAGACGTCTACATTATCTCTTGAGTAGGAGTAATTCTTCGTCGAACCATTGGTCTGATCGTCTGCATGTTCTGGTTTTGGTTCGAAGTGGGGCTTGTTCATCAAGGATGTTGTTGCTCAAATAGCCCCAGTGTGAAATGAAGTCTTTGGGGTTATCTTCTTGGATTGTTTCGTCTACTTTTGACCAGAAAATGGCGGGCTCGATGCGTTTGCGTGATGTGTAGGTTACTATTTTGGATATTGGTTTGGATTTGTTTTTGGTCCAGATGATGTTGAAGGTGTAAGTGTAGTGGTCTGACCAGAGGGATGGGGACCAGGTTCCATTAGACGTTTGAATTTCTGAAGTAAATGTTTGATGGGTCATGAAGGCTGCAATGTCCAGTTGGTGTCCTTTCTCATGAGTAGTTTGTGGGTTTAAAACGCATCTCCTAGTCAAAACATTTTATGGTTACCATTATGAATTTATAAAATATTGTGTGCATATGAAAAATGAATGGAAGAAATTGGGGCTTTTGACTAGGAGATGCATTTCGGCGTCCCACTTAAAGTTTGATCGGATCGTTTTACACCCTGAGATTTGTGAAATGCTGGCCACCGTCGGTGTACCGATCATTCGAAGATAAGTTGACAATCTCTACTATCTTCTTTGTATGCACAAACAGCCCTGCCTAAAGTTTTTATGTATGGGGAATGCAAATGGAGGTTTTTTGCCAGTGAGGTTATTGTCTAACCACCTTGGACCACCATTGTGGTGGTGGGAGGGCTCCAGTCTGAGGCTTTTTCCTCCATTTTTTAAAACTTCTCCTCACTTGAACTGAGGCAGCACTGTCCACTGACACATGATTTATTCATTTTTTGCTACTGTGAAAGTGTAGATTTGAGTATTATTGAATTTTCACATATCCGAGTTAATTTTACTTATATGCTTCTAAAACAGGTCTAGCTCTGGATATCTAAATGGCATCCTGGACATCTTGGGAAATGTTTGATTATCACCGCAAAATGTCCAAGTGCTAAGCACGCCCAAAGCCCACCCATAACATGCCTCCAACATGCCCCCTTGAACTTTGGATGCTCAGCAGGAAAAAAAATTAGCAAAATGTCTAGAAAGATGATTTTGAAAATCAGCACTTGGATGTTATGGCTAGAAAAACACCCATGCACCTCCCTAGGCTCACAAAGACACCTACAATGTAGGCAGCTTGCCTTGGGGTGTGGTTTTTTTTTGTTGTTTTAAATGTGCGTCCTGATTGGCTGGTTAGACAGTGGTAGGGTACCTACAGTTGGGACACCATTTATAGAATTTGCCCCTATGTGCCTATATTTGTCTCCTATTTTCAGCCAAAATTAGGAGCTTAAGAGGCTATTTTATAAACATCTTCATGTTTGATTTTTATCCCAACGTATACATGGACATGTAGTCTTACTTTTCTGCTTTTTTAAAGCAAAATCAGAATTAAAAGTAAGTTAAAATATAATCTATATATACAAATAGAAAATTACTGGTTAGACAGCTTTTTTGGAGGTCAGTCAACTACAAAATGAAAACATGCAGTTCTATTAGAAAAAAAAAACAACCTAATGCTATTTTGAATGCATTAGCGTGTATATCATTTATAGCAAACCCAAAATAATTCTGCAACTCGGCTCAGTATTGATGAGGCCTTTATTGAGAATATTTTGTCCAATTCTGAGCATGGATAAGCAGAAATTAAGAGAAGATTTGATAGAACCTTCAGATATACAAAAAAGAGTTATGATATTTATGTTAATATTTTCTCTCTGTACTGGAGCAGAACAATAATTAGTAAGCTTTTCATGATTTATGAATAATAACATACTGCCAAATAAAGTTCCTAAATCAGTAAAATCACTGGTTACTGGATGTTTCTAAAAGTACAAGTAGATTAGACAAGTATTCATCTGGGATACCTTCAGCTAATCTTGTCTTTCTGTGTTAAATGTGTATTACTGTCAGATGGAGACAATAAAAGAGAGGGAGTCTGAAACACAGTAAATTAACCCCCCTCCCCTTTTACGAAGGCATGTTAGTAGCTGCTGTGCGGCAAACACTTTGACACTCATTGAATCCCTGTACGGAGATCGTCGAGATGAGCCCCCCCAAGCGTAGGTCAAGGAATCTGTCATGAGGACCTTCTGATGAGGGGGCGTTTGAAACAGTAAACTTTTGGAGAGATTGGAACATAACATAACTTTATTCTTCTATACCGCCACAATCAGACGATTTTTAGGCGGTTTACACTGAAGAGAACTGGACAATCAGCAAAATACAAATAGCAAAAGTACAACATATTTCTTAGGAATAGTCAGAGTAAAATTATTGTAATTAGTATGACTACTATTTAGGAAATGAATTTATCAGACAATACAGTCTTAATTTCTTTCAGAAATGCACCATAGGTCAACCTAGCTCCATTGATGTAATTACCTAACCAGGACTGCTATTTACTTGCTTGATATATGTGGAAATTCAATCGTGTAAGTCAGACTAAATATAAAAAACGTATTGAGGATACTGCTATGATAGCCTAGGACCATTCATACCACGTTAACACCAAACATTCATTAACATCACACCATCAATATATGAAATTATAAGACAACGGAGAAAAATAAACCTCAAGTGTGAGAGGCCGGGACTACACAAGTACCCGAGTCTATTCACATCATCACTGGTTTATAAAAAAACTCCGTGTACATTTAAATCAATACTTCTTCATACACACTCAATAATTTTTTAAGAGTTTTCAAAGAATATTTTCAAAAGTGTTTCAGGGTGATATATAAAGACCTATTCATGGCATGAACCAGACCCCAAACTAATCATTAACAGCACGAGGGCTACAGCTCAGCTAAACAGGTGTATGCAATTTGTTGAGGCATGGAGAATTGGAGCACAAGAATGAGAACAAATAACCACTCATCTGAAAAAAACCGGAGTGTCCCAAACGATTCTCAGTCTTTTGTCCCGTCCCGACAGAAAAGTCCTTCTGTTTCGCCTAAAAGGCTACATCAGGGGAAAGATCCAATGTCCAAAAAAAGCTCCTGCTTCCTTCAACGCCAAACAAACTTGCAGCTGGCTTCTCTCGAAATAGTGTTGGGACTGCGAGACGCGCCCGGTTCGAATAAAACAGCTTACGAACCGGGCGTCTTGACGTCATCACACAAGCGTGATGCGTGATAGGCTAAGCCCTATCCAAAAAGGACTTTTATGTTTCAAGCAAGTAAACAGCAGTCTTGGTTAGGTAATTACATCAATGGAGCTAGGTTGACCTATGGCGCATTTCAGAAAGAGAGCATCCACCAGTGGAGAGACTCAATGAAAGAGTTACTGTGATATGTTGAGAGAATGGGTCATAAGCCTGCTCCCACTGAGATGTCAGGGTCCACTGAGGAATTCTGAGGTGAAGTCTGGCAAAAGGAGTCACGTGAACTGTTGAGGCCATGTGACCTAGGAGAACCATATGTGTCTTGCTGAAATTGTAGCCAAGGAAGACACTTTGTGGCAGAGATGAATGAGAGCATCCTGACATTGAGGAAAAAATGCTCTGAGTCGGACAGTGTCCAGGACAGCTTCGATGAACTGTAAAGTCTTAGAGAGCTGTAGCTGGGATTTGGGAAAGTTGATTTCGAACCCCAAACTTTGTAGGAACCACGTAGTCTGTATTGTCACTACAATAACCCCTTGAGATGATGAATCCTTGATGAGCCAGTCATCCAGGTATGGGAACACCTGGAGCCCATGGTTCTGCAGAGCTGCTGCTACTACAACTAGGCACTTGGTGAACATTCTTGGAGATGAAGCCAGGCCGACAGGTACTGAAAATCTGTACTGAAAATGCAGATTTCCCACCCGAAAGGCTGAATAAATTGGAGCTGTACTCACGTGAGGAACGAAGAGAGAGGGGAGACATGATTGAAACATTTAAGCACATCACGGGCTGTACCGAGTCTGTCTCATAGGACCCTCAACTACCAGAGGGCATCCGCTGAAAATCAGGAGAGGGAAGTTTCATAGCGACTACAGAAAATACTTCTTCACCAAAAGAGTGGTGGATCATTGGAACGAACTCTCACTGCAGGTGATTGAGGCCAGCAGCGTATCAGATTTTAAGAGAAAATGGGATATTCATGTGGGATCTCTAGGGGAGTAAAGTCAGGGGGGCAGTTTGGTATGAGCAGACTTGGTGGGCTATAGCCCTTTTCTGCCGTCATTTTTCTATATTTCTATGAAATCTGAGGAACTGTCACAGATCGTCCATCTTCTTCGGAACTAGGAAGTAACGGGAGTAAAACCCCCTGTTCTGCTGTTCCGGGAGAACTTCCTCGATGGCACGGAAATGGAGCAGAGCTTGAGCTTCCTGAAGAAGAAGGGTGGTCTGGGATGGATTAGAGGCAGATCTGGAGGAACCTGAATGAAATGAAGAGTATCCTTCCCAGAGGTCTGATGTGATGACGTTGGTAAAAATGATGGAGATGACCTCCAGTGGGAAGGGGAAAAGATAGAGGCAGAACGATGGAGGTTATGCTCTGTATTAGATGGTCAAAAAGGCTGAGAGGCCTTAGGAGTAGCAGGAGTCTGAGGTTTCTGCTGCCTCTGTTGCTATGGTTGTTTCTTAGGAGGTGCTCTGGTATAAAGAGCTACCCTCTGTGGGAAATGCCGTTGATAAGATGGCAGAGGCCTGAAGCCCTTAGAGGTGAAAGGTTTAGGCTTAGGAGGAATGATGGAAGCAAATGACTTCTCATGTTCAGACAACTTCTTAGTGGCCTCCTTGATGGTGTCATCAAACAAGTCATTGCCTTGACAAAGAATGTTGGCATGGCGATCCTGTAGATTAGGGTCCATGTCAACAATGTGAAGCCAGGCAAGCTGGTGCATGGCTACTGAGAAGGCAGTGACCCTCAAGGAAAGCTCAGTTGCATCATAGGAAGATTGAAGGAGATGCATGTGGAGTTGATTTAGAGTAGTAATGGTATTCTGAAAACCTGTAAGATGGTGTTGAGGAACATACTTGAAATATGCAGGCAGTGTGTCAACCAAATGCTTGAAATAAGAAATGAAGATGAAATTGTAATTCAGAACCCTGGTTACCATCGGAGAATTCTGATACAAACAGCGGCCAAACTTGTCCATGGTCCTGCCCTCTCTTCCAGGGGGGACAGTGGCATAAACCTTGGAAGGGTGATTCCGTTTCAGAGAGGACTCTACAAGAAGGGACCGATGAGATAATTGAGACTTCTCGAAGCCCTTGCAAAGGACCATTCTGTAATAGGATTCCTACTTGTTTAGTACAGCAGGAATAGAATAAGGTGTTTCAAGGTTCCTCTTGAAAGTTTGAAAAAGAAGTCTATTAATGGGTATTTTAAGTGACTCGGCAGGAGGCTGAGCCATACCCATCTCTTCTAAATACTCAGTAGTGTATTTGGAATCAGAGTCCAAATTAATTTTGAGTTCCTTACTCATTTGACGTAGAAAAGAAGAGAAGGATATCTGTTCCAAGGTAGGCTGACCTCGAGGAGACGATGACCTCAAAGCGCCTCAAAGAGCAGAGAACGAGGGCAAAGCTTCCCTGGAGTACTCGCACTTGAGACCTGAATATGCAGGTATAGACAACTCACTGGGAGAAGAATCCCTTGCAGGAGAAGCAGATGATGGAGGTGTCCTCAACTTCGGAGCCTTGAGGTGTAGAGATGAGGCATGTCTCAAGAAAAGGATCTGTGCCTTGATGGATGCCTTGACTGGTGTGGAGAACTGTGCCTCAAACCAGGCAGGTCTCGCTGAGAAGAAAGTCGAAGAGTCTTTGCCCTATGGCCTCGGGAAGGGCGATGCCTTATGCGAAGAATGAAGGCTGGAGATCAAGACACCAAAAGGGATTGAACGCCTGGTGTCAAGGTATTTCGAGGCACTGACAAGGACTTGGCTCCTTGAATAACATGCTTATGCTCCAGACGAGACGCTTGCAAAGAATCGACTCCTTGCTTAGAGTGTGTAGAATCCTCTCGAGGCACTCCCAAGGACTCGACTCCTTGTGTAGAGTGAGGAGATTTCAGCTCGAGGCTCAGCCAAAGATTCGACTCCAGGTGTTACTGCTGAGTGCTTAGGCTGGACTTCAGGAAGCAGAGTCGAAGCAGAAGTATGTTTGGCAAGGATATTGCCCAACTGATGATCCATAATGGTTTGGATCAAAGCCTCCAACCATGACTCCGAGACTGGAGGATCTGGTACAGTTGGCGCAGCAACAGTCTCCGAGGAAGAACGACTCTTCGACTTGGAGACATGCTTCTTAGGCAGCTTGATAACCACTGCTGGCACCTGACCTGAGGGAGGCAGCGAGGCAAGCATCTTGTCATGAGAAGACTTAGCAGATTTACGAGGCAGGCTTGATCAAAGACGAGGCTGAGGTTGAGGCAGAAGGCGGAACCCCCGTAAGCTTGACCAGATGCGAGGTTGAGACCGGGGCAAGGGGATTCATACCGCCAAAAGAATTTCTCCATCTGAACTCGATGACGCTTGTGGGCTCGAGGTTGAAGGGTAGTACAGTGAGTATACGACTCCAGATGATGGTCAGGTCAGTGAGGGAGATTGCGTGCTGGCAACGGCTACACTTCTTGAAGCCTGTGACCAGTCTGGACATAGACGGAAAGATGGCCTCAGCAAAATCGAGCTCCGCCAGAGGAGGCCGCAAAGCAGGCCCCGCAGTGACAAAAGAAATATAATTAAAGTCTTTTTCTTTTTTTTTTTTTTATGAAAATGCGCATAAAACAGCGACCCTGAAAAATAAAACATGAGCCGTGGTGAGAGAAGGCATGAAGTTTAGAACTCAGTCTAGCGCAGAGCATAGTAACATTGCAGATGACGGCAAATAAAGACCCGAACGGTCCATCCAGTCTGCCCAACCTGATTCAAATTAAATTTTTTCTTCCTAGCTATTTCTGGGCAAGAATCCAAAGCTCTACCCAGTACTGTGCTTGGGTTCCCACTGCCGAAATCTCTGTCAAAACTTACTCCAGCCCATATACACCCTCCCAGCCATTGTAGCCCTCTCCAGCCCATCCTCCGCCAAACGACCATATACAGACCGTGCAAGTCTGCCCAGTACTAGCCTTAGTTCAATATTTAATATTATTTTCTGATTCTAGATCCTCTGTGTTCATCCCACGCTTCTTTGAACTCCGTCACCGTTTTCTTCTTCACTACCTCTCTCGGGAGTGCATTCCAGGTATCCACTACTCTCTCTGTAAAGTAAAATTTCCTAAAATTGCTCTTGAATTTACCACCCCTCAACCTCAAATTATGTTCTCTGGTTTTACCATTTTCCTTTCTCTGGAAAAGATTTTGTTCTATGTTAATACCCTTCAAGTATTTGAACGTCTGAATCATATCCCCCCTGTCTCTCCTCATACGTCTTCTGGAGCAAGCCTCTTATCATTTTCGTCGCCCTCCTTTGGACTGAGTCTTCTTACGTCCTTCGCCAGATATGGTCTCCAAAACTGAACACAATACTCCAAGTGGGGCCTTACCAATGACCTGTACAGGGGCATCAACACCTTCTTCCTTCTACTGGCTACGCCTCTCTTTATACAGCCCAGCATCCTCCTGGCAGCAGCCACCGCCTTGTCACACTGTTTTTTCACCTTTAGATTTCGGACACTATCACCCCAAGGTTCCTCTTCGTTCCGTGGAAAACAGAGAACTGAGGAGACACTCACCCTTGCATGGGCAGGAAGGCACTCACACATGCGCGGTGTGGAGGTCGCAAACTTTCTAAGTTCTGCAAGCAAATCAGCTTGCGAAGTTGTCCGCATCTAGGCTCCGTAGATGACAACACCCACATGTTGAGAATAGGCTGCCTGTTTGTCCTGTGATAAAAAAGGTTTTGATCAGATGACAGAAGGGTTCTGGAAGGAGGATATGGAATCAAGTCTGTCTAGAAAAATAGGAAGATTCGCCTGGCGGATCTTAAATTACAGTAATGCAATTTTATATGTGATTCGATGGGCATTTGCAGCCAGTGAGCATTTTTTAGAAGTGGTGTTAAAATGGCCAAACTTTTATGAGTTTGTTATGACAACAAAAACTTAATGTTTTGTTTTTATAATAGTATGATTTTTAACCCTTGGATGTACACTGCCTTAAAATTTGATTTGGCTGTATAACAAATTTTTAAAAACTTGACTTGAAACGTGTCCCTCGGGTCAAAGACCATTTAAGAATAAAGATTTGGTGGCGCTAGAAGCTTGCAGTCTTTGGAAGTACGCTCTTCCACCCCAAAGAAACAACTATGCCAGTCTATCGATTGAACCTCCATGCATTGGAGGGAAGCTTTTGGCTTTCCTAGAGGAATGGGCGGATATCACCACACATCACTGGGTTCTGGATATTCTACAAGAGAGGTACAAATTTGAGTTTTATCATCCCTTGTGGGGAAACCAGAAAAAGTAGTAAAGGTCAAAGCAACAGTCTAGAAATTGCTGAAAATTGCAGCCATAGAGCCTGTTCTAGAGTCTGACTTGGGCTCTGGCAGATACTTGATATACTTCATTATGCCAAAGAGATGCTCCGAAGACTGGAGACCAATCCTAGCTCTCAAAGAAGTCAATCTGGCCCTCAAAATTCCTCTGTTCCAAATGGAAATTGTGGGGTCGGTGATTGCATTGATTGCGCCGGGGGAATTTCTGACATCTCTGGATTTGACAGAGGCCTACCTTCATGTTCCCATTTTTCCAGAGCACACATGGTACTTGAGATTCCATGTCTTGCAGCAGCACTTCCAATTCACAGCCTTACCTTTCAGGCTGGCGAAAGCACCTCAGACCATTACCAAAGTGATGGTGGTTGTAGTAACACACCTATGTAGGCTTGGTATCCAAGTCCATGATTGATTCATCAGGGCCCAGTCTAAGCAGTTCATCAAGTTGTCCAGTTGCTACAGAAGCTAGGTTAGGTGGTCAATTTTCAGAAGAGTCGCCATCTTCCTATGCAAGACCTAGATTACCTGGGAGTCCATTTTGCCATGGTGTGTACAAGGTGTTTCTCCCAGAGTCATGCCTTTTTGAATACCCAGCCAGGCAATATTTGCAGATTCTGGGATTGATGATCACGACAATAGACATGGTCCCCTGGGTGAGAGCTCACTTCAAGAAGCGCTGATCTCTCCTTGGAGTCCACAGAGGGATCCACTACATCAACAGCTCCCTTGGATGTCAGAAGCTTGTCACCATCTAGCCTGGTGGTTGAATTCTCTCTCATTTTCTCTCTCTCTTTCTCTTTCTTTCTTTCTTTCTCTCTCTCTCTCTTACAGCTAGGAAGCACTTTGCATGGACCATCTGGTATAGGGACATTGCTCTTCTGAAAGAAAATGGTTATTTGGAGCTTTGAGTGATTTGGCTGGATCTCCTGCATTTCTAGAGTAGGCAGTTCGAGTCTTCTCGAACAATGCCACACCGGTATCCTTTGTCATCACCTATGGTTGGAGGCCCAAATGCTTTACGAAGTTTTACAAAATAGATGTGGTGGCCAAAAAGGGTTCTGCATTTGTCTCTTCGATTCTAGTAGCAGGCTCATCAGTCCCACCCTAGCTTTGAGGGACTGCTCTGTTACATCCTAAGTGTTCAGGGTGTACAAAAAGGAAAGATTAGGCTCTTACCTAGATAATCTTCTTTCTTGTAAACCCTCACTCTGTTCTTGAAGCCCACCCTGGGAGTTACTGATTTGCTGGTTGTCAGCCTCAATATGTACTGGTAAGTTGGACATCTGTTTCTTTGACCAGTCTTACTAAAAATGGTATTGAAAAATATGCACTTTGTTCTAGGGAGTCTCTTGCTGATGTGCTCCCACAATGTTAGTGCAAGCTGAGTCTCCTTGTTTTTCAATATTTTCATGTTTATTCTATTTACATATAATGTTGGATTGTTGTTGAAATGTTTCTTGATATGAGTAGATTAAACTTGTTTTTCGGAGAGTTTCTCCATACCCCTCTCTCTTCTGTGTCCTCTACAGGAATGGCTGTCTGCTTTGTCACACACTAGAAGTTGGAGGGCAATCTAGAGATAAGAGAGGAGGAGCATAATTATGCAAATGAAGAGATCTCGCGAGATGGGATTAACTACCCGAGTGTTCAGGAATAGAGTTAGGGTTTAGAAGATTATTAATGAAAGGACCTAATCATTCCTTAAGATGCAGCCATGTAGATTTACACCTGTCTGGGAGTGAAGTGGGCTTGTAGGTGAATAGTTTAGAACAGTGGTTCCCAAACCTAGACCTGGAAGCGTTTCGGCCAGTCAGATTTTCAGGATATTCACAATGAATAATTATGAGAGAAAACTGAACATAGTGGAGGCATTTCTCAGAAATCTCTCTTATGAATATTAATTGTGGATATACGGAAAACCTGACTGGTTGGGATGCTTACAGGACCAAGTTTGGGAGTCACTAGGTTAGAACCTAATTATATAGTTCATAACTCTCCCTTATTTCAAACTCCTGCTCTCAAAACACCCTCAAGTAAAACCAGATGTCTTCTTGTCACCACATGTACTTTTATGTGTGGGGTAATTTTATAGGAAACATTTTACGCATGTACTACAAGGTCTGCACATACAAATTCTTTATAAATGTGCAGCAATATGGAGCATAACCAAACAGCAATAGATAATATGCCACATTGGAAGTAATAAGGATATACTTAAAATTCTTACTAAAAGCAATCTCTAAAATCAGTGAGGCAGTTGACATATTTTACCCACAGCAACAACATAAAATTGACATTTAAGCAAAATGTAGCTTTCCCATCTTTGCAATGAGAATTTACAGGCAGGTGTTCTCGGGGATCTGGCAGATAAAATGCCAGGAGGAGGGCTGGCAGTTCTCCGCAGCAGCACAGTGATTTTCCTCACAAACAAAGTCCCCACTCTCCATGCATCTGCATTTCTCTGTGCATGCAGCATCCTTCCAAAAAACGGTACCAAAGGTCACAAAATTAACTGCAGAAAAAGACACAAAAAGGTCATTTCATTCATCCAGTACTATATCTAGTGTTTATTGGCTGTAGGCATATGATATTGAGCCTTCGTGTTAATGTCTATGTTAAATATACACCAGAGTAGATGTTAACTAACATCCATGTATTATGACCATTAATGTACACTATTTCATTCATGTTAATACTCTGGTTGTATTCCACAACAACAATACGAAATCTAGATTAGGAGGTAGTTGCTAAGGTGCAATATTTATCTCTTAAAGTGTATTAATTAGCAATATTGTAAAATACAAGTATTACTGTAATGCATGTTAAGTCATCAAGGGAAACATAAAATTGAGATGCAAGCATGCAATATAATAATGCAGCTTTCCTCATATGAAGAAAGACTAAAGAAGTTAGGGCTCTTCAGCATGAAAAAGAGACAGCTGAGGGGAGATATAATTGAACTGTACAAAATCCTGAGTGCTATAGAGTGCTATAGATTATACAATAATCATACCAGGGCCAGCAGCATCCTTCCCTCTCCTGTCCCCAGGGCCAGCAGCACAGCATCTCTCCCAATTCAGAAGCACCCTTCTGTCTCATCCACCCCAATCACCAGAACTAGCATCCATCCCTCTTCTATCTCCGCCCTTGAGATAGAACACCCCTTTCTATCCCCCAACCGACCCTCCTTCCTTCTGTCCCTGATCTGGCATCACTGGTGGCATTCAGTTCTCTCACCGTTCTGGATCACTGCAGATAGTAGAAGCCCAGCTATTTCTACATGCAGACTTAAGACTTCCTTTATGCAGCTTCCTATTTCCTCGGCGGAATACGGCTTAGCCAAAGGTCATGAGTCTGAGTTTAGGAATAGCTGGGATTCCACTAGCTGCAGTGATCCAAATGGTGAGAGAACTGAATGGAAGCAATGGTACTGGCTCATGGGCAGAAGGAAGGAGGGTCAGTTGGGAGATAGAAAGGGGTGTTACTGTCCCTGGGATAAAATAGGAATGGGTGCTTCTGGATCAGAGATGGTAACTGCTAGTCTCGATGGAGGGAAAGGATGGGAAGGGGGAATGAGAGATGGTGCTGGCTTGGGGGAGGGGGGAGGAAGAAGAGCTGCAGTAGATGGCATGATGTCATTGGAGCAGTACATCAGGCCCCCTGACCTTCTCGGGCCCGAGGCGCGTGCCTAATGGGCCTACCCTGGCTGTAAGATCTACAACCTGTAAGTGTAAGTGTTCATGCTTGTTCTAAATTTAATTTTTATTTTTTTTTAAGAATTGTTCAAGGAACAGGCTTGGTAATATTTAGACTACAAGCCCAAACAGTTAAACTGCATGACTATCATTTAGGGCAGGGGTCCCCTTGAGGGCCAAATCCAGTCGGGTTTTCAGGATTTCCCCAGTGAATATGCATTGAAAGCAGTGCATGCACATAGATCTCATGCATATTCATTGGGGAAATCCTGAAAACCCGACTGGATTTGGCCCTCAAGGAGAGACTTTGGGGACCCCTGATTTAGGGTATTGAGAAATCAAGACAGTAGAAACAGATTCTAGACCAGTGGTTCTCAACCCTGTTCTGGGGACCCCCCAGCCAGTCAGGTTTTCAAGATATCCCTAATGAATATGCATATGAGAGATTTGCATACCTGTCACTTCCATTATATGCAAATCTCTCTCATGCATATTCATTAGGGATATCTTGAAAACCCAACTGGCTTGGGGGTCCCCAGGACAGGGTTGAGAACCACTGTTCTAGACTACCTAGAAGTTTGTTGCTTCCCTCTTTACCAACAGCAACAGAATTGATTGAAACAGAAGTGAACAGTTCCTGGGATAAATCTGATGTTCTCTTCCTGTTAGCATAATCAGCCTCAGTAAAAATCATAAGTTTGATTGTTGGCTGCCCCAGAGGGAGGTTCACTCATTGAAATCAAGAAGGAAGAGAAATTGATCTGTAGTGTGAGAAGGGATAAGTTACTGCCAGAGGCGTACCTAGGGTATGTGGCACCCGGGGCCCATAATTTTTTGACACCCCCCCCCCCATGTAAAAAAATATTTTTTGTAATAACCATGAAACTGAATAAATGGTCATAATAGAAACAGGCAGTGAAAATGTTCTTTTATTGAACCTCATATATGTAACCATTATTCCAAACATACCATAACATAACATAAATTATGTCTGAATTGTCATGACATCAGAAGTACATATGGAGTAGTTGCAGGTGATGCTTGGGACAGTTCTGATTGTGTTAGTTCGGTTTTATGTGTTTTTTGAATAGAAGGGTTTTTATTTCTTTTTTGAAGGTTTTGTAGTTTGTGGTCAAGGTCAATAGGTTGTAGAGTTGGGGGTCGAGTGTTGCAGCTCAAATGGCTAGGAGGTTGTCGAACTGTTTTTTTCTTTTGACGTTTTTGGTTGGAGGGTGTGTGAATGGTGCGTGAGTTTTCCTATGTCTGGTTGAGGTGGATTGAATTATTTAGCTGAAGAAATTAGTTACCCCCCCATTCCACACACATTAATTCTCTTCCATTTTTGTTCCCATTATAAAAAAACACTGATAAGTTCTCAGAAAAAAAATACATTAAAATAAGAAGTGAAAACAAAGGCGCCTACAGATGAGACCATAACATAAGATTAGCCTAACTGGGTCAGAACAATGGTCCATCATGCCCAGTAACCCATTCTCATGGAAGCCAATCCAGGTCACTAGTACCTGGTCAAAACCCAAAGAGTAGCAACATTCCATGCTACTGATCCAGGGCAAGCAGATGTTTCCCCCATGTCTTAATGACAGACTATGGACTTTTCCTCCAGGAATTTGTCCAAACCTTTCTTAAAACCAGCTATGCTATCTGCTTTTACCATAACTCTGGCCACTTCATTTTTAAGCTGAGATCTTTCCTTCCAAACAGAGACTTTGCTAGATGTCAAATACAGCACAAGGTAACTTCACACGGACTTAGCTGTGCAGGAAATGTGAATCTCCTCATACACCCACCATATAGTGTAAAAATGTGCAAAGGTCTGGTTTTTACTTTCGATCACTACATAGACTAATGCCACACAAGCAGCGCTGTTACAAACATATTCTGTAGGTCAGTGCTAAGGTTAACAAAGTTTCCTTTCTTGGACCAGAAGGAGATACTGACAAACCACTGGAAGAGATCCCAAAACAACTACCCAGGAACAACACCTAAAGACCCACTCAGTGTGTGAACCAGTTGAGTGGAGTGAACTAACTGGGGGGTGGAAATGGGCCCGGAGTTTACTCAGCAGAATTTCCCAGATCACCTCTTCCTCTCAACACATTGACATTCTGCCACCACCACCACTAGGAACACCTCACCGGGTAGGCCAGCAATGCTATAAACTTTATAAAACACATTATTATATTTTCTTATAAAGCACATATTTTAACTGAACTCTCTGACATCCTCAGCCTTTCCATTCACAA
This sequence comes from Geotrypetes seraphini, assembly GCF_902459505.1. Classification (NCBI taxonomy): domain Eukaryota; kingdom Metazoa; phylum Chordata; class Amphibia; order Gymnophiona; family Dermophiidae; genus Geotrypetes; species Geotrypetes seraphini. Next base: position 129,216,971 of record NC_047094.1, read on the forward strand.
AAATAGAAGGAAGAAAAGTTCCCATTTCCTGCTGTCTCATGTCCCCGGCCTATACAATATTTTTCTTCTGCAGAGTGCAGACCCTTCAAAAATCTGACCAAATCCTCATTTCACTTGCATTATAAAGTACTGAGGATGCCATCTCTCCCCAATCCCAGGTCCTAAAGTCTAAGACAGTAGCGCAAACTAGTGCTGCCAGATTCAGGAAAAAAATTTTTGATTCAATTCAGCCTATTGAATTGGTTTATCGATTCGATTTTCCTGCCCAATTGGGTTTTTTTTCAAACATCCTGGTGGGTTTATTTTATAGCTTTTTCACCCCCCTTTGGCTTCTCCTAACCACACTGGCGCTGTGGTGTAAATAAAATAAAGAAACAAAAAGGACTTTTCCTCTCTCTCTTAAATCCTAGCTCACGTTTGCGGTCTAACACCAGCTCTGGCAGGATACACATTTCAAATCTGACATATTGTAATCACAAAACAGAAAATAAAATTAGTTTTTCTACCTTTTTGTTGCCTGGTTATTTTTCAAATCTTGTTGGTCCAAGGCTCTGGTTGTCTTCTGATAACTTGCTTGCCAGGGTCTCCTTCTTTCTCCGTGCTAACCATCCATCTGCCATCTCTGTCCTCCCCTTCCGTTTCCCTTCTCTCCCTCGGATGTCTGGCATCTTTCCTTTTTTTGTCTCCCTCCACAGAGCCACCTTTTCTTAACTACCCTTTCATCCAGCAGCTCTCCCTCCTTCCCCACCACCCCAGGGTCCACCATCTCTCCCTTTCTTTTCCCAACTACCCTCCTAACCAGTATCTCTATCCCCCCCTCCACACCATCCCTTGTGTCCAACTTCTCTCCCTTTCTGTTCTTTCCCTCCCTAAAACCCATGTCCATCATCTCTCTCCTCTATTTTCAGACCCATTATTTCTTCCCACCCAAAGTCCGGCATATGCATGTCTCTTTGAACCCCTCCCCCTTCCCTCCGTGTACTTCTACACCAGGGCCCCCCTCCCCTGAAGGCCTGTCCTCCCCTTAAAGGTCTGCATCCCACCCCTGAAGGCCTGTCCCCCCCTTGAAGGCCTGCCTGCCTGCCCCCCTTGAAGGCCTGCACCCCCCGAAAGCCTGCATTCCCCCGAAGGCCTACACCCCCCTCGAAGGCCTGTCCTCCCCTTGAAGGCCTGCCTGCCTGTTCCCCTTGAAGGCCTGCCCCCCCTGAAGACCTGTCCCCCCCTTGAAGGCCTGCACCCCCCCTTGAAGGCCTGCACCACCCCGAAGGCCTACACCCCCCTCGAAAGCCTGTCCCCCCCTGAAGGCCTGCACCCCCCCGAAGGCTTGTCCCCCCCTTTGAAGGCTTGCCTGCCTGTTTTTCATGAAGGCCTGTCCCCCTGAAGGCCTGTCTCTCCCCCCTCAACAAGGTCTGCCTGCCCGCCCCACCCTGAAGGCCTGCTGCCCCTCCCCCCTACTACCTCGAAGGACCGCTCGGCTCGGCCCCACCACCACCACCACGAAGCACTGCTCATTCCCCCGGCCTCCACGCTTCATTTCCCTGGGAAACAGCCTGCAGCAAGATCGCGCGATGCCAGCGATCTTTGCTTGCTTCGGCTGTTTCCTACGCCGCGGTCCCGCCCCTCCTCTGACGTCAGAGGAGGGGAGGGACCGTAGCGGAGGAAACAGCCAAAGCAGGCAAAGATCGCTAGCATCGTGATCTTGCTGCAGGCTGTTTCCAAACGCGACACCCGGCGCAGGGGTTGGGGGGGGAACCAGACCGGACCGGGAGCACCCCCTCAGGGCTTGGCACCCGGGGCGGATCTCCCCCACGCCCCCCCCTTGGTACCCACTGGTTACTGCTTATGTTTCAATTACGTTTGAGGCTGCCTTTTGACTGCTGAAAATAAAAGATTATAGATTATATTCTAACCTAAACCCTATAGCTAAACCTGCATGAATAATCCATAAGACAAATCTCAATAAAAGGAACAGGGCTGAAAGGGGTTCTCTGAGACAGTCCAGGTTGCACGCTGCTCTTAGACTGGCCTACGGAGTGTCTCCTGGAAGCTTCTATGTTCATTGCGTCAGAGGAGAAGCTTCCGCATACAGACACACATGACTGCAGGCAGGCTCAGCCGGCTTCAGCAAGTTACTTTGGAAACTAACATGCCACGAAGGTAAGGACTGAGAGATAGATTTGGCCAGTAAGTAAGGAGGGAGGGGGCTGTGTGCTTTCCCTCCCTTAATTGCAGGGACAAGGCCATTCACTGCTCCATAGCAGTGAGCATTTCCCCACTCACTGTTTCGGCGGGTTACCCGCGGGTAACAACCACCATGTCATTCTCTAGTTTGAACCCACAACCTCAAGGTGCTGAGACTGTAGCTTTTAACCACTGCACCACACTCCCTGTGTATGTCTGACAGCTTTATAACTGAGGTGTATTTTTGACAGGATGTCTAAGTCTGAGGTTGGATATTTTGGGCAAGACATCCACAAATGCAGAAGAAAAAATGTCCATTATCAAAGCTGCCAGACGTCTATCTTTTATTTTTTTAAATGACCGATGTAGATGTTTTGGTCCTTACAATGTCTACCTTTTTTGGCCATTTTCAAAAATAAAAATGTCCACATGAAAAACGCATAAAAACAAGTTTTGTGGACGTACCCAACTACCTTTGAGCCAATCGGGGCTTTAGGCCCCCTCCCACTATGTCCCCAGATGCATAGGGAGGAGGAAGGCCTCTCATTCTCAGGCAGGAGTGAGTGGGCTTCCTTCCTGTCAATTTATCATCGGAAGGTATGGGAGTGTTGGGTGATGTGGGGGGCAGTGTTGCCTCATGTCAGGTGGTGTGTGTGTGAGTGGGTGTTGCCTGATGTTGAGGTGTCGGGTGATGTGTGGGGGATCCAGGAATGTTGGGGGATGTCAGCGGGTGAGGTGTAGGGCTCTAGTTGATCCTGGCAGGGGGAATACCCATCAGCTGAGCTCGCAGGAATCCCCAAAACTGACTTAGCTGATGGAGATTTCTTTGCTGCGATCAGCTGAGGGCAAGCCCTTAATGTGCTTCCCCCCTCCCCCCCAATCTCTGGGTGGTGGGAGAGGTTTGTGACCACTGGGGGAGTAAGTGGGGGGGGGGGTCATGTCTTAAACCCTCTAGTGGTCATCTTGTCAGGTTGGTCACCTTTGGGGCATTTAGACTTAGGATGTCCTGGAAAAGGTTCATTTTGCTTCAGGATGTCCAGGTGGAAGCCTGCCTGATTCCCACCCATAACATACCTCCCAACATGCCCCTTTGAGCTCTGGATGCACAGCAGCTTAGAAGTGCTGCTGAACATCCAGAAAGTTTGTTTGATTATAGGCAATTGGAGTCCCCCTCCCCTCCCCTCCCCCCCCCTCCCCCTTCCCCCCCCGCTATTAGGACGTCCAAATGCCAACTTAGGCAGGTTTTTGGATGTTTTAAAGTTTTAATTATGTCTGTGTTTATTGCTTACTTCTTTTACCCAAATTGGAAGGAAAGAGGCAAGCATGGTTTTTTTTGACTCTGAGGGTAATTAGCTCCCAAATTAGTTGCAGATAACTTCACATAAAAATTCCCACGTTCACATCTCACTATAACCTCCTATATTGTAGGGTGAGCTCTCCAAAATTCACACATAAACTATTCTACTGAGCTATACACCACAGTAACCCTTATGCCTGCAGGTGTCACCTATATCTAGGTACAGTAGGTTTTAGGTGAATTTCGAAAGGCTCACTTGCTCAATCACAAGTATATTAGTTAAAGTTGGATAAGGATATGGGTCTGGGTCCCTGTCGCTATAGTCCACTGCACTGACCACTAGATTAATCCAGGAACCTGCTTGCTGCTGTAATAGAATTAGCCATAACATCTGAAGCAGTTGTATAGACTGGTATGTACTGTTTCTTTCACATCTTTGGGACACGGGATGAGATCAGTGATCACTGGGAATAGGTGAGGTCATGTCATAATCTTTCTAGTGGTCTTTGGTCAGTTTGGGCATCTTTTTGGCACTTATTCATTAGTGAAATAGAGCTAGCCTCAAACATCCAGTTTTTGCTCTGGGCATTTTCTACAATGTACTGGTTGTAGTCCTGCCCAAAACACGCCAACACACCCCTTGAAATTTAGATGCACTGCAGATGAGTAGCATAGAAAATCATGTACATAATGGGTTTCCAAAATAGCGATTTGGATATTTTGGAGAAAAAATGTCAATCTGCCACTTTCAGACAGATTCTGTAACCACCGGCCATGATAGAGGCCGCCTTAAAAGCAGTCCCCGATTGCTTATCAATCACTCAACAGTAGTGGTTACAGAATCACGCCAAATCAGCCAAGACAGATGGCTGAAATGTAGGTCTGGAAATCCCTGGCCTACATTTCATCTGATCGCAGCAGGGGAATTTATCCCTGATCAGCTAAGCTGGCAGGGTTCCCTGAAGAGTCCTGCTAGCTCATCTTATTGGGGGGAATTCCCATGTTGCAATCAGCCGAGGCGGTTGCGGTGGACAGAAGACCCCCCCCACCCCCAAATCAGCAGGAGGTTATGCCCACTCCCTCCTGCCTGACACCCAAAACACCCCCAACCACGATAGCTAAGAAGGATTCCTACTCTCTCCCACCAGCCAATCCAAACCCCTGCCACCCCCAACTATGATAAGCAGGAGGGATGCCAGTCCCCTGAACCCCTGCCAGCCCCCCTAACCATGATAGGCAGAAAGTATGCACAGTCCGTCCTGCTACTGGCCCACCAAACCCCTGACACCCCCAGAACATTCCCAAGCCCCAATACTGCACCCTGGAATCCTCAACTCCCCCCCTCCACACACACACCCCCGGTACCTTTCATAGTCGGGCCACCTGGAGAGATGCATACTCCCTCCAGCTGGCAGGCCCACCTCTTCATAATAGCAGGCCGCCCCTTCCTAAGGCCCCGTCTATAAGAGGGGCCTTAGGCCCCCTTCTCGATGCATCCAAGGATACACTGGAAGGGGCCTAGGAGTTCTCAGGGGTGTTGGTGGTTGTGGGGTGTCGGGTTCAGGGGGGCTGGAATCAGGGGGGAATAGGCATCTCTCCTGTCTATCATGGTTGGAGGGGTGTCATGAGTTTAGATTGGCTGAACACCCTGGTGCAACTATGGCCAAAGTCCAGACTGCTATTTGTGTTTTCTCTGTGGCTCCTGATAGGTCGGCTGGTCTATTGCATAGCATCTTACCCAAGGAGGGTGATTCTCATGGCCCCAGACTGGCCCAGGTGTCCTCGGTATGCAGATCTAGGCCCAGATGCACTAAAGTCAACAATTGTCACTAAAACAGTTTTGACTGGGGTCACGTGATGCGCGCGTGGTGATCGGACGTGTACCGCTGGGCTCCGCGCTCCGATTCCCGTATATCAGCGAATAACTGCATTTTTTTTTTTTTCTTCGCCTCCTTGCACGGCCAGTGCAATTCGTCTCCTGCCGGGAACCTCGGAGGGAGTTTGCCGAACCGGTTGAGCCCCGGTATGCCCATTAAAGCGGCCAAAGTTGTTAAGGGCAAAATCTGCACGCCGGATCCGAAAATGGCATCGGCTCCCTGTGCTGCACCGCCGGAGGTGGGAGACTGGGCTCAGGAGATATCTCGTCTGGTCACGACCGCTCTGGAGGACCGACTAAACAAATTGCAGTCGGCGGTGGAGGGCATCCACGAGAAATTTGAAGCCCAGGCTCAAAGGTTGGGGGCGTGTTTCCGCCCGAGAGGATGAGGCTCTTGAGGAACGGAGCCGAGTTGATGGTCTGCAATCCCAGGTGATGGCCCTCCAAGACAAAGTGGATGACCTGGAAAACCGCCATCGGCGAAATAACCTGAGGGTTGTGGGGCTCCCGGAGCTGAAGTCCTCCGATGAACTTTATAATTTCTTTCATTCGTGGCTGCCGGAGCATCTCGGCCTGGAGGGTCTCGGCGGCCAAATTTGTGTGCGAGAGAGTGCACCGGCTGGGACCGGCTACGGGGTCTAACTCTAAGCCTAGAGCGGCTATTGCCAAATATGTGAACTGGCGAGAGAAAGAACAACTGCTGAAAGCTTATCGGGCAGCCGGCAATCTGATGTACGAAGGAAGCCAGCTGCTGCTTTTCAATGACTATTCGGCACGTGTTTCTTCCCAGAGGCGGGAAATGGCGCCCATCTGCACTTCCCTACATCGCAAAGGGGTTCGCTTTGCTCTGGTTTACCCTGCCAGCCTGCGGATCTGGAGGGAAGGCAAGGTGCACACTATGCTGACCAAAGGGGAGGCACAGCGATTCCTCGATGCCCTTAATGCTGCCGGTCCCTTTGGGGAGAGTGGTGGAGACTCGGCTTCCTGAACTTGGCATGCCCATGCAGCTGTGGGGTGCATGACTAGTTGCCCTAGTGGTTTGCACTTCTCTCTGCCTGGCTGTTTTTGTTCGGACCGGTGCTGCTTGAGTCTCCTCTTTCTCCCTGTTCTAGTGCTTTAGCATTTATTGAGATATGAGGATAAGCTCTTGGAGGTCTTGCTGGCAGGAGATAGCCAATCTCTCCTGCCACGATCAACCCCACCCCCCCCCCCCCCGACACGATCAGGGCAAGAGGTAGCCCAAGCCCTCCTGCCTGTACAACCCCAACCCTCCCCGACACGACCAGGGCAGGAGGGAGCCCAAGCCCTCTTGCCTTAACAACTTCCACCCTGGGTTGGGTCCATGTGCCTAAGGCCCCACCCACAGGAGGGACCTAAGGCAATTGGGCCAATTCAGGTTGGCAAAGGCACCTAAGGGCCCCCAGGGGGGATGGGGCTTGAGGCACCTGGGCCAATCAGGCTCTAAGGTTCGCCATTCTGAGGATGGCGGACCTGCTGGACGGAGAGGCTTGGGACCCATCCATCCAGCCAACATTCTTAAGATACGGGGGCTGTGGGGGGTGGGGTTGAAGGGTTGGCGAGGAGTCTCGCAGGTCAGCAGGTGGGGGGTGTTCAGGGGTGGCCGATCGGGTGTGGGGGAGGCCAGACATGGGGGGCTGCATCGGGCCAGGAGGCCTGGGATCCCTTCTGCAAGTATTTTTGTGGAGGTAGAGGGGTCGGTGGGGCAGGAAGGCTTGGGCTCCCTCCTGCCCCGATTGTGTCAGGGGGATGGTGGTTCTTCGGGCAGGTGGGCTTGGGCTCCCTCCTGCCCCAGTTATGTTGGGGAGGGTGGTAGTTGTTTGGGCAGGAGGGCTTGTGCTCCCTCCTGCCCCGGTCGTGTTGGAGGGGGTGGTGGTTGTTCGGACAGGAGGGCTTGTGTTCCCTCCTGCCCCGGTCGTGTTGTGGGGGGGTGATCGAGGCAGGAGAGATTGGCTATCTTTCCTTCTGCGATAGCGATCCAAAGTGCTGCGGAACATCGGGATCGTTATTGTGGGCAGGGGAAATGAGCCATCTTTCCTGCCGCAATCCTTGCTGGGTTGAGGTGTGGGCTGTGAATTCTGTAACTGGTGTTCTTTTTGACGGACTCCGGTTATAGAGTCCAGCTTTTAGGCGAAGGACTGGCTCCTCCTTCACCTAAAAGGTCTGGTTTTGGGCATTTGGGACTTAGGCTTTTTGGGGGTTTATTATTCTGTTGTAAGTATAGACGTAGTAGTAGTCTGGGCGTTTAAACAGCTGAACGTATAGAGGCAGGCCATTATAAAAAAACAACAACCCTCCTTTTGGATGTTTTTTTTGAGAATGGACATTTTCCCTGCTTCTACTTTCAGCGTTTAGGGCCTAGGCCAAAAGGGGACTTAGACTTTTTTTTTTATTATGCCCCTCCACGTATGTCATTTGGAAACTGCATAGTTGTATGCGGTATATAAATTTTTTAATAAATAAAATATTGTCAGTTTGCAACACTGTTGGATTGTTGGTTTAATCAAATGCTGTAAAATGAAGTAAAATCAAAAATATTAGGGCACCACTCTAATTCCAACATAAAGGTAATGCACCCACTAAAAAGACTCAATAAAGAATATGTTTCAGCACAAAACACCTGCACCCAAAATTATAAAACCACTCTTCCATGATTATGTGACTGTCCTATTTGTAATGACAGTATTTGATCAACGAAGTCTATCTAAACTTCTATTGAATCCCACTCACCTTGCCATATCCTCTAGCAATAGATACAACTTAAAAAGCACTGTGAAATAACATTTCAAAAGATTTGATTTCAACTGCTGAATATCTTATTCAGCTCTGCATCCTCTTCTCCCCCTCTTAAAATCATCACAAGCGAGTACATTTGAAAGCCTTCTCCTCTCCCATAAATGACTTACCTTTGTAAGTGCAGCCACCAGGAGCCTTGAATTTGTCCACCTGAAAGGCCCAGCGGCCTGGCCTATTCACATTACTTGTAGACTTGATGTTCAGAATCTCAGGTGTGCGAGAACCAGGAATATTAAAATAATGTGTCTGATCTCCACTGTTAAACCCAGCCTAGGAAAGAAAGCACAAAAGAATTCAAGAGGTCTCTTATGTAAATAAGATTTTTACAGACTCTAATATACAGTATTTTATTGGAGAAACATGAATAATCTCTGCTTATTTGGGGAGTTTTTTCTCCAACAACAGTACTGACAAGAAACGAAAACATGGAATGTGAAGGTGGATAGAGAGACCTATCCACTCTCTGCCTTTCCATTGTTCATTCATTCTCTGCTCATCCACTCTCTGCCTATTCACAAACCACTCTCCCCTTGGGCTTGAGTTTTTCCATTCTACACTGCAAAGGTTTATATGCTTCCTTGAACTTCAATGCTGATTTGTCCTCTGTTAACTCTGGAATTCATTGCCAAAAAAATGGTGATACCCTGTTTAATAAAGGTTTGGATAACTTCCTAAAAGAAAAATCCATAAGCCATTATTAAGATGGACTTGGGGAAACCCATTATTTATTCCTAGGATAAGAATCATAAAATCTGTTTTACTGTTTGGAATCTCGCCAGGTACTTGTGAGCTAAGCTGGTCACTGTTGGAAACAGGATACTAGTCTTGATGGAACTTCAGTCTGTCTCAATATGGCAATTCTTATGTTCTTATTGAGTCATTTCATTTTGTGAATAAATGTTTTCTTATGTAAATCTAACTCCCCTAATACTTATGGTCTGTGTTACTGAAAAGGCAAGAGACAATATGAAGCCAGTATTCAAAAGCTCTCTCTATGTATTCTAGCTGTGGTGAGTTACCAGACAAATCTGTGCTCTTTAAAATCTTCTCTCCTTTGCAAATACTCTTCTTCATGAACGGTTTAAGCATAGTACTTTTTACCACAAATTTTGTTTTTTTTATTTTAGTAATTGACCTGGCCGTCACCTTGCTCATCTCACTAAAACATGGAGTGGGTCTTGTTTAATTTCTTCTATTCGGCTTCCCAACAGGACTTACACTAATGACCCTATTCAAATTTCTCAAATTTTTTATGAATATTTTTCTTGCCTACACAGAACTCTAGCTACAGTTACGACTTGGATGGAAGACCACAAACTAAAACTCAACCCAGACAAAACTAAATTCATCCTCCTAGAAAATAACAAAATCCCAACCATAACCAACTTAGAAATCAACTCTATCAACTACCCTTTGCAAACCACCCTAAAACTTCTAGGTATGACTATTGACAGAGGCTGCACCATGCAACCACAAATTAACAAAACAATACAGAAATCTTTCACAGTTATGAGAAACCTTAGACAGTCCGAAAATTCTTTGAATAAACACAATTTTAGCTCCTAGTACAATCTCTAATCCTAAGTATCCTAGACTATTGCAACATCCTCTACCTCCCCTGCCCTGCAATAATGATTAAACAACTACAGACAATTCAGAATACAGCTCTGAGACTCGTCTATTCATTGAAAAAACATGATCACGTTACTGAGGCATTCATCAATTCTCATTGGCTTCCAATCCAGGAAAGAATACAATTTAAATTCTACTGTATACTATTTAAAACTATAAATGGAGACAGCCCAACCTACCTAAATGACCGCCTCATCCAAACCACCTCTACCAGGCATAGAAAAACACACACCCCATTCACTTACCCCCCAATCAAAGAAGTAAAATGGAAAAAGCTATACAATGGACTACTGGCCACCCAGGCAGCGAAGATAGACAACCAAGTCTCCAACCTATTGACAACAACCCCAGACTACAAGATGTTCAGAAAGGAAATAAAAACTATACTCTTCAAGAAATCCCTTAATAAAGCTTAATACCTTGATAAAGCTTAACCCCCATCTTACCATCCCCTCCCTAACCCCAGATCCTACTTTTCCCTCTCTTGGAAACCTTCTCTGATCTAACGTTGTAACCCTTCTTCCATAACTCTTTTTGTAATCCGCTTTGAACCGAAAGGTAATGGCGGAATAGAAATCTGTAATGTAATAGACTGGAACCTAGGCACCTCCGGCTGCATTAGAGAGACCAAGTTCTTGGATGCTGTAGGCGATTGCTTCCTGGAACAACTTGTCAAGGAAAATACTAGAGGAAATGCAATTCTTGACTTAATTCTAAATGGCCTGCGAGGACCAGCACAAGATGTAGAAGTAGAAGGGACGCTGGGAAGCAGCGATCACAATATTATCCGCTTTGATCTGGACGCAGGGAAGAAACATCGGTCCAAAACGACAGCCACGGCACTGAACTTCCTAAAAGGGAATTACGAAGGGATGAGACTCATGGTAGGGAAGAAGATTAATAAGAGGATAAGCACTGTAAAAACGCTAGAGCAAGCTTGGTCCCTTTTTAAGGACACAGTCAGTCTAGAGGAGGTATGTAGGCAGATTGATAGGTTTAAGAGCGATAAATCCCCGGGACCGGATGGCATCCATCCGAGGGTCATCAAAGAACTGAAAGGGACCATAGCTGAACTGCTTCAACTAATAGCCAATCTGTCGATCAAATCAGGAAGGATTCTGGAAGACTGGAAGGTGGCGAATGTTACATCGATCTTCAAGAAAGGTTCGAGGGGAGATCCGGGGAACTACAGACCGGTATGTCTGACCTCGGTACTGGGAAATATGGTAGAGTCACTGATAAAGGACAGCATCAATGATCACCTTGACGGACACGGGCTGATGAGGACCAGTCAGCAAGGTTTTAGCAAAGGCAGATCGTGTTTGACGAACTTGCTGCACTTCTTTGAGGGAGTAAACAGACAGATAGACAAGGGCGATCCAGTCGACATTGTATATCTGGATTTTCAGAAGGTGTTCGACAATGTTCCGCATGAACGACTACTTTGGAAAATTGCAAGCCATTGAATTGAGGGTGAAATACTCACATGAATTAAAAACTGGCTGGAGCATAGGAAACAGAGAGTGGGGGTAAATTGACAATACTCGGACTAGAAAAGCATCACCAGTGGGGTGCCGCAGGGCTTAGTGCTTGGACCCGTGCTCTTTAACATCTTTATAAATGATCTGGACATAGGTACGACGAGCGAGGTGATTAAATTTGCGGATGATACGAAGTTATTAAGAGTAGTAAAGATGCAGGGGGATTGCGAAGATCTGCAATGTGACATAATCAAGCTCGAGGAATGGGCATCGACATGACAGATGAGGTTCAACGTGGATAAGTGTAAAGTGATGCATCTTGGTAACAAAAATCTCATGCACGAATACAGGATGTCCGGGGCGGTACTTGGAGAGACCTTCTAGGAAAGGGACTTGGGAGTTCTGATCGACAAGTCGATGAAGCCGTCCACACAATGTGCAGCGGCAGCAAAAAGTGCAAACAGAATGCTAGGAATGATTAAAAAGGGGATCACAAACAGATCAGAGAAGGTTATCATGCCGCTGTACCGGGCCATGGTATGCCCTCACCTGGAGTACTGCGTCCAGCACTGGTCGCCATACATGAAGAAGGACACGGTACTACTCGAAAGGGTCCAGAGAAGAGCGACTAAGATGGTTAAGGGGCTGGAGGAGCTGCCGTACAGCAAAAGATTAGAGAAACTGGGCCTCTTCTCCCTCGAACAGAGGAGATTGAGAGGGGACATGATCGAAACATTCAAGGTACTGAAGGGGATAGACTTAGTAGATAAGGACAGGTTGTTCACCCTCTCCAAGGTAGGGAGAACAAGAGGGCACTCTCTAAAGTTGAAAGGGGATAGATTCCGTACAAACGTAAGGAAGTTCTTCTTCACCCAGAGAGTGGTAGAGAGTTGGAACGCTCTTCCAGAGGCTGTTATAGGAGCAAACACCCTCCAAGGATTCAAGACAAAGTTAGACAAATTTCTGCTGAACAAGAACGTGCGCTGGTAGGGCTAGTCTCAGTTAGGGTGCTGATCTTAGACCAGAGGGTCTCCGCTTGAGCGGACTGCTGGGCATGATCGACCACTGGTCTGACTCAGCAGTGGCAATTCTTATGTTCTTTATGTTCTTATGGATTACAGAAGAGGATTTCTGGACATGTCCAGAGGTGTTACAGAGTAGAATGGGTTGCATCAGAGGATTGAAATGTTTCACACGGTGTTAGTTAGTCTTCATGGATTTCTTGAATAGCAGGATTTTTATTCCTTTTCTGAAAGTTTTGTAGTCTGGGGTCGCAATTAGTAGATTGAAGAGTTGGTGGCTTAGTTTTGCTGCCTGTGTGGCTAGAAGGCCATCATACAGTTTTTTCCGTTTGATGTCTCTGATTGGAGTGTATGTGAATGGTGTCTGGGTTCTCCTGTGTCTGGTTGTGGTAGTTTGGATTACGTGGTTGTTCAAGTAGGCTGGGCTGTCACCATTTATGGATTTAAATAATAGATAGTAGAAATAGTATTCTTGCTTGAATTGGGAGCCAGTGTGAGTCGAGGTATGCCTCAGTGATGTGGTCATGCTTTCTTAGTGAATAGATTAGTCTTAGGGCTATGTTTTGTACTGTTTGTAGTTGTTTTATCATCGTTGTGGGGTAGGGGAGATAGAGTATGTTGCAGTAGTCAAGGAGACCTAGGACTAGGGACTGGACCATGAGCTGGAATTGTTTTCTGTCAAAGAATTTTCGAACTTGCCTTAGGTTTCTCATGACCGCGAATGATTTCTGTATTGTTTTATTGATTTGTGGTTGCATGGTGCAGCATCTGTCTATCGTCATTCCCAGACGTTTTAGAGTGGGTTGAATGGGGTATGTGATTGAGTTTATTACTAGGTTTGTTATGGTTGGGGTTTTATTTTTTTCAAGAAGTATGAATTTTGTTTTGTCTGAGTTTAGTTTTAGTTTGTGGTCTTTCATCCATGTTGCCACTGTTTCTAGAGTTCTGTGTAATGTGTCTGTCATGGTGAGCATTGGTTGATTAAAAGGAAGGAGAATGGTGTTGTTGTCTGCATAGCCATAGGAGGTTAAGCCTATTTTGTCCAGGCAGGTGCCAAGGGATGCAATGTAGAGATTGAAGACTGTTGGGGATAATGGCGATCCTTGGGGTACGCCACAGGGTTTGGACCATAGTTCTGATTTTTCTTTGTTTGTCTTTACTCTGTAGGTCCTGGATTGTAGGAATCCTTGAAACCATGTGTGTACTTTGCCTGTGATTCCTATTGTATCTAGTATTTGTAGCAGGATGTTGTGGTTTACTAGGTCAAATGCTGCGGTGAGATCTAGTTGTATAATAAGCATTTTTTTGCCTGTGCTGAGGTGTTGTCTAGCTGTGTCCAGAAGGGAGCCTAGTAGTGTCTCAGTGCTGAAATTGGTTCTGAATCCAGACTGTGTAGGGTGGAGCAAGTTGTGGTTTTCTAGGTAGTTGGTGAGGAGTTTAGCTACGAGGCCTTCCATTAGCTTGACATATAGTGGAATTGAGGCTATGTGTTTGTAGTTGGATGGTTGATCTGTTGCTCCTTTTGGGTCTTTTAAGATCGGGGTGATGATGATTTCAGAGAGGTCTTGTGCGAAAAGGTCATCTGTGAGCATGGTTTGTATCCATTGCATGAGAAGAGTGTGGAATTTTAGGCTGGAGGTTTTTAATAGGTATGGAGGGCATTGGTTGAGGTCGCAAGCTGCGTGGCTGTACTTTTTATAGAGTTTGTTAAGGTTGGATCATTGTATTGTGGAGAAGTGGGACCAGGTTTTATCTTCTGCAGCTGATTCTTTTTCTGTGGGAAGCATTGTGATGTCTTCTAGGTGGGTTGGGATTCCTGCGAAGTTTGTCCCGGCAGTTGTAATTTTGTTTTTAAAGTATTCAGCTAAAAGGGTGGCTGAAGGGGAAGGGTTGTCATCTATGTGATTATTTGCCCCTGCCCACTGGTGTATGTAGGTCAAACTAAAAGCCCCATCCAGATACGGCTTAATGAGCATAAATCACAGATAGCTTCAGGTACCCTTCAGGCACTGCTAGTTCAGCATTGGATTCAGAAACAACACACGATTGATCAAATAAAATGGAGATTGAAGCTACTCTAAAAACTCTGAATATCAAAGGTTCTAAAGCTGATCAAATACCACCACTAATTCTTAAACAATATTTTGACATCTTTGGACCTTTGATCCATAGATTAGTTACCGAAAGTTTAAGCCAACATACTGTGCCCTTGGATTGGAAAAAATCATACATCCGTCCCATTATTAAAGATAAAAATATTGGTCACGATGATCTATCCAATTATAGACCTATATCTAACATCCCCTTTTTAGTAAAATTAACAGAAAAAATTGTCTTCAATCAAATTTCAGAGTTTGTAGAAAAAACTAACGTGTTACATCCGAATCAAACTGGTTACAGACAGCACCATAGCACGGAACACTCACTAATCGGCATGACCACTTCTACTCAATATTTCTTAGATCATCATCAATCGGTGCTGTTAATCTCTATTGATCTTTCAGCAGCATTTGATACGATTGATCATCAACTTCTTCTTAGCAGACTCCAATCTATTGGGGTTACAGATGAAGTTCTTGCTTGGTTTACATCTTATTTCATTGATCGCACATCTACTGTTCTTTTCAAGGAATCTTCCTCCAAACCTACACAGATTGCACATGGGGTCCCCCAAGGATCTATTCTTTCACCCTTACTTTTCAATATTTTTCTTGCACCACTAATGACCTTATGCCAATCTGTAGGCTTTCATGTTTTTGCCTATGCCAGGGGTGTCGAACTCAATCAGAGAAGGGGCCAAAATCTAAAATCCAGCCTAAATCGCGGGCCGAATGGTTTACTGAACAGTCATAAACTGACAATGTTAACCAGAAATGTGAATTTAAAATGAGTGGAACAATCTTTCCCTTAACAGTGCTGTTAACCAACTCACATGCTATCAAGCAAAACAGTAATATTGGTATCAAGCAAAACAGTAATATTGGAATGTACCTAAAATGCTCATTGTTTTGTTTTCTGGCTAGATGTCTGACACCGTTTTCCCCGTATCAATGTTCGGTTTTATTTCTTGGGCTGTAGCAACCCGCAAAACAGCATGGAGGTTGTCATCGGTAATGCGTGATCTGTGCTTGTTTTTGTTCAGATTCATTATTGAAAACATCTGTTCACAAAGATAGGTGCTCACGAACATGGATAGAATACGGGCAGCATGAAGTCGGAGCTCTGGCATTGAGTCAGGGGGCAGTAGAGGGTAGAAGTCCTCAATTTCAACATCCTGAAACCTTGATTTCAGGCCACTGTCAGACTGAAGCTCGATTATCTCCATCTGAAGGTGATGGGGCACATTGTTGACATCAACTGTAAAAGGATTGGCAAAGATGTCAAAGCCTGAGTGCTGTGTTCTAAAGTCAGAGAAGCGCCACTCAAATTCACTTAGTAAACGGCTAACTTTGGTAGCCAGCCGACTGCAAGGAAAAGTACCAGAAATAGTGGTTGAGATACTCAAACAAACGGGAAAGTGGGCAAGATTGTCCTGTTCCAGTTGGGACTTCCATAGTTGAAGTTTACGCTGGAATGCTGTGATCATGTCAGACATCTTTGTGATGACTTGTTTGCGTCTCTGCAGCTTCAGATTCAGTTGGGCGAGATGCTCGCATATGTCACACATCATAGCAAAATCACATAGCCAGGCGGGATCCGACAGTTCAGGCAAGGGCTTTCCTTTACTTTCCATGAAAAGAGCAATTTGTTCTCTGAGCTCAAAAAATATTTTGAGGACTGCGCTCTTGCTCAGCCATCTTACTTCTGTGTGGTATGCACCCACCTCCTGTAAAAACTGCTGAAACTGGCGATGATTCAGGCCACGTGCCCTTATAAAGTTAATAGTTTTAATGACTGTGGTCATTATGTCATTCATGTCCAGAACTTTTCCACACATAGCCTCTTGGTGGATAATGCAATGATAAGTAATCAAGGGTGTGTGGCAGTGACTTTTTTGCATTCTTTCCTTCATTAGTCCAACCAAGCCTTTCTTTTCTCCGCACATTGAAGGTGCGCCATCAGTAGTTAGCCCCACCAACTTTTCCCAGGGTAATTTAAAATTATTTATAGATTTCTCCACAGCCTCAAATATATCTCTACCAGTCGTCGTCCCATGCATGGCAGCTACATCCAAAAGTTCCTCAGTGACAGAGAGGTCGGTCTTCGTAGCACGTATAAAGATGGACAGCTGCGCTGTATCAGTGTTGTCTGTGCTTTCATCGATAGCAAGTGAAAAAGCGAGATAACTGCATGCCTGTTCGGCCAGCTGTGATGATAGATTTCTTGAGAGTTCTTGAACTCTGTCTGCAATGGTGTTTCTTGACAAACTGACAGTTTGAAAACTCTGTATCTGGTCTGGGCATACTTTCTCACACACTTTTAGCATGCATTGCTTCAAAAAGGCACCCTCTGAAAAACACCTTGAAGTACGGGCAATTTCTTCAGCCACTATAAAGCTTGCTTTCACTGCAGCATCATTTTTCGCTGTAGCCTTTGTAAACATTTGCTGCTGTGATTGTAGTTTGCCTTTTAGTTCTTTAACAATTTTATGCTTTTCTTCCAAAGTATATTTGCCATACTTAACATTATGTTTGGTGTCAAAATGACGACGTATATTGTACTCTTTCATCACCGACACTGTCTCATAACACAATATACACACTGGTTTGCCCTCACTAAGCACAAACATGTATTCATTTTCCCATTTGTCATTAAATTGTCTGCCTTCACCGTCAACTTTTCTTTTCCTGGACATTTTGGGATCAATATTGGCAGTAAAAGATGTAGTTTATTGGAAATCTGCATTAGAATGAAAAAGTCAGTCAATAAATGCCTGGCTGGGTACAGATAGCACATTCTGTTGCGATTTTTATGCCTACACTTTATGCCAGGAACTGGCAGCTTCTGCTGTGTATTTTTTTTACATAGTTCCCCCCCCCCGACGTCCGATTCACCCCAAGCAGGACCGCTCGCACGCACCTGCACCCCCACCCCGAAGGACCGCCGACTCCCCGACTCCCAACATGATCGGGGCAAGAGGGAGCTCAAGCCCTCTTGCCCCCCCGACTCCCCGACACGATCGGGGCAAAAAGGAGCCCAAGCCCTCTTGCCCCGCCGATTCCCCAACTCCCCGACAATATCGGGCCAGGAGGGAGCCCAAGTCCTCCTGGCCCTGGTGACCCCCCCCCCCCGCTAGTTGTTCGGGCCAGGAGGGAGCCCAAACCCTCCTGACCACGGTGATCCCCTACCCCCACCCCGCACTACATTACGGGCAGGAGGGATCCCAGGCCCTCCTGCCCTCGACGCAAACCCCCCTCCCCCCATCGACCGCCCCCCCCAAGAACCTCCGCCCCCCCCTGGCCGACCCCCACGACACCCCCACCCCCTTCCCCGTACCTTTCTGTAGTTGGCCGGACAGACCGGAGCCAAACCCGCCTGTCCGGCAGGCAGCCAACAACAGAATGAGGCAGGATTGGCCCATCCGTCTCAAAGCTCCGCCTACTGGTGGGACCTAAGGCTCCCGGGTCTATTCTGATTGGCCCAGGCACCTTAGGCCCCACCAGTAGGTGGAGCTTTGAGACGGATGGGCCAATCCGGCCTCATTCCGTCGTTGGCTGGGTTTGGCTCCCGTCTGTCCGGCCAACTACAGAAAGGTACGGGGAAGGGGGGTGGGGGTGTCGTGGGGGTCGGCCAGGGGGGTCGCGGGTCGGCTGGGGGGGCGGTCGGAGGTTCTTGGGGGGGGCGGTCGATGGGTGGAGATAGATAGCAAGTACGGCCGGCGAGATCACAAGCCTCCTATGTCACCGCGCGTCATTGTGATGGAACGCAGCGGCGTGCAGTGATGACAGCGCGGTGCGGGCCACATTGCAAGGCCTGGCGGGCCGGATTTGGCCCGCGGGCCTTGTGTTTGACACATGTGGCCT
Organism: Geotrypetes seraphini; assembly: GCF_902459505.1. Classification (NCBI taxonomy): domain Eukaryota; kingdom Metazoa; phylum Chordata; class Amphibia; order Gymnophiona; family Dermophiidae; genus Geotrypetes; species Geotrypetes seraphini. The sequence continues at coordinate 129,235,237 of NC_047094.1, forward strand.
ATGCTGACGATATTCAGCTACTGCATCCTTTAAATAATAATAATACAATTGAAATCTCAGCGATCAACGAAAAACTTGACCAAATTTATCATTGGCTGGATAAAAACAGATTGGCACTTAACATCAAAAAACTTTTTCCGTGGAAGGATAGTTTCCCTCTTGTTACTCCTATCTCTATTCAAAATGTCCCCCTACAATCAGTTAAAAATATTAAAATTTTAGGGGTAATTTTCGATAACAAACTTAATTTTCACGACCATATTAGTAACATCATGAAAACTACCTTTTACAGGTTATGTAAAATTCGATCTATTTCTAAATTTCTATGTCCCAAATCACTTAACATCCTGATTCACTCTTTGGTGATGTCTAAAATCGACTATTGCAATTCTCTTTTTAAAGGAATTGCTTTACATGAAATAAAACGTCTTCAAATTATACAAAATGCATCAATTAAGCTAATAACCAAATCTAGAAAGATTGATCATGTAACACCACTTCTTAAAAATGCTCACTGGCTTCCAGTTATTCACAGAATAACGTATAAACTTTGTATAATTACTTTCAAAACCCTCTATAATATGACCCCCGCTTTTTTATTTAAGTTATTAATTCCATATTCTGCAAGGAGAATTTTAAGATCTAATGAACAAAACTTATTGTCTATTCCCTCGTTGAAAATTATAAACACTAGACGACAATTTATTTTTTCATGTACTGCACCACAGACTTGGAATGCCCTCCCTATTTCTTTAAGGGAGGAGAAGGAATTTGGAAAATTTAAAAGTAACTTAAAAACATTTCTTTTTAAGGATGCCTTTGCAAACTAATTTTATTATCTTATTACCCTACTTTTTTTTTATTATATTTTTATTTGTTACCCTCTTGTATTTTCCCTTAATGTCTTTTCTTTACTTTAATGAATTGTATTTCATCCCTCCTCACTTAATGTTAAGAATATGTTAAATTGAGTGTAATTTTAGTCCTTTTAAGTATTTTATGTATTGTATTGTCACCTAACAAATGTAAATTTTAATATGTACATCGCTTAGAAGTCTGATTAAGCGATTAATCAAGAAACCTAATAAACTTGAAACTTGAACTTGAAACTTGAGAGTAATAGAACATCTTGATTTAGGGTGAGAGGGTTATAATTGGGAAGAAAAACTGAATTTTGCTGAACAGAGATGGATTTACCATTTGAATACGGTTATACCCACTGGATTAAATCTGGAACTTGAATGGGCCCCTCTAATCTGAGGGGTTGAAGTTGGGGGTGGGGGGTAATCACAAATCTTTATATATAGTTGGTGCTTTAAAAATTCTAAATAAAGTTGTTTTAAACTGATGTTTTTTTAAACCTGTCCCTTTAAGGACTCTCCGGTCCATATCGCTGAAATGAACAGTAATGATGTAAGCATCAGCTGATTGGGACTGGTGGGTGTGTATAAGGGAGAGAAAGACGCTGCGGACATTTTGAATCAATTTCAGTGGTCTGGTATGATGGTGTAAAATCTGATAAGGTAAGAGAGAGTTGGTTTTTTAACATATAGCATAGATTTTCTTAATACCACTAATATGATTACGGTGTATTAAATAATTTAAAACTGATTTAAAAATTAAAATAGAAACGATTTGTTTGGGTGAAATATGTTGATTCTTATGTCCCTGAAAGGAAGACTACAATTAAAAGCTAAGTACTTTAAAAAATTAAGCACATCAAAAGGGGGTTAAAGAAAATAATAAAGTGAAAATTAAAGTTTGTTAGAGAAATTAAATACAAGTGGTACCTTGGATTATGAGCATAATCCGTTCCAGGAGCATGCTCGTAATCCAAAATGCTCGTTTATTAAAGCGAGTTTCCCCATAGGAAATAATGGAAACTCGCTTTGATACGTTCCCACCCCCCCATCGAGGCCAGCAGCGCTGCTCCCCCCGAAGGCCCCGTGATCCGACACCCTCCCACCCACGATCCGGCACCCCCCCCCCGCTGCCATTGGGCACCCCCCCCCGCTGCCATCGGGCACTCCCCATCGCCATCGGGCACCCCTCCCCCGCCGCCATCTGGCACCCCCCCGCCGTGATCGGGCACCCCCCCGCCGCAACCTGAAGTCCCCCAGAGCCCTCTTCTTACTTTAATGTAGCACCGGCATGTCGGCCTCCTCTTCTGTGCTCGCCTTGAGCATGTGCGCAAGCTCAAGGCCTGCGAGTTCGCGTTCTCTCCGAGATTCTCGGAGAGAACGTGAACTTGCAGGCCTTGAGCATGCGCACGTGCTCAAGGCCAGCACAGAAGAGGAGGCCGACATGTTGGTGCTACATTAAAGTAAGAAGAGGGCTCTGGGGGACTTCAGGTTGCGGCGGGGGGTGCCCGATCACGGCGGAGGGGTGCCCGATGGCAGTGAGGGGGTGCCCGATGGCGGCAGGGGGGTGCCGGATCATGGGGGGAGGTTGCCGGTTCGCGGGGGGGGGGGGGGCGCTCGCAAATCGAGGCGCACTCGGTTTCTGAGGCGCCGATTTTACAAATGTTTTGCTCGTCTTGCAAAACACTCGCAAACCGGTGCACTCGTAAACCGAGGTACCACTGTATAGGCTCCAGTGAGAAGATAGTACATAAAGCCTAGGGCAGTGAAAACTTTTGAATCCTGGTGGTGCTTCTGAGGAGTTGGGGAATTTGTATTGGATGTAAGGAGTTTGAGATATGTACAAATTTTGGTACACATCTTGGTAAGATATTGCATATGTCGCAACACAAAACCGCCATATTGCTGCTAACGTTATCTCCCTTGAACATCAAATCCAAACATGCCAAAAAGACTTACCTTCATTAACACACAATAGATCATAAAGAAAATATGCTGACAGCACAAGTGGCTTTGAATACCTTATTACATGAAAGAAGTAAACGTAGAACCCTTTATCACAAATCTCTTTTTACGATTTGGGATTCATCCTGGTCGTTTACTTGCACATCTTGCTAAAGTCTGGAGTGGTCCTCGGTTGATTCACTCCATTCATTTGCCAGACAGAACCTTGACTAATGCTTCTGAAAAGATTTCCAAAGCCTTTTGAGAATATTTTTCTCACCTTTACACGACTGACATATTGTCACAGCCTTCTTTAGTTCAGGCATACCTAGAAGATGCTTCTTTTCCCCGTTTAACCTCACAGATGCTTGAATCGTTGAATGCACCTTTACGTGCAGTGGAAGTCCAACAGGTTATTCAGTCCTTGATCACTTGATGGGTTCACTGCAGAGTATTATAAACTGCCTCTCTATCACATTCCAGGAGTGATGGTACGCTTTGACACTTGTGTGGAAGGCTCTTCTTTTCCTCTTGGAGCCACGGATGCTTTAATCACTTTGAGCCCCAAACCTGGATAGGATCCTCAATATGTGGATTCTTATTGCCCCATTTCCTTACTTAATGTGGATCTCAAGATCTTTGTGCGGGTGTTGGTGGATTGATTGGCGTCTCATCTATCTCTGCTTATAGGGGAAGAACAAGTTGGTTTTGTGAGAGGCCACCAGTCTGTCCTATACAGTATGTCCATAAAGTTTTGGCTGCATTGGTGACTGGTCAGGCAACAGCAGTATCAAGGATGTTGGCAAGTCTAGATGCAGATAAGACCTTTGATTGGGTGGAGTGGTCTTTTCTTTTTCCTACATTGTCTCACATGGGGCGTCCATTCTCCTTAATGGGACTTGATCCTTCTCTTTTGTTGTCTTGCGAGGCACCTATCAGGGATGCCCCCTTTCTCCATTATTGTTTCTTCTCTACTTGGAATCTCTCTTAAGTACTTTGAAAAGGGATGTTCATATAACTGTTCTTTCTGTCATGGGCCAAGAATTTGCAGATGACTTGATGATTATCTTAACTAATCCCGTATGTTCTTTGTTACATCTGCTTGATGCCTTGACCGAGTTTGGGTTTCATTCAGGATTTATGTTGAACTATCGAAAATCTATAGCTCTTCCGTTTCATCCTAGTTTACCTACTCATTGGCCTGTTTTTTTCCCCCTCACTTGGGCACCTAGGAAAGTTGTTTATTTGGGGATTACAATTCCGCAAGATATTTCTCACTCCTATCCAACATGGGCTATATATTAAGATTGTGAAGCTAAGTCTTGTCTCTTGACTTGGCTTCATTTTTCTATTTCTTTAATGGGTCGTATTACCCTCCATAACATGTTGGTACTACCTCAATGGTTATATGTTTATCAGATGTTGCCTTTGTCTCTTTCCTGGAAAATAGAACTTCACTTGGACAAATTGGTCCATGGATTCCTTTGGGTGGGAGGTCGCTCTCGTCTACCTCTTCATATGGTGGTTTTATCGATTGATAATGGAGGCCTGAGCAAGTTGCTTCATAGAGGCCTGTCATATGCGTCATATTCAGGATTGGTTCCTGTCCACTTCTTATTTCTCATGGACTCCGGTGGAACTGCTGTTTTGGAAACCCTATCATTTAGTTATAATATAACATAACATAATAGCGGGCTTCTATACTGCATAATCCTTAGTTCAATGAGGTTTACAACAGAATACGCTATGAGTGAATACAGAGATATATAATACACAAAGAATTAGCTAGCAACAAATTTAGAAAAAAGAAAAGTTTTCAAAAGTTTTCTGTAATGTTTATAGGATATTGATCTGGTCAATAATGGATGGAATTATTTATCAAATTAAGTTGCTTGATAGGAAAGACAATGCCCATGATGTTTCTTACTTTTACAGCCCTTAACAGAAGAAACGTAAATAGGGCATGGGATTTTCTACTGTTTCCATGAATCATAATAGCAAATCTATCAACAAGATAGAGCGGAGCAACACCAAAGGCGACTTTATAATATAAACATCCCAACTTAAAAATCACCCGGGCCTCAACTGTGAGCCAATGCAACTCACAATAAGGGGTAACATGGTCATACTTCCTCAGTCCATAAATCATTCTAACTGCCGTATTTTGAACTAAGGTCAGCCTAGCCAAATTTTTCTTTGTACTTGTCAGATTTATAATATTGAAATAGTCCAGAATACTAAGTAATAGCATCTGAACTAAAAGTGTAAAGGCAGTAGCATCAAAATAAGCTTTAATGGTGCAGAGTTTCCATAGATTATAATAACTCTTCTGTACCACAGCATCTATCTGATTTTTCATGGTCAGACACTGATCAAAAACTACTCCCAAGATTTTGATTGTAGGGATTATTGGAAATGATACTAAATTAATCTTAATTATTGATTCTGGAATTGTCTTTTTTGATGATGCAAAGAAAAACTTAGTTTTTTCCTGATTTAATGTCAACTTAAATTCTTGCATCCAAGATTCCATTGTATTTCACACTGACTTGATAACTTGAGTACTGTTAGATAACATATTACAACAGGGGATTATTATTGTAATATCGTCAGCATAGCTGAACAACCTTAAGCCCAATTTGCTTATCCAACAACCCAATAAAAGAAGATACACATTGAAGAGTGTAGGAGAAAGTGGGACTTCACATGGGTTTTTCCAAACTACTAACAAATCCTTAAATTAGACCTGATAAATTATTGATTCCAGAAATCCTTTAAACCATGAAAATACTTTACCCTGGATTCCTAAAGAATCCAGAAATTTGAGCAGTTTACAATGGCCAACTAAATCAAACGCGCTACTCAGATCAAACTGAAGCAGCAATGCACTACTACCCTTACTCAAAAAACTATTCAGGTGGTCCAGAAGTGAAGCTATTACCGTCACTGTGCTATATTGAGATCTAAAACCTGATTAAGAATCATACAACAGGGAGTGGTATTCGAACTTTTCTATTCCAATTTATATACCTCTGAACTCCCTACACCAGAACCTAATTATGATTCCTTCTTAAGAGACTTGCAGCACCCCCAATTGACAACATCCGCCAAAAACTCACTAGAAGATCCTATCACAACAAAGGAAATCATATCTGCAATTTCGTCCATGGCAAAAAATAAAGCCCCTGGACCGGATGGAATTACAAATGAATTTTACAAGAAGTTCAATGCCATCCTTGCCCCGCATCTCCTAAATTATTATAATTTCATTCATGATTCCCCTCATAAACAGTTTAACTTCGCAGAAGCCACCATAGTAGTATTTCCGAAAACGGATAGAGATCCCACTTTGGTAAAAAATTACCGTCCCATTTCTCTACTAAATTTAGATTATAAAATCTTAGCTAAGATTCTTTCTACCAGACTAAACAATGTTATTACCAAATTGATTCACCCCGATCAAATTGGTTTTATTAAACATCAATACATTGGAGACAAAATGAGACTCTTTCATCACACTAATACTTATGCTAAATCAATTTCGGAACCAATAGTAGAATTGGCCATTGATGCTGAGATAGCCTTCGATCGAGTGGAGTGGCCCTTCCTGCTAAGAGTTCTAAGATGGTACAATTTTGGAGATTACTTTATTGATTGGATTAAAACATTATACTGGAGTCCTACATCACGCATCTTGATCAATAATTCACTTTCAAATAAATTCCCCTTACATCGAGGATCTCGTCAGGGTTGTCCTCTCTCTCCATTACTATTTAATCTCGCCTTAGAACCTCTTCTTTCCGCTATTCGTCAAGCTGATGGTATTGCGGGTATTCCTGTTGCCCAACGTCAAATTAAGCTCGCTGCATATGCGGACAATGTTCTCCTCTTTATTCGGAATCCCACACTCTCTCTCCCAATACTTATCACACTTATCAAAGACTATTCATATCTTTCTGGATATCTAGTTAATTGGGAGAAATCTGTAATCTTTCCCTTGAATGACTCTATCTTCCAGGCAGACATCTCACATTTCCCATTTCTTTGGGTGGATGTTCCTGTCAAATACTTGGGTATAATGATCCATAAAGACTCCGCCCATGTTATGGAAACAAATTTATCAAAAATTAAAATGCTTATTCAAAAAACCTTATCCAACTGGTCTCCCTTATTCTTATCATGGTGGGGACGCTTAGCCTCAATAAAAATGAATCTGATGCCGCGAATAGTATATATCTTAACCATGTTACCTTTTCTTTGTAAACAATCTTTTTTCTCTTGGATTGATAAAAAACTCTCTAATTTTCTCTGGAATAACAAACAACCTCGCATAGCTTTGGCTAAATTACGTGCCGCTAAGGTTAATGGAGGTTTAAATCTTCCCGGCTTCTATTTATATTACTTAGCTTCCTTAGCTAAATATGGAGCTTACTGGCCCCACACTCACTCATCTCTAGACACACCACCTTGGCTGGAACTGGAAACACATATTTGTCATCCTTACCCCATTTCCTCCCTTTGCACTATGGCACTACCTCTGCACTTAAGAAAGTATGGTCTCTTGAATGCAACGCAACGAGCCCTTAGACATCTGGATTCCTTGGCAGACTCTTCATTATATAATAATGCAAAAATGTCTATTTGGAATAATCCAAAATTGAAATGTAATAATAAGATATTCTTCTGGAAAAGATGGCAAAAAGCTGGTCTGTGGTCAGTAGATAAGTTGGTTAACGACAACAAACTTATTCCTTTTACTTCTCTGAGTGAACAATTTCCCACCTTAGCGAATTTTCATTCCCAATGGGTGACATTGACCTCAAGTGTATCGGCTGTGCTTCTTTTCTCTCTTGGAGTGAATTAGTCCTTTCTCAAGGTAAAGCGATATCCGTGTTTTATAAAATTATGAGAGATCACAAATATACTTTTTCACCACAAGATATGTCTCACTGGCAACAGTTGTTATCTTCCTCATTCTCTGATATTAATTGGAACACCTACTGGACTAAAACTAATCGCCCATTAATGTCATCAAGAATATCTCAATCAATGTACTTTGTTTTGTGGCAAGCCTTATGGACACCTTATCGAATGTGGAAAGCCAAACTGAGACCGGATCCTTCTTGTTGGCACTGTCAGAGCTCGGATGGATCCTTGAGCCATATGTTATTTCAATGTGCACAAATACGCCCCTTTTGGTCTAGTGTCTGGAAGACTATCAAAAATATTACTTCTACTCACTCTGAAATCTCACTTGATATTATTATGCTTCGCTCTCAACACCCTTGTTTTACCAATACGGATTGTCCTCCAAAATTGATTGATGCCATGTTTGTCATTGCCCTTATGCATGTTCTTAGAAATTGGAAATCAGCCTCCCATTTAGATTATACTTTTTGGTGGAACTCCTTAAGTCTGTATAATAAACATGAACAATATGTAACTGAAAAACAATATATTTCCACTATGACATGCAATAAGTTTATTTCTCCTTGGAAATTTCTTGACAGGTTCCATACAGCTACTTCTGAGACCATATCATAGCTCCTCTTTTTTCCTATTTTCTTTCTTATTTCATTCTATTTGCTTTCCTTTTCTCTAATCCATTCTGTATGGTAATTTAAGATCCTTATTATAATGTATTTGTTTCAGACATATCATGTACTGTTATATTTTGATATAGTGGATTTATTTTGTTTCCTTATGTCAACCTAAAAATAACTCAATAAAAAGTTTGAACTAAAAAAAAAAAGGAAGGGAAGGAAGGGGAATTTGTTCAGAGATGTTTGGGGGTGGCTTAGAAAAAAAACTGCACTGGTATGCTAATCTTTGTTTGTTTTGAATTAAAAAAAAGAAAGAAATACAAGTGGAAATAAAGAAGTAATAAGAAAACAGATAAATGGGGGTGGGGCAGGGTCGGGGCAAGGCCAGGGGGGCCCAGTGCACTTGTCTGCCTAGGGGCCCTCGAAGAATTAATCCTGCCCTGACTGGTATATGTGATTGATGAGCTGTCCTAAAATGTAATATTGTGTTACAGAAACCGTAAAATACCGAAGCTTCATAATATCGTTATGACTAAAATGATATAAACACAAACTGATGTATAACTTTAAAACAGGATATGATAGATGAAAACTGTTTTCAGATTTAGAATCAGCATGTGGCCCTTGTTAAGGTACAGGTGACAGAACTCCGGTAGCAAAATGCTTGTTCACCAGTGTTGTTGTGTTTTATATACAGTATTTGCAAGAAATCAGCCAAATATAGAAAGAGGCATTTTCAAAAGAATGCCCAAGTCAGAATTAAGGCCTCCTTCTCATAACGTCCAAATATTAATAATAATAATAATTTATTTTTGTATACCACCATACCCAGAAAGTTCTAGGTAGTTCACAACAATTAAATTGAAATACAAACATTAACATTAACAAATCATTAAAATCAACAAGTTATATGCATATAATATAAGAAAAAAATACATACATGCCATAAAAGGAGGGTACAGCAATCTTAAAAGAATAAAAGATTATCATAAAAATATTAAGAACTCAGACTGTTAAATAATTGAGTTTTAATCTGCTTTCTAAAGTCAAGATAGGAAGAGGCATCAAGCACAATTTGGGCAAGCCATGAGTTTAGTTTAGCTGCCTGGAAAGAAAAGGTTCTTTCAAAGAACCTTTTGTAATGGCATAATTTTAATGAGGGAAAAGCAAACAAATGTATTCTGAGAGCGCTCTTATTGTTATAACTCAAAGTAAAGTGCAGGTTAAGATAACCTGGTGACATACCAAATATTGTTTTATAGAAGATACATGAGAACTTAAACAGAACTCTGGATTCAAATGGAAACCAGTGTAACTTTTGATAGAAAGGGGTAACATGTTCCCATTTCTTCAATCCAAAAATGAGACGGATAGCCGTATTCTGAACCATCCTGTTTCCTGGTAATTTTCTTAAAGGCGCCCAGATATATGATGTTGCAATAATCAAGAATACTCAGAATGGAAGATTGTACTAACAAATGAAAAGAAGCATCGTTGAAGTACTTTTTTATGGTGCGAAGTTTCCAAAGCACCGAGATACTCATAAGAACATAAGAACTGCCTTCTCCGGATCAGACCTTCGGTCCATCAAGTCCGGCGATCCGCACACGCGGAGGCCCTGCCAGGTGTACACCTGGCTTAATTTATAGTCCACCATATCCTTATATGCCTCTCTTAAGGAGATATGCATCTAGTTTGCTCTTGAAGCCTAGGACGGTCGATTCCGTCATAATCTCCTCTGGGAGGGCATTCCAGGTGTCAACCACTCTCTGAGTGAAGCAGAACTTCCTGACATTAATCCTGAACCTGTCCCCCCTTAGCTTCATTACATGTCCTCTAGTCCGTGTCAAATTGGACAATGTAAATAATCTTCTCTGCTCTATTTTGTCGATTCCTTTCAGTATTTTGAAGGTCTCGATCATATCCCCACGCAGTCTCCTTTTCTCAAGGGAGAATAATCCTAGTGTTATAAGTCTGTCCTCGTATTCCAGTTTCTCCATACCCTTCACCAGTTTTGTTGCTCGTCTCTGCACCCTCTCCAGCAGTTTTATATCCTTCTTTAGGTAGGGAGACCAATGTTGGACGCAGTATTCCAAGTGTGGTCTGACCATTGCCCTATAAAGCGGCATTATAACTTTCTCCGATCTACTCGAGATTCCTTTCTTTATCATGCCCAACATTCTATTTGCCTTCTTTGCCGCTGCCGCGCATTGTGCCGACGGCTTCAGGGTCCTATCTTAAATACTAAATCAGAATGTTTCTTCTAAAGTAACTCCTAGTATTTTTAAAGATTGTTCAATGAAATAATCCATCCCATTCACATTATTTTATCATTAGGAGCTGCTAAGAAAAATTTAGTTTTTTCTGAGTTTAATTTTAATCTAAAAGCAGACATCCAAAGTTCAACCTGATTCAAAATAAGTGATAAAGAATTTAAAAACTCTGATGTAAAACAAGTTAACGGAATAACTATGGTAATGTCAACCGCATAGATAAAAAATTTGAGCTTTAAATTCTGCAGGAGATTTCCTAAGGAAACAAGATAGATGTTAAATAGGGTGGGGGACAAGGGGGAACCCTGTGGAACCCCACAAGAATTGTCCCAACCATAGGAGAAAGTATCATCCTTAAACACCTTATAGGATCTATTTCCCAAAAACCCACGGAACCAACTGAGGACATAACCCGAGATTCCAATGGATGCCAAACAGTCCAGAAGAATATTATGATCAACCAAATCAAATGCACTACTCAGGTCAAGTTGCAAGATCATAGCACTTGATCCTTGGCTAAAAAGTAAGTGCAGATGAACAACGAAGCTATAATTGTTTCGGTACTGTGACCTGACCGAAAGCCAGATTGGTTGTCATGTAAAATGTTATATTTCTCCAAATATGTAGTGAGTTCAGCATTTACCACCGGAATACTAGCGATAGGTCTAAAATTAGATGCACTATTAGATGGTTCTTTTGCATTTTTTTTTTGATTGGTGTAATCATAATATGACCTTGTTCCACTGGGAACTTTCCTAAAGATAATAAAAAGTTTACCCAAGTTAACAGCTTGACCTTAAAATTGACCGGGGCAGTTTTCATGACATTTGGAGGACAAGTATCCAATCTGCAGTAGGATTTAACATACTTGATGTAGTGGTTACTAAATGTTAGCCAGTCAATGGTTGTAAACTTATTCCAACTCAGATCAACTCTGGACTCGTCAAAATCCTGCAGAATAGGATAACACCAATGAGGCTTGGCAGGTACAGTTAAGAAGATCTGAATTTTTGAATTAAAAAAGTCAGCCAAACTGTTTGTAGTTAAAGTAGATTCTTCAAGGGTGTCGGTAAATGTCTCTATATTATATAAATCGTTAACCAGTTTAAAGAGGTTACTACTATTAATTGATACATTACCAATTTTTTGGGTGTAGAAATTTTTTGCGTTTTTCCTTGGACAGATTTTTGTAGTTTTTTTATTTTTATCTCAGAAGAACCAAGATGGTGGCTGCACCCCATTTTTGTTATGGTGAAAAAGAAAGGCAAGGTGAGGATTTTTCCCTCAGAATCCCAGCCACAGCCTTCCATTTCTAAATGTGGTCTGATGGACTCTTACCTGGTTCAAGCAGAGTTTTTACCTTCTGTGAGGGAGTCGCTGGCTGCCTCTATTTCATTGCCAGGAAAAATGGTGTTAGGCTGCAGTTCAGAGGTATCACTGACTCATGACCTCCCTCTGCTCAACCACTTTTGTCAAGTCTTGAGGGCTCAGCAGTGAATGGCAAGTGAACATTGTTGGTTGTGTCTGCTACTTGTGGGGAGAGCTCCTGATGGTTGTGTCTGCTACTTGGGGGCTGAGAGCTCCCGAGACAAGAGAGGAAGGGATTCATTTACCTCCATGTTGTCCTGCTTTGGTGTCAGTGTCAGGAGTTATAACAGCAGAACTGGGGATGGAGACAACTTATTCTGTTGCTGGAAATGGACAGGAGATAAAGCCTGAGCCGTATGTAATCTGCACATGGGGAAATCAAACAACCCCCTATATATGCATGGAAGCAGCTTTTTTATATTGCTGCTCTGGCTCTTCACATGCCACAATTCTGCAGCTGCAGATCTCCCTCATCATCCACATAGACATAGATCCCTCTGATCACCCTTGCAAACCTCCTGATGCCCCATTTCTCCAACAAGTCATCCACTTTCCTCCATCCTAATCCCCAGTGTCTAATGGGAGCAAAATTGATTTTCACTTGCTCCTAATCTTACGTACAACTTTGCATTAAAAAATGGCCACCATGACCCCTAGTGGTAAGCAGCCTGCCCTTAAGGCAAGGACTTACATGTGTCTGGGGGCAGGGATAACTCCTGACATCTAGCAATTTTAAAATATTTAGATGATTTCCTGTGCAAGATGGGGAATCTGTTAGTATTTTAGGCCTATCCTAACTGTTCTTTCCTACCGCCTCTACCCTGTCTTCTGCAATGTAAATTTGATAAGCATGTAAACAGCCTACTTTTTCAAAATGGCTTTATATACCAATCTACACATCTGAAAGCTGCTATGTATTAGGGCTGAACTGAATATTTATATTCAATTTGATATGGCCCGGAATAGTGCCCGGAATACATTATTATATTCAGCTGAATAGTGATTTAAATTCAAATACAAATAATCTGGGACTCAACTGTGCTAGATCCTACTGAAATAAACACGTGAGCACTGATTTCACATTGCTTCTTTTAATTTGTTAAGTAAAAGCTCAATGCACATTATTTGTATTTACCATTTATCATTTCTAAAGTGCTGAAAAGCATAGTATTTGTATTCAGCCGAATAATATTTTTAGATGAATAGTAAAATATGCCAATGGGTACAGCTCTACTATGTATATTTGAAGATGCTGATAAAATAAGGCCTATAGTGCCTTTGAAGATCAGTGGCAAGAGTAAATATACATTTACTTGTGTGCAAGTAAACCTATAACTTTTGAATATTGACCCATAGATCTTTATTATTTGAACAACATAATGAGTGGGGTTCAGGTTTTGTGATGGATATGACCTGAGGCAGCTTGAGATAGATAGAATGTTACCTGTGCTGGAATACCTCCGAGGCCTGTCTCTGCATTTCCTCCACTTGCTTTTCCTGTGGTCCACTGAATATTGTCATAGTTCAGGATAATGAATGCTCTCCTTCCATCAGTAGTCAGTACAGTTTGAAATGTATTCAGCTGGAATAGACCAATAAAATAAAAGTAATCAGCTTATTAGTAAAAGTTTCTAAGTTTATTTTGTATTTGACACACTACTCACTAACTGTCTTCTGAGCAGTTCACAATCTAATCGGGTATTTTCCTTATCTGTCCTGACAGGCCCACAATCTAACTATGGTACCTGGGGCAATGGATAGGGTTACCAGACATCCAGATTTCCCTTGACATGTCCTCCTTTTGAAGATATGTCCAGGGATCCGGAAGACATTTCAAAACCTGGCACTTTGTCCAGGTTTTAAAAAAAACTTCTGGCAATGAGCGACATCAGGATGGCATTCACGCATGCATGGATGCATTGCAATGATGTCACGTATGCGCATGCACGCATGCCGTCTGATGTTGCTTGTGTAGGTTGAGAGGGTGGGGCTGGGGCAGGCCTGGGAGCAGAACAGGGCGTGGCCAGCCAGAACGGGGTGGGCCTGGGGACAGGGCAAAGGGTCTGGATTTTCCATTTGGAAAATCTGTAACCTAAGCAATGGAGGGTTAAATGACATGCCCAGCGTTACAAGGAGCGGTGCTGAGGTAGCAGTTCTAACTAGTGCTGCCCAATTCAGGAAAAAAAAATTTGATTCGATTCAGCCTATTGAATCGATTTTTCAATTCAATTTGATTTTCCTACTCAATTGAGTGTTTTTTTCAAACATCCTGGTGGGTTTATTTTATAGCCTACTCACCCCTTTTATAGCCTCTTCATCCCCTTTGCCCTCTCCTACCCACATTGGTGCTGTGGTGTAAACAAAATAAACAAACAAAATAGACTTTTCCTCTCTCTGTTAAATCCTAGCTCATGCTTGCGGTCTAACACCAGCTCTGGCAGGATATACATTTCAAATCTGACATATTGTACTCACAAAACAGAAAATAAAAATTATTTTTTCTACCTTTTGTTGTCTGGTCATTATTCAAATCATGTTGGTCACAGGCTCTGGTTGTCTTCTGATAACTCACTTGCCAGGGTCTCCTTCTATTTTCTTTCTCCGTGCTAACCATACATCTTCCATCTCTGGTCCTCCCCTTCCATTTCCCTTCCCTCCCTCAGAGGTCTGGCATCTTTCCTTTTTTTTCATCTCTATCCACGCAGCTGCAGTGATGGACCCCCACCATCCCTGATCCACCATCTCTCCTTTTCTCAACTACCCTTTCATCCAGGATCTCTCCCTCCTTCCCCACCATCCCAGGGTCTACAAGTTTTCCCTTTCTCTTCACAACTACTCTCCTATCCAGTATCTCTATCCCCCACCCCCCTCCACACCATTCCTTGTATTCAACTTCTCTCCCTTTCTGTTCCTTCCCTCCCTAAATGCTGATTATACAACTGAATTTCACCGCAGCATTTGACCTGGTGGACCATAACATCCTACTACAAATACTAGATATAATAGGAATCACAGATAAGGTACACACATGGTTTCAAGGATTCCTACAGTCCAGAACTTACAGAGTAAAATTGAACAAAGAAAATCAGAACCATGGTCCAACCCCTGCGGTGTACCCCAAGGATCTCCACTATCTCCAACTCTCTTCAATCTCTACATTGCATCCCTCGCCAACTGCCTGGACAAATTAGGCTTAACCTCCTATAGCTAGGCAGACGACGACATCACCATTCTCCTTCCTTTTGATCAAACAACGTCCTCCATGACAGACACACTACACAGGACACTTAAAACAGTAGCAACATGGATGAAAAATCACAAACTGAAACTGAACCCAGATAAGACAAAATTCATTCTCCTAGAAAATAACAAAACCCCAACCATAACAAACCTAGTAATAAACTCAATCACATACCCCATACAACCCACTCTAAAACTTCTAGAAATGATGATAGACAGATGCTGTACCATGCAACCACAAATCAACAAAACAATACAAAAATCATTTGTGGTCATGAGAAACTTAAGGCAAGTTTGAAAATTCTTCGACAGAACACAATTCCAGCTCTTGGCCCAGTCCCTAGTCCTAGGTCTTCTAGACTACTGTAACGTTCTCTATCTCCCCTGCCCTGCAACCATGACAAAACAACTACAAATAGTTCAAAACACAGCTCAAAGACTTATCTATTCACTGAGGAAACACGACCACATCACTGCAGCATACCTCAACATACCTTGACTCACACTGCCTCCCAATACAAGCAAGAATACTATTCAAATTTTACTACTATTTAAAACCATAAACAGAGACAGCCCAGCCTACCTGAACAACCGCCTAATCCTAACTACCACAACCAGACATAGGAGAACCCACACACCATTCACGCACCCTCCAATCAGAGGCACTGCTTATGTTCTTATGTTCTTCATTGAATATGGAAAACCAACAGTGATCAGAGAGGGGAGAGGATCAGGGGGGACGCAGGCCTTCAGGGGGGACATAGGCCTTCAGGGGGAGGGCAGTACTTTGGGGGGACCCTGGTGTAGAAGTACATGGAGGTAGGGAGGGAGGGAAGTGGGGGTTCAAAGATACTTGTATGTGCCGACTGGGGAGGGGAAAGAAATAATGGGTCTAAAAACAGAGGAGAGGGAGAGAGATGGTGGACAATGGGATTTACATTACATTACATTAGTGATTTCTATTCCACCACTATCTTGCGGTTGAAGGCGGATTACAAAAGGAGTTATCTGGCCATTTCCAGAGGAATTAAAGGGTAGAGCGGGTTGCTTCAGAGAATTGGGACGAATCTTGAGGTGTTAGTTTATCTTCAAGGATTTCTTGAATAGCAGGGTTTTTTTTTTTTCTTTCTGAACGATTTATAGTCTGGGGTTGTTGTCAGTAAATTGGAGAGTTGGTAGTCTAGTTTTGCTGCTTGTGTGGCTAGAAGGCCATCGTACAGTCATCCGTACTTACTTCACACTAGATTGGTGCTCAGTTCATTATGTCTCTCCCCCAATTCAACTACTCATACACAATGGTCTTTTGTGGCATAGAGACCATGTTGTGTTTCGTTTTCTATTTTGCTGCCTGCTCCTTTAATTTACTTTCGTTCTTTGGCCCTCCCCCCTCCCTTCCTACTTTTTTTCAACCACTTATGTTAAATAGCCCATTGTGGCTCAGAGACTAAGTTCAGTTTTGGTTTCTTTATTTATTTTAGTAGCTTGTCCCTTTAAATTTGCAATCGCTTTTTGGTCCCACCCCCTTTTTCAACACATTTACGTTTCCTTTCCATTTAATGCCCATCAGATACATGCACATTTTTTTAGTCTTTTGGCGCGAGTTCTCACCATGGAAGATGTCATCCCGGTAAGTTCCTCTTTTGACTTTCTTAGCTCCCGTTTTGACTGCCTATTTATTTTTATATACACTCCAGATTTAGATGGTTTACCTTTTTTACAGTATTGGCTGAGCCACTGTTACTTTTACAAGACTATTCAATCCATTTCGTTGTTTCAGGTACTCTCGTTTGAGTTGATTCACAACTTGCATGGCTTTTCTGTAATGCGTCTCTGGTATTTTTTGTCTGGTTTGTT
This sequence comes from Geotrypetes seraphini, assembly GCF_902459505.1. Lineage (NCBI taxonomy): Eukaryota > Metazoa > Chordata > Amphibia > Gymnophiona > Dermophiidae > Geotrypetes > Geotrypetes seraphini. The sequence goes on from NC_047094.1 coordinate 129,252,319, forward strand.
ACGTCCTACTATTTCCGTCATGGTTCAAGTTCTATTCTTTACTATTTCATACTTCACATTCCCGTGCTTCTCTCTCCATACCACATGGTCTGCTTTTAGTTAGCTGCTCTTATGTAATTTCTTCCCTTCCCTTTCTTTTATTTAGTCTATTTGGTATCCAATTCTCAATAAGTACAGCTTTTCACATTAGCTCTCTACCCATTACTTATTTTATACTTCGCTCTTATTAAATTTAATCATATTATGTATGCATTCTTATGTTATGCTTGGCTCTATTTTTTGAGTTTTTATTTTTAATTTTTTTTGCTCCACTTCTATGAATGACTCATATTGAGTATGCCCTGTATACTATATATGCATTCATACCATTTTATCAGTTATTTTATACTATGCACAGCATATTTTATTTATATATGTATTTTAATGTTTTGTCCACCATTATACATTATTTTTGCATATTATTCATTGGCTATTTTTAATATGATTGGGTTTTTTTTTGTAAATCTTTATTCATTTTTATGCGTACAATAAGTGTGATAATACATAAACACATTTACACATTGAGAATATCTCTTAATATTCAGCAATAATACCAATCATAAAATTTTATCTCCCTCCCGTCCCACTCCTTCATAACAAGTAATTAAATTACTTTATATAAGATGTTATACTTAAAATCCCCCCTGAAAAATGAACTTTAAGAATTAAAGTAAAAGTAACATCTAATCATTACAAAATTTTATTAATGGCTCCCACACCTCTTGGAATTTCCTAATATATCCTCGCTGTATTGCTATTACTCTTTCCATTTTATACATATGACATAAGAACATAAGAAGTTGCCTCCATTGGGTCAGACCAGAGGTCCATCGTGCCCAGTGGTCAGCTCCCGCCGCGGCCCATCAGGTCCATGACCTGCGACGTGGTTTCTGACTATTCCTATAAGCTACCTCTACTTCTATCTGTAGCCCTCAATCCCCTTATCTTTTAGGAACCTATCTAGACCCTCCTTGAACCCCTGTAGCGTGCTCTGGCCTATCACAGCTTCTGGGAGCGTGTTCCACCAAAAATTATAATTTAGTCTACTCCAGTTCTTCCAGTTATATGTAATTTGTTGAATGGCAACCCCAGTCATTATGAGTAATAGCTTGTTATTATTTGATGATATCTGACTCTTTGCTCTCATCGACATCCCAAATAATACAGTATCATATGACAATGCCACTGGGTTTTCTAATAAACAATTAATTTGGTCCCAAATTGATTTCCAAAAAGTCATAATAAATGGACAATAGAATAATAAATGATCTAATATGATTGTTTTAAATTTACAAATTGTGTTCATTTTCTTATTAGTGATCTAACAATCCCCTGAGGAAGGCATCCTTTGATGCCAAAACCGGGATCCCTGTTAGTACATTTTAGAAGACCTCTTATAAAGACAGGTCCTCATTTACAAACTTGGCTCTTTCACAGAAAGACTGGTCATCTATTGACTTTTTAATGTTATATTAATAAAGTAACTGTTGGGTTGATTAACGACATCTCTTTTGCCTCATGTTTGTTTATATTTTAATTACTATTTGACATTTAATTACTATTTGATCTGAATATGGTAATGCTATTATAATTTGATTAACTTCATGTTGGGCGATATACGTATTCTATGATAATTTTGAATTTCATAGAACAAACATGAATACACGCAAATCTTACTGGTTTGCATTTCCATCACCCAAAGCTTGTTGTTACACAAGATTTTTTGATCACATGTTAGCATTCCAGGCTAGTAAAATGAATACTTGATGGAGTATCCTGATTCCTCAAGCTCAATTTTATCATGCTTTTAGAAAACCATTGATAACCTATCTGTTTGATAAATTTATATCTTAATTGTTTTACTATTGTATTCATGATATGTATATATGGTGCATTTATATGATTCGCTGATTGTCCCGCTTTTCTTGATGTAAACCACCTAGAACTCATTGGTATGGCGGTATACAAAAATAAAGTTTTTTATAGGCACGAGCGCCTACTAAGGAAACTGTGGAACCACGGGGTAGAAGGGGACATACACAGATGGATCAGAAACTGGCTGGCGGACAGGAAACAGAGGGTAGGAGTAAAAGGACACTATTCTGACTGGAAAGGAGTCACGAGTGGCCTGGAAACAGGGACGAAGTGCGAAGTTATAAAATTTGCGGATGACACAAAACTCTCCGGTACGGTTAGATCTGTTGAGAAATGTAAAGAACTTCAAAGGGACCTGAATAAACTGAGTGAGTGGGCAAATAAATGGAAGATGAGCTTCAATGTAGAGAAATGTAAAGTCATGCACATAGGGAAAGGAAACCCGATGTACAACTACACGATGGGGGGGAGGATATTGTGAGAAGGCAACCTAGAAAAGGACGTAAGGGTTTTGGTGGATAAAACAATGAAACCAGCGGCACAATGCACAGTGGCCTCAAAAAAGGCAAACAGAATGTTGGGCATTATCAAAACAGGTATCACTACCAGAACCAATAAGAATCCAATATTTCCTCAACACCGATCGTGTTTCACTACGGGTTGCTTCTTCAGGAGGAAAAAGTATAAACTAAAAATAAACAAATGAATAAAACATCTTGTAATGCAGTTGTCAAAGGTTATCAAATATGAAAAACATTCTAAAAACTCAAAATTGAAATTACCCTCGGACCTCCCAACAGAGGGAACACGCCGCCAAAGGATCTCCACGTAAAAAACTGAAACAACGTGATCGTATATATGAACGTCAAACTATCACGTGATGAACAACGTCAAGCTGATTTACTAATTTTTATTACGGAAAACAGATGATTAGCACCTATCTGATGGTCCATTCTATTTCCTTGTTAAGGCCATTGGGCATTACTGTTCTCCAAGTAAAAATTAAACGTTGTTCAATTTTGAGTTTTTAGAATGTTTTTCATATATGATAACCTTTGACAACTGCATTACAAGATGTTTTATTCATTCGTTTATTTTTAGTTTATACTTTTTCCTCCTGAAGAAGCAACCCATAGTGAAACAAGATCGGTGTTGAGGAAATATTGGATTTTTATTCACTTCATGTTGAGGAGTTTTGGACATTTGGTTATTCTGTTTCAAGATTAGCAGTTTTTCTTGTTTTTGATAATTCACTATTATGTTATTGCTTCAAAACCAGCTATACAACCATGAAGTAATTCAGCATGAGATCACCAGCATCTGCTATACCTAAGAACATGTGAATTCCTTTTTTCATCTTGTGAGAATTGTTCAATTGATCCTGGACTTTATACCTTTTATTTGGAAATCGACATCATCAGAATTCAGCTAAGTACTTTATATTTTTTCAATCACTGTTTTGCTACTATTAGCTGATCAGGTTAGTCCAGTTTCAATAAGAGCTAATAAGGTTGGTAGGCAGGTGAGTGCAATTATGTAGAAGTTATACATCTTCATTCTACAAACCTACTGGTTTTGAATAAGATATCACACTGAGCACTCTTAATAATATTTTATTGTTTATTTTTATTAATTTTGATTTGATCATATATTATTGAATTCATATTTTTTGACAATATATAACGTTGGTGAATTCATTACTAAGCATTATTTCTCCTATACATTTTTTATATCCTTAGAACACAGCCGCAAGATAGGCGCAGATTTAGGGAATAGTCACGTCTAAGTTTGTAGACATGGCCGTAACATGGGCGTGATTAAGGATACGCACCACATAGACGCTAGTTAGGCAGCAGAGGGCATCTAAACAGTATGGAAAATGTAGGCGAAGGAATGTCTGTGGGATGCCCAGAGAAAGCTGATTGGATGACCTAAATAGCATGTATTGTGCTAAAGCTTTTCTGGAGCTTAAACCACGTCTATTTGAAGCCTATATGGAGCTCAAAGTCCTATGCTTTACACTTCTTTTAGGAGCTAATTCAAGTTTCAAGTTTATTTATTAATTTGATGAATCACTTATCCATAATTTACTAAGCAAATTACAACGAGTTATAATAAACATATTAAAAAACAAACAAATAATATTAAGTAAAAAAGGATAAAAAACAGACTCATAAACAAACGTAACAGAAATACGAGAGGATAAAGGGGAAAAGTTATATTGTTAATGTTTAGAAAAAAGAGGAGAGAACCATTCAGGGAAAAACATAAGGAAGGATGACTTGGCTACACTGCATAAATTATGTTTATTTTAAAGACTAAAGGCATCGTTAAAAAGAAAGGTTTTTAGTTTATTTTTAAAATGACTGAGTTCTTTTTCATCTCTTATGTATTGTGGTAGGGAGTTCCAAGTTTGGGGGGCCACTATTGAAAACATGTCGTGACGTCTAGTGTCTACAACTTTTAAAGAAGGAACTGCCAATAGTCCTTGCGTTAAAGATCGGAGAGTGCGTGATGAGTTATACGGGATGAGCATCCGATTTATAAATAATGGTTTTGCTTTGCTTATTTGTAAATGGGTCTCTACCAGAGCCTTTAATTCAGTAGCATAATTAAATAAAATAACTATTTCTGAAGTTTATAGGGAAGGATAGTAACGGAGGTGATTCCTCGCAGGGACGGGTGGGGACGGAGGGGATTCCTCACGGGGATGGGTGGAGATGGAGGGATTCCTCAGGGGGACGGGTGGGGACGGAGGGATTCCTCACGGGGACGGGTGGGGACGGGTGGGATTTTGGCGGGGACGGGTGGGATTTCTGTCCCCGCGCAACTCTAGTCCAGACAACAAAGGTAGGGAAAATGATTTTATTTTCCATACAGTGATTGAAATGTGTCAGTTTTGAGAAAGGGCCGCAGAAAAAAAATAGGGTACTTGGAGGGCTGCAGAAAAAATAGTTAATGTCTTATTAAACAAAAGACAATTTTGCACGAGGTAAAAACTCTTACGGCCTCTTTTACAAATCTGTGTGGCAATAGCCCCGAATCGGCCCTTTAAATCTCTTTGGGCTTCGGGGCCGTTAGCGCAGCCTTGTAAAAGAAGCAGTTATTCTATCACCTGTTAATGTAACAGGCTTAAAGACTAGTTTTATAATAATTACATATTTAATAATATATATTTAATAATAATAATTTGATTCGATTATGGTAAGGTCATTGTAATTTGATTAATTTTATTTTATGATGATTATATACATTTAATAATTATTTGATTTGGTTATGCATGTAATTTATGATAATTACACTGATTTAATGAAAATGCTGGCTATATAGGATTGTTTATAAATATAGGAATTAGTATTTAATATACTGATTCCTATTACTCATCTCTCCCTATTATTTCTATTACTGATTGTTTTATGCTGTGGGGAAGACTGGTTGAGGTGGCTTGTTTACTTTTTTCTTCTCTTTTTCCTGGAATGTGGCACCACCTGTTTGCTTTTACAGGTGTTTACACTCCCAGTACATATATTGTGGTATTCTGTTTTTCTTTCGCATTGTTTATCTGTGACTATTCTCCCAACGAGCATCAATATTCTCTGTTTTTGCTTACAATACCTATAATGACTCTTACATATTACTTTTCACATGTCCCTTAAATTGATTTCACTAAATGTCAAAGGTCTAAACAATGCCATAAAACAGAAAAAAAATATTGTCATAACTAAACTCTAAACATCCAGACATAATTTTTCTACAAAAGACTCATCTCAATGCTTTTGAGGCTAGTAAGGTGAAACTCAGATGGGCTCATCAACCCTTTTTTTCTCCTGCAGTGGAGATCAAAAATGGAGTTCTTATCTTGGTTAGAAATCGACCAGATATCACAGTACTATCTGCAACCAATGATGTCTAGGATAGGTGGGTTCAAATCATCAACACTACTTTGACTTTAACCAACATCTACACTCCTACAACAGACTCCTCAGAATTTTTCAAAGGAATTGCTAATCAATTAGTTGCAACTAATGTTTCGCATCACATTGTAGCTGGTGATTATAATATGATTATGAACCCCCTTATAGACAGAATATCAAAAGCCTAAGAATATAGAATGCCTAAGGCCAGATCTATCCTTACAGACTTAATGTCACACTTGGATCTGTTTGATGTCTGGAGAGATCTGCATCCTTCTAGTAAAGAATTCACTCTTTACTCAGCACCTCATTGTTCATACTCACGTATAGATATGTATCTTACCAACCATTCTCTCCGCCAGTTCATAAAAGATTGTGGCAATCGAAGAAATCTCGATCTTGGATCATGCTGCCATAACTCTTACCTTAAATAACATTACCCAAGTGTCTGTTCCTAAGCAATGAAGATTCAATTCTAGCTTTCTTCATGAAGTAGAATTTAAGGATCACATCATCACTGCCATTAATGAGTATTTTCAATTTAATAAGCCTAGGGATACTAATTGGATAACGACATGGGATGCCTTCAAAGCGTATATTCGTGGCATGATCGTTTCACTTAACTCCAAGATTATGAAATCATAGGCTGTGGAAATTAATGGCCTGGAGTGTGACATTAAAAATAAGGAACAAGAGTACTAACTGGATGTTAAGAACGTCAACATTCTTCTTGATCTTCAAAACCTTCGTTTCCAGTATAACTCCATTTTTCAGAAAAAGATGGCTCACTCAGTCTTTATCATAGCAGCTAATTACTATTCTGATAACAATAAATCAGGTCATCTGCTTGCAATATATTTACAAAAGAAAATTTAAAAGAAACTAATTACTAAGCTACTTTCTGGTACTGGTGATATTATATCTAAAACCCCTGAGATTCTACAGGAATTTAAAAGACATTATGAAAAACTATATTCCTCTGAACCTAACTGACAAGAAAATCTTGCATACTTTTCTAGATGGAATTGACCTATCTCTTTACCTATCTCAGCTCAAGAACAGCTTGCCTCTCCCATTACACAATATGAGATCCTTGACACAATATCTGAAATTGCTAAGAATAAATCACAAGGCCCAGATGGGTTCACCACTGAGTTTTATCGGTCCTTCAAGAACACACTCACCCCATATACGGAACAGCTCTTCCCTCACCTAATATCTCAGGAATCAGCCTCAGGAACAATTACAGAAGCGACCATTATTGTCATCCCTAAACCGGGAAAGGATCCACAGCTTATCACCAATTATAGACCACTGTCTATGATTAATGTGGACGCCAAGATCTTCACCAAGATACTTGCCACTAGACTACAACTAGTTATACTGAACTTGATTTCCGCAAAACAACCTGGCTTTATTAATGAACAGACACTATTTTAATAACTCCGGCACACTATTGAATATTATTGCTGTTTGCCAAGCTTCTGCTCAAAAACTTGCACTAATAGAACTTGATGCCGAAAAGGCATTTGATAGAGTGGAATGGCCTTTTATTTACGCCACTCTATTTAAATTCAATATACCGGCTCAATTTATCAATATGATAGTGGTGCTATACTCTGACCCTAGAACAAGAATCTTTATTAATGGCCACCTTTAGGATGCCTTTAAACCCACCAGATGCACTTGTCAAGGATGCCCGCTGTCTCCGCTACTTTTTAATTTAGCGCTGAAACTGCTACTGGTGGCTATAAGAGCACAATCAGATATTTGTGGATTTAAACACAATGAAAGTGAAATTAAACTTTCCGCATATGCAGATGATGTCATGCTTTAGGTAACACTGGAATCTATCCCTTAAGAGATCAAGGTAATTAAATTATATGCGCAGGTTTCTGGCTATAAATTGAACATGACCAAATCAGAATTAATGTCTCTGAATTGCAGTGAAGAAAAACAAATCATCAAATTCTTAGGTTTTGCTTCGAATGCCTGCAAGCCAAAATATTTAGGTCATTTTCATAGGCCCAATCCTGGAGGATACTGAACAGTTTAATGCTGATTACCTATTATCTTTAATAAAGGACTTAACATGTAGTTGGCCACCATTAAAAATCACTTGGTGGGGGCATCTTGCTGCGATCAAAATGATGATCAAACCCAAAGTATACTAAGTATTAAGCATATTGCACTATTTCCTACATAAGAAACTGTATCACAACATTGAAAAACTTGTTTTTTTCTGTTGCATATAGCGTTGTGGACCCCTGTTAGGTTGCAAAAATTAGATACGGTAGTTCTTCGTCTAATAGATGCTGGCATTGTCATCTAGAAGCAGGAACTTTAGAGCATTTATTGTTTCATTGCCCATTTATTATGAATATTTGGAAATCAATTTGGGACCAAATTAATAATTTATTAGATAACCCAGTGGCATTATCCTATGATACTGTGATATTTGGTATGGAAATGAGAGCAAAAAGTCAGATTTCTGCGAATAACAATAAATTATTACTAATAATGACTGGTGTTGCCATTCAGCAAATTACATATAATTGGAAGGATTGGAGGAGATTAAATTATAACTTCTGGTGGAACTCATTATGCCATATCTATAAAATGGAAAGATTTATTGCTTTACAACAGGGATATTTTCAGAAATTTCAGGATGTGTGGAAACCATTAACAAAATATTGTAAGGATTAAGTAAAATTTTTTCCCTTATATTTATCAGGTTAAGGTGTAGGGAGGGGGGTATTTTATTATTATATATTTAATATGATAATGGAATATATGGTTGGGAGGGATGGGAAAGGGGAAGGGATAAGAATTTATGTAAGGTACCAATGATTGTTTATAAGTGATGTATTTATTGTTATTGTGAATGAATATATTTAACACTTAATGTAATTTTGAAAATGAATAAAGAATTAAAAAAAAGAAAAAGCTCTGAGTAATTTCCTGTGGAAAAACAGTAAACCTCAGATTGCAATGCATAAACTCAAAAATGACAAGTTGAACGGGGGAGTCAATTTTCCAGATTTTTTTCAAATACCACCAAGCATTTATAATGTGTCAGGGCTCTTCATGGATCCTTAATAAAACCACATCTGACCTCCCTACGTGGATGTCTCTGGAAAAAAGCTTATTTGGCACCAATAATCTTGCTCTTGCTTTGTCAACATCTTCTCTAAAAACAAGCTAATCGTATTTTTCATTCAACGTATATGGTACTCCAACAGTTTGACAGGGTCATGAAGATCAAATGGAAGGACACTGCTCTGATCTCATTATGGAATAATAATGTAATGTAATTTATTTCTTATATACCGCTCCATCCGTTAGGTTCTAAGCGGTTTACAGAAAATATACATTAAGATTAGAAATAAGAAAGGTACTTGAAAAATTCCCTTACTGTCCCGAAGGCTCACAATCTAACTAAAGTACCTGGAGGGTAATAGAGAAGTGAAAAGTAGAGTTAGAGGAAAAATAAAAATAAAATAAACATTTTAACAAGACAGCATTGATCTAAATACTTTGGAAGGTAGAAGAGAGGAGAGAAAGGAATAGAAGCAGAAGGGGGAGCCGTTGAACAGTAGAATTCTGGAGAAATTTAAATGATAGAAATATAACAAAACAAAGACAAAAGGCAAAACAATAGATAAGATTAAAGATAAATCATAAGCTGGAAAGAAAAATAAAATAAAACTTTGTCTTCAATCCACATCTTTAATAACATCTTTAAAATCCAAAACACTACCCTGAACTGGTCTATATGGCAAAAATGTTAAGTTCAATCTATTTGTACCATCTTTGTACCTGTTAAGTTCAATCTATTTGTACCATCTTTGTACCTGTTAAGTTCAATCTATTTGTACCATCTTTTAATATTTATAAACCGCATAGAACTTCACGGTCCTGCAGTATATAAACTGTTATTATTATTATATGGACATTGCAAGACCTCCTTAGTAATAATTGTTGGCTGTCTTTTGATGAAGTATGCAATAATTAAAGTTTACCAGCCAATATTTTATATGGCTTCAACTAAAACATTGCGTTTCTGCTTCAATACCAGATTTTCTAAAACTAAAGCCTGTACCTGATCTCCTTTAACAAGTTATTACCATTGCCCCTCTTAAAGGTGTTGCCTCAAAATGCTATGCACCTTGACCTGGATATTTCTGCAGATGATGAACTTTGGCAGGAAGTTTGGACTAGAGTATTTTAAGTCTATTCGATCAGCTCCACTACTCCAATCGATATACTTTCTATTACATCGGTCCCACTGGACTCCACAGAAACTAGCTCAATTCTCTCATGAAGGTTTGAATTTATGCTGGTCCTGTGGGAAATCTGTGGGTACACTGCCTCATATGATATATCAATGTTCACATCTTATGGTGTACTGGGACAAGGTTTGGAACACCATCTCTACAATATTAAATATTCATGAACCTTTACATCTCAAAATTATTGTTCTTTGACAACAGGGCCTGGCACATTCTCTGTCTGAATCAATATTTTAATGTTTTTGGCTATGAAAAACATCTTGCATTGCTGAAAGGATTTATCCAAGGTGGAGTTTAATGTATGGTGGAATACTGTATGTATAACTAGCAAATTTGAAAGTGTTATTGCAGAAAAACATCATTCTACTAGTACATTCTGTAGAGTATGGAGTCCTGTTCAATCTTATTGTGCTTTGGACCTTTGACATATAGTATCTCACATTATACTGGATAAGTTATATACTGAGTCACTTCTTCATAGTTTATTTAAGCCATTCAGTGATGCTCATTGGGAATTCTCTTCCATGCTTCACATGCATATTCTATACTGAAATAGTATGTACTGGCCTGTTGCATATGTTTGACACGAGATACTGGTTGTATTGTCTTATAATCATCACTCTTTTCCTGTATATTACTTATGATCTTTACAACTGGACTGTTTCATGTAGTTAATATTTGTATTCATTATTTGTATTAATGTATATTTTGTTTATTTATTTTGTAAAACTAATAAAAATATTTAAAAAAATGGCAACACCACATTTGCTTCGTACTGTAGGAGCAGTGTAACATTTCTTTACTCGACCCACTTTGAATCTATTTGCTTCATTAATGGACACACAAATCTCTTGCGAACTGCAGATGTCTGCTTTTGATATTTTTTTTTTTTTAAAGTAAGATGAAATTAGCTTGCTCTTAATAGAAGGGGATGCTGGAAAGTTCTCAGCCCAACCAACCAACTTCCTAAATTCTGAGCATTATTTTGCCACTGTAACTGAAAAGAGTGTTATTTCATTATATGCTAATTTGCAGAAACAAAATTCTATGTTTTTAACATTGTTTCAGATCATTGATTGAGACATATCCGTTTCATTATTTTCTTGGTTGGACTGAGAACAATTTTCAGCACCCCCCTCATAGGATGCCTAAGGCCATTTACATTCAAATAGTCTAGTTTCAAACCTCCCATATTAAGATTGAAGAAAGTCTGCATTGAGAGTAAAAATAACAGCTAACTGTGACTAAAATAAAATGCAATCCAAGCTATATCTATAACACTGAAATTCATCATATAAAAGGAAGTAAACTAGGAGCTGTCATTTGCTAGATCTTATCTTACCTTGTTTGACGTAGAACCAAAATATGCCACTTTGTGCCAGGTAGCTATGAATATCCAAGTAGCTGTGAATTGTATATTGGGGAAGTACTGATTGATGTCTTGGGTGACTCTCTGCAGCAGCTGGGGGTCCTTGCTTTCTCTGTAATAAACTTTCCCAGCGATCTCATTATTCACATCACCCCAATATGGAGTAACAAAAGCTCTCCCATCTGCTAGAGGAAATGGATCTGGGGTGTAAGTGGAAACTGAATCTTCAAAGGACACAACACCATTGTTGTTCACCTGTCAAGCACCAAAACAAAATATCATAGTCTGTCAAATCCAGTTATGATATCATTACAATATGAGGATAATATTGAGCGACTGGAATACGCCATGGTGAGGATCATTTCTGCATCATGATTAGAGATTCCTGAAGCAATTCAATGCAAATTTCATTAGTTCATTTAGGGCCTCTTTTATAAAGCCATGGTAGCGATTCTCACGCAGCAAATGCAAAGCAGCTCATTCAGTTCCCATGGGCTGTGTCACATTTGCCATGCCAGTACTTGGCCAGTACCAATGGCTTTCTAAAAGGGGCCCTTAATTGGTTGACATTTTTTTTTAAAAAAAGATCTAGGATATTTTAACAAAACCTATTGCAAATTCATATAAAAACTCTAGAGATCTATGAAATATTTGAATCAGATTTTGATGAATTTAGAGGGTTTCCCTAATAATGGCTTTCTGAAAATAGGATTTACATGTGGAAAAGAACATAAGATTTGTAGCTGCTGGGTCAGACCAGTGGTCCATCGTGCCCAGCAGTCCACTCACGCAGCAGCCCTTAGGTCAAAAACCAGTGCCCTATTTGAGTCGAGCCTTACTTGAGCATGTTCTGTTCCAGTAGGAACTTATCCAACCTTGTCTTGAATCCCTAAAGGGTTCTTTCCCCTATAACAGGCTCTGGGAGAGTGTTCCAGACTTCCACCACTCTCTGGGTGAAGAAGAACTTCCTTATGTTTGTATAGAATCTTTTCCCTTCTAACTTTAGCAAGTGCCTTCTCGTTCTCTTCACCATGGAGAGGGTGAACAATCTCTCTCTCTACTAAGTCAATTCCATTTTTTTTTAAATTACATGCCTGTGTATGCATGTATGAGCACAGTTTGGGTGAAGACAAAGTAAAGATGCAATATATTTTATAAAATATATACACATTTGCATAAAAAACATACATTTACACTTGCTTTGGGGCAGGTGTAAATCTGTGTGATATTAAGGCTAGTTCTGAGTACTTATAAAGGCACAAAAGCACTTTTTATGCTTTTATAAATTAAATACTGTATGGATTTTACCGAACTTGAAAAAGGCTGAAATCCTTCTGGTTTGACTGAAGCTAAAACCCTATATGAAGAGCTACTGCCAGCCAAAGAGATCAAATACTATCCCCACAAACACTCCTCTCCCTGGTTTACCGACAACTTAAGAACTAAGGAAATGGTACAAATCCAAACTTAACAGTTACAAGTCCAAATGGAAGTAACTGCATGAAGCCACCCTAGAGGCTAAAAAGAAGTACTACTCTGAACAACTATTCAAAACCCCCATCAAATCAAAAAACCTTTTCAAACAAACAAAAAAATACATCATCACAAGGAGACAACCAATGCTTCAACACTGAACTCGACAGCGAAGCACTCTCAAAATACTTCACTGACAAAGCAGACAAAATACAGTCTCACCTCAACACTGCCACACTGCAGACAAAATAATTAAAACTACAACCGAAAACCTAACTCACTTTGAAACTGTCTCCCACTATGACATTGCTGAGATACTAGACAGTATTCGCCCTACTGGCTCCAACCTAGGTCCCTATCTGCCACACCTCTTAGTGGCGGTGAAGGACGCCTTTGTACACTTCATCCTTCCTCTCATCAACACCTCTTTACAAACAGGTACAGTCCCCACAAACTAGAAGTCAGCGGTTATCAGACTGATCTTAAAAAAAAAAAACATGCTCGACCCCAATGTACCAGGCAACTGTAAACCTATCTCCAACCTATCCTTTGTCTCCAAGATCCTGCAAAAAACAGTATTAAACAAACTGCACCCCTTCATCAACAAACAAGGAGTCCTATCCACCTTCCAGTCTGGATTCAAGATATTCCACAGTACTGAAATGGTCCTTCTCGACATCGTCGATGACTGCTGCAAACTCATGGACAAGGGTAATGATGTCATTTTGGTGCTGCTGGATCTCTGCATAGCATTCGACTCTATTGACCATCCTCTCCTCTTTGTGAATTTTCCTTACAAAGCAAAGTTGTCTGTTTAGAGTCTCTCAAAATACTTCGTTTCTCACTCCTCCAAATCCTAAACAATTTGGTTAAAAAATTTATTTGCAAACACGAGACCTACTGTGAGTATAGGGAAGACGACCTGCCACTCACACCGTGAACACAGCAGTCTTTTGGCTGTTGTGAGAGAGGTATGTGTAAGGCTGATCCTTAGCATGCACAGTAGAGTACTTGTGTGGCGTGGGAAAAATAATTAAAAAATTCCCGCCCGCTTGCAATGGCAACCTATCACCTTCTAACCATATCTTTCAGGTGGCATCCTCATTCTACAACTGCAACAACTCCAAAAAGATAAGGATCTACTTTTCTGAATCTGACTTCACCCAACTACTCTATGCCTTAGTACTCTCCTGCATGGATCACTACAATGTGCTATTCAAAAGTCTAATGGCGAAGAATGCACATCATCTCAAACACATAAAAAATGCAGCAATCAAACTTCAAAAAAACCTTGGTGCCTCTGACTCTGTCTCACAGGCCAAATGCAGTGTCTTCAAGGGCCTGATGCTAGTGTTTAGATCCTTGCACGACTAGGCACCAGGCTATGTGATTACCAAGCTTCCTCCATACGTACCTCAAACGTCCCCTGGCCATACCTTACAACTGGAAACTGCCAAACAACGTGCCTACTCCCACTTCATACAAGCCACTGGAATCGACTGCTCCCGCAGATCAGATCCCTTGAAAGTCTCCTCAGCTTTAGGAAAGCAATTAAAACATACCTCTTCACCTAACTCCACTGACCATGACTGATGGATTACAAAGAAATGTATATGGGTACTAGATCTTGGTACATGTCATGTTAGGGTAAAAACTTGAATTGAAATTCTTCCATGGTAACTATGGAAATTTAACCTGTAAAATTGTATATTATGTATATTGGTATTATATCCCTAGTGTGTGTCAAGCTAGGATAATAATTTGTATTGAAAATCTTGCACTGTAAGGATGACTTTGACAAACTGTAACCACATAGGAGACAGCCATCTCTGCACAAACAGCAGCAAAATCCAAAAGAAGACAGAAGAGTGTGCCTGGTCTTCAAAACCCACTTTATTAGCAACCAATGATAAAATCCATGCACATAGTAGTCTTGTTAATCATAAATGCGTATGGCAAATTATGGACTCGAACGGACTGTGTTTTGGCTAAATTACCTGCATCTGGAGTCCCAAATAGGTCAATGACAAACCAAAAGTGAAATCCAAATCCATATGGATATGGGGGTAAAATAAACTGTCAAAGAGCATTCCTTCCAAAGAAGAGCTCAATATAGCTTGAGTTATTGTCTAAAGATGGTTTAAAGAGGTGTAACTTATAGAAAACCTTTCTAACAAGGAAATTTACCTGATTCTTCATAGTTAGTCCTGAGTCTAGTATAACTAACGTGACCATTTATTTTTTCCTCAAAATGGGACATCTACTAATTTTTAGGTAATAACATTGTAGATATGTTGTCTTTCTGTCTTTCTTTTTTTCTCTCTCCCTGCCCCTCTCCTTCCCTTTCTTTCTCTCTGCCGCCGATTTCTTTCTGCTTCTCTGACACCAACGCAGCATCAGGCCAGGTGCTTGCAGCAACTTTATAAGCAGTGGGCCCACAAGCCTCCTCCCCCTCCCCCCCCCCGATGTCAATTCTAATGTTGGAGAGGAAATTCGCCCGAAACTTCCTCTCTGATGTCAGAATTGACGTCTGTGGGGGGGGGGGGGTGAAAGGCTTATGGCCCGCCGCTCGTAAAGTCGCATCCCATTGTCCCCAAGCACAGCACCTCTTTTTGAAATTGTTACAGTGGGTTGCTCTCTTTCTGAAAATGGGACATTTCGGCATCCAGAAGCTGTGCTTGGGGACAACAGAATAGGCTACCTAAAAAAGGGATGGTCCCATTTAAAACAGGACGTATGGTCACGTTAAATATAACATCTAATATTTTTGGATTTATTTTCAATTTGGAGAAATTCATCTGTAGGCAGTTTGAAACATTTACAAGGGAGGACGTCAAAATCACCAAAATAGATAATTTTAACCCCCCCCTTAATAAAATCATAGTGTGGTTTTTAGCACTGGCCGCCACAGTAACAGCTCCGATGCTCATAGGAATTCTATTGACTTGAGTATCAATAAACAATAAAATAAAAGATGATCCAGTGTCCCTACTTTAAGTTGACAGTGCCAGCATCTAATAGACTTGGAATTATCCAATTTTTGTAAATGAACAGGGGTCCAAAATATTCTATATAACAATAAGAACCAAGTTTGTCTCATAGATGCTGATGCTGTACATCTTATTCTCCAAGTCCAAATCCATGGCCATTGCATAGCAGAAATATTCTGCTTGTTTCTATACTCCAAATGTCTCTTAAGCTTGTTTTAGGGGTTTTTTCCCCAAATATTCAGATATTAATTTATACCCACCCTTTCTATTGTCGTGATCTTGCGTGCTGATTTTCATTTCTCAATCGGTTTCTAGTATTTTTCTAGGGCTGAGGAGATTAAGAACAGCAGCTGTGGCTTGGCTGGCATAGCTGGCGAACTGTGGGGACCTTTGCTATTTGCATTTATTTCTTTGCATTTTCCAACAGCATTTCTGTTTTTATTTGTTGATACTCCTGTTCGGAGTCTTGTTTGGTTTTCTGTATATAGTTCTTAGTTCTGCTTGGCTATTCGGCAGACTGAGGTAATTAGGGAGGGGGTCACATGATGTGTATAGTTCCAGGGTTTTGTCTCGGTTTCCACCTGCTGGTCATGATGAGATATATGCCCTGCTTGTGGGATGAATCCTATATCAGTTTGGAGAAGCTAAAAAAAAAAAATGATCAGGTAAGAACCTAATTTCTCCTTCCTTACCCTGTAGGTCCTGCAATTGTGTGGCTTTGATGATCTTCAACATATAATGCCACGCCCCCTCCTTTTATTCCTACATTCCTACAGTGACGGAATTCAAGAATGCGTGAGATAAACACAGATGAGAAAGCAATCGCCAACTTTGGTCTAGATTCACTAAGCAAACCGATCGTGTACCGACCGGTTTGCGACCCCTTAGCGACCAGATATCCCTCCGGCCCGATTCACTAACCCCTGTAGCGATCCGATCCCGATCATCCCATGCTAATTAGTAAAACCCCATGCAAAATAGCCAAGCGATTGATTCACTAACAATTGCTTGCTATTTTGAGTTGGGTTTTACTATTGGCAAACCCGACTGCTGCAGACCTGTCGGTAACTGAGTTACCATCAGGTCTGCAGGCTTTTTGACAGGTCTGCCTGTCTTTTTTATTCATTTTTTTTCCATGGCACAGATATTTTGCATGTGTTACACACGCAAAAATATCTGCCCCATAAAAAAAATTAATAAAAGACAGGCAGGCCTGTCAAAAAAATGTGGCCTCCACAAACAAATATGCCTCCTCCTCCCCCCCCCAAGAGAAAAAAGCAGGAGGGATGCCAACTCCCTCCTGCCATCAGTATTAAAACGAGAAAAACCAAAAGCAGCATGACACTCCCCCCCGACTGGCACGGCCCACCCCGACACAGAACGGCTCACCCCTGACACCAAAAGTTGGGAGCAGGAGGGGTGCTTGCTTGGTCCCTCCTGCTCCTAAGCCTCCCACCCCCCAGGCCCATCCCTGGTCAGCCCACGTGGTCGGGCCCGGCCCACCCACTCTGGTACCTTTACAATTGTTTGGAGCAGGAGGGTTGCCCAGTCCCTCCTGCTCCTTTGAGACAGGCTCCCAGCAGGCTCTCATCTTCTGAAGCGGGAGGAGTGCTTGGACCCTCCTCCTGCTCCTACGCTGCTGAAAATCTTTGGGAGGAGGAGAAAAGTCCTCCTCCTCCTGCTCTTCGGCCAGCTGCCGCCCCAATAGTGGCCTTAGGCCCCATCCCTGCACATCATCTGATGCACAGGGAGAGGCCAGGGGCTTTAGTCCTCCATTACTATGCCTTAGTAAAATTGCCTTGGACACCCATTAGGAATGCCACCATTTTGAAGTCTCCAATGTCTTCCCAGTCTTCCAGAGAGTTCTGGAACAAGGGCTTAAGGAATATGGTTGGAAAGAGAGTCAAAACTAAACTTGAGAATGTTTCTGTACAGAAAGAGTGCTTTTGGGAATGTTTCTGTAAAAAATGGAAGATTCATTAAATAGCTGCACAGTGAAGTGTTGGAGATAAGAACATCATCAGCATGGGGTAAGTACAGAGGATTTCTAAGAGATAGGAAAATATTGTAAAAACTGAGCAGGACACACTGATGGGCACTATGTTCTCTGTATCTCTAAGAATTAGCCTCCTTAGCACACAACCTTGATTTAAAGACAGGAGCATTTGTGGTTTTACATCTGATAAAACTGTAGAAGCGTTGTAGGGATAAGATAGGTATAACATAAAAAAATATACTGACACTATATTATGAAACTGCTACTCACAAAAGCAGACTTGTATGTCTTGTCAAAGAAAGTAAACGGTGTTGAGATTGGAATTTCATCTGATGCTCCATCATCTTTAACAGGAGTTGACTTGTCCCCCAATTCAGGTCCATATGGGTATAGGAGAGGATCTAAGGGATAAACAGAATGCTCTGATGTGACTGGAAGGAGGAAAACAAACTGAGTTTCCATTGATATAATTTCAGTCAAGGCATTGTCAATCTGAGTGAAATAATTTTGTGCAGTTAATACTCTGCAAGTACAGTGGAACAAAACCTGATAAAATGTTATCTGATGCTCATGAGCTGATGAAAGGTAGTGAAATGTTACCTGATCCATACACTGGTGAGAGAGCTGAAAAACAGAGAAAATATATTTTAATGATTCAATTACAATGATGTATAAATACTACAATCCCTACAGCTAGACCAAAAGCCTCAGCAGTATCTGGAACCATATCTAGGACAATATGACATACTGTAGTAGAATAGGAACATATTAGAAGATAGCACATAAAGACCAATTATTTTGGCCTACAAAGCTAAACAGTATACTAGCTTCAAACTGTTTGTAGGATATTACCCTTTTATCCAACTTAGTTTTGTTTTCCTCTTTGATTCATTACACTATGTAACAAAATTGTATTTTTTTTCCTGGCTAATAAGTATTCTTTCTTAATTGCCTATGCCACAAAAGTATATAAAATTGCTATCATTCCCTTCAAACTTTGTTTTTGTGACCAGGACATTGATATTTTGAAATTTACCTTTTTTTGCAGAACATTCCAGATTGATTTCAATTGAGTAGATCCAGTTTACAATATCAGTAGTGCAGATGATGAGAGAAACTCATACCATCCAAACTAAAAATACCTCAATGACTTGAACAGAGATCTTGGTCTCACCAAGTCCAGTGCCAAGCTTTTGATGTTTAGGCTCAACCAGTTGAATTTGTTGGATGAAAATGTACAAGTCACAGATCATAGAAAATGTTACCAAGCTTTTTCTACTTCTTCACCCATAAAATGGGCTCTGCTTCTGTCACAATGTGACAAGTCTGTTTGAGGCAATTGGAATTGTCTATAACTCAAAAGAGTGGTGTCTCTTCATTAACAGCTCACCCAGAAGCATCAAAGTTACGATACTCCATAACAGGAACAAGTACCCGTCTCTTCCACTGATTCACTCGGTGCACCTCAAAGGCCTTACTAGTCGCCTTGAAGTATGATAAATATGGCTAGGAAGACATTGGAGACTTCAAAATGGGTCTCCAAGGTAATTTTACCAAGTTTCCCTGCTATCTCTGCCTTTGGGACAACAGGGACATAAAGGAGCACTACCAAAGATGGGACTCCCTGGACTGAGGAGAAACATAATCAAATGGGAGCCACTGCACATCTAATTGGGCCTAATGAAACAATTTGTCAGAGTTCTAGATCAGGAGTCAGCAGCCTTCAAGTACCTTCAAAACATTTTCCCTAAACTGTTTGAGGCAAAGGTCATAACTGGTGTCTTTGCTGAGCCACAGATAAGAAGATCCTGGAAAGCAAGGAATTTTCAAAGAAGCTAGAAGGAAGGAGAAATTGGCTTGGAACAGCTTTGTCGCAGTTGTTTGGAGCTTCCTGGGCAATCACAAGGCCAAAGACTACATTGAATTGGTGAAGAATCTGGTGAAGAGTTACAGTAAAATGGGCTAAAGGATGTCTCTCAAAACCCATTTCCTTGATGCTCATTTTGAGATATTCAGGGAGAGCATACTGTCACAGGGCTGCCCCTGTTCCTAAGGAGGAAGCCTTGCCAGAAAAGGGAAATGGAGTTAAAACCCTTGAAAATATTCCTAAGCCTGCTAAGGAGAGTCCCAAAGCAGCTCCTAGGAATACTTACAAGCCAAGCCTTCCAGCAATGAAACCTCCTAAAGCAGGCAGATCTGGTTTAGCTTTACCTAATGTTTTCTTCTAGTATACCTACTATTATCTCCTAAAGTAAGGTCAACTTTAGATTAAGCAGATCCTTACCTAATCATATCAAGGGTGAGGACTATTTGATCTCAAGTGCCCGCAGCCCGTTACCAGAACTTATCTTGGTTATTAGGCCTTCAAGCAGGCTGTCATTGATCCAGGTCCTTCCCCACTATTATTATTTCCTTTTTCTTTTTAATGGTACTTATTTGCTTTTAATAGTACTTATAATACTTAGCTCGGGTGTTGTATAATGCCCGGTTATCCACTATTAACGTTTCCACTCATTGGTACTAATGCAACGGAAGATCTCCATTTTGTTCTTTTATAATACTAAGAGCTTCTTCAGGATAGAGCATTATATCATGCTCATTTTTTATTTGATATAACCACTATTGATTATCAACGAGACGGACTTCTGCGATTTAAAATGGAGTCCATCTCGTTGATAATCAATAGTGGTTACATAAAATAAAAAATGAGCATAATATAACACTCTATCCTGAAGAAGCTCTTAGTATTACAAAAGAGCGAAACAGAGATCTTCCATTGCATTAGTACCAACGAGTGGAAGCATTAATAGTGGATAACCGGGCATTATACAACACCCAAACTAAGTATTATAAGTATTATTAAAAGCAAATAAGTACCATTAAAAAGAAAAAGGAAATAATAATAGTGGGGGAAGGACCTGGATCAATGATAGCCCGCTTGAAGGCCTAATAACCAAGATAAGTTCTGGTAACGGGCTGCGGGCACTTGAGATCAAATAGTCCTCACCCTTGATATGATTAGGTAAGGACCTGCATAATCTAAAGTTGGCCTTACTTTAGGAGATAATATTAGCTTTACCTAAGCCAGTTATAGGAAAACAGATGGAAAGACTAGATCTCCCAGCAGGCATAGAGCCAGGGAAAGGGAAGAACAGGGCTGGAATACAAGCCACTTCCAATCAGTCCCAAATTGGTTTAGGCCAGGTGAGCTCTGTGAAAGCAGACAACACCAACATACCTGCAGGGAGGATTAATCAGCTTCCTGCAGTGAGAGAAAAGGGAGTAGTTTTCTCAAAGCAGGGGAGTCAGCTCCAGAAGCAGTGGGAGCACCAGCCTCAGAGTACACACCGGCTCCCAACCCAGCAAACCAGAGCCAGTCAGCCAGTTGCAAATCACAGATTGCCAGTTCAAGGAATTAGGAAGCCACAGTCTACCTCCTTGCTACCAGACCAGGCAGAGGTGGGTGATATAGAAGCAAGCTGATCTTTTCCTGTTATGGCAGCTGGGAGAAAATGTGGAATGTGTACTACATTAAGACAAGGCTGTAAAGTCTTTGTGTTTGAAGAAAGCTTTACATTAAGAACCAGTTTTTTTGTTGTTGTTTTTCTCTTTTGGAGACAGTAAGCTGGGAACTGACTATTGTTTGTATTCTAGTGTAAATCATGTTTTATTGTTGTACAATCAGCAAACACACAGAACATGTGTTCTAAATGCTGCCAGGAAACCTATATATGCCCTAGCCATATTTCAACCCCTAATTCTATAATCTTGATCAGTTACCCACGCTCATTCCACTACCTTCTGGTCCCACACTGCAGATTGAATTCTCAAGCAAAGTTTTGGGCATCATTATTGACTCTACACTTTCCTTTAATGATCATCTCAACTCTCTGGTAAAAAAATGTTTTTTTAGTCTTCACATGTTGAGGAAAGTGAGATCCTGTTTCCGCCAACAACATTTTGCTGTCCTTATACAATCAATCATTCTTTCCAGACTGGACTATTGTAATTCCATCTATCTAAGTCTAACCAAGAAAAATCTTCAAAGACTTCAGCAGATCCAGAACCAGAACACTGCGGCTAGGATGATCTTCGCAAAAAGTAAATTTGACCATGTCTCACCACTCCTGTCCAAGCTCCACTGGCTTTCTGTTATCTCCAGGGTCCACTTTAAATGTGCCTGCCTAACCTTCAAGATCCTACACAGCATCCTTCCTCCTTTTATTCCACTATCCTGGAATTCCTCAAATCCAATTTCCACCAGATCCACCCAAAAACTAAAATTATCCTTCCCCTCCTTAAAAGGCATATCCCATGTTGGTAAACTAGGGTCTTCCCTCCCCTTCAGAATCACTCAGCTCTGGAATAATCTTACTTCCCCTCTTCGTAACTTGAGTTCCCTTCAACTATTCCGTAAGCATCTGAAAACTTGGCTATTCTCCAAAATGTAACTTTCTTCCCCTCTCTGGTACTCTAAGCCCTAACCTCTCTTTATACTTATTTCTATAATTCCATTGGAGTTCCGTTCTATCCCAACTCCTGTAAACCGTGCCGAGCTCCACATTGTGGAGAAGATGCGGTATTTAAAAACAGTGTAGTAGAGGATCAACCACTGGCAGTGGAAGCACAGGATATTACCCTTAAAGATTTGTGGCTAAGTATGTCTAGAGTTGAAGGGATTCTCAGAGAAACAGTGAAACGAACGTTAGACTTTTCACAATCTGTGTCTCAAAAATTTGAAAATGTGGACTCTAATTTGAATTGTTTGGATAAAAGATTAAATGTGGTTGAAACACAAAGTAATGCACTTCAAACTATCTCAGTATCTGCCGTTAAGGATTCTACGGTGTTACACTCAAAAATGGAAATGATGGAAAATGTTTATAGAGCGAGAAATCTCCGCTTGGTTAATTTCCCAATAACTCATCTATTGTCTCCTGAAATTTTGTTAAGGAAATACTTTAAAGAAATATTGGGATTACCCAATGCGGAAACTTTTACAATAAATAATTATTATTATGTTCCACAAAAGAAAATACAATCCGCCCAGGAGGTGGACCACTTGGTTACTAATGAAATAAATCTGACAGAGTTCTTGGAGGTTAGTCAGGATGTGATCCAGAGTAGGTCCACTCTGGTAGTAACGTGCATGAGTGAGACAGACAAAATGTTAATAATGAAAACTTACTTTAAAAATAGGCTGACAAAATTTTGTGGAGATTTGGTTCGGATTTTTCCTGATGTATCAAGAGCTACACAATTTAGAAGGAAAGAATTTCTAAAATTAAAACCAAGGGTCTTAGCTCTTGATGCATCATACTATTTAAAATTTCCATGTAAATGTCTTGTTAAACTACAAGACATTGAATATGTTTTTTGGGATCCTATTCAATTGCAACAATTCTTATTAGTTCGAGAACAGATATGAACTTTATTTTCAACGTGTTTCATAACTGAGAATTAGGAGGAGGTAAGAGTCCCAGATAAAATGGAAGGGTCTAGATTCATGCGGATGAATCAAGTACCACTTCTTAGTTTTCTTTTTATTCTTTTTCATAATTTGATTGGTGGCATGTCTTCTCACTTGTTGTGGGCTTTGAAAGGAATTTTGTTTATATGTATAATTACTGTTAATTATGTTAAGATCCTTTTTTTCCTTGTATCATCTGATATTGTAACTATTAAATCTGCATAAATTTAAAAAAAAACTACATGGTTTTAGGGATATCATTTTTTCTTTCTCTGAATCTATCATTGCATTTAAAAACAGGAACGGGGATCTGATGGTAGAAATAAACTATCTCTTACCAGAAAAAGACAACAGATATTAAACAGTAAGTGACAAATGTATTATCTGGCACATATGTTGGTTTTTAAAAACAGCATCTACAAAACATTCTTTTTTTTACGTTATGATTAGAGCAAGAAACGGCTGGAGAGCCGACACCTTCTACATCGACAAGTTCTAACCAACAACCGGCTCCTTACCGGAAGCCAAAAGATAAACGAAATAGTAGGTATCCTGGTTTTGTAAGGAGACTAGGGTTAAAAGAAAATGTCATTACTTTTATAATGGTTGATCAAGAAAATATTAGGCAGTCAGATCCTCAAGGGTGGGGAAAAAGTATTAACGGTTATGCTATGTTATAAATTGTGGATCGGGAAAATGTTAGAAAGTCGCAAGCAGATACCATGAACCTGACGGAAAAGTATAACAGGAAAAGATCGCATAGTAAAAGCTTCTTAGACGGGGAATCAGAGCCCAAAGGTGCTTACAGGAAACCAAAAGATAAACGAAATAGTAAGTATTCTAATTTTGTAAGGAGACTAGTGTAAAAGAAAATGTCATTACTTTTATAATGGTTGATGAAGAAAATGTTAAGCACAGACAGATCCTCAAAGGGGAAAAAGTATTAACGGTCATGCTATGTTATAAATTGTAGATCAAGAAAATGTTAGAAAGTCACAAGCAGATACCGTGAAGCCGACAGAAAAGTTTAACAGCACAGAAGCACAGCCGAACAGCACAGAAGAAGGAGAATGTTATGAAGTTGATAATTATTCTGATAGCAGCAAAGTGTCAGAGGATGGTTCAAATAAGGGTGCATTAGGTCCTTCTGAAGATACAGAACCAATCAGCTATGTCCAGTTTGTGAAAAGATGGGATCGTAAACTGGGCAAGTTTCATGGTGTACTTTATTCAGAAGAATTTTGTTTCATTAATTTAGACAGGATAACATCATTACGTGATGCTCAAAATGCTATACGCCAAGGCATTCAACATATCATGGACGATGTTAGCAACAGAGTATCGCCCGGTGACTACGTACAAATGCATCTACATTCGTCACTTTTTCACAACTCCTTGTTTTCTGGTAAATTAAATCCCGAATCGCTAGATGCTGATGATTTCTTAGACCAGATTGCTAAACTCCTTCAAAGTCACAGAGAAATACAGGTCTGTGATTTATTCCGTGTTGTTGTACTTGTAATAAGAAACAAGGGTGGTGGGGGTCGTAGGGTGTTAAAATCTATACTGTTTAGCCAGATTTTGCAGAAAAAAAGGATGTATTTAATAGATTTGAATAACACAGGCAATAACCTGTGTTTTGCCGGTAGCCTTACAGCACTTATGTCCCCCGTAAAACTCACAGATGCTGAACTGTTAATAGGTGCTGAAAAGCTACATAATGATTTGGGGTGGTCGGTACATAAAAAAGTCATGCTCAATGATGTAGCAACCATAGAATAACATTTAAAGATAAATATAAGAGTTGTGTTTTATACAAACTCGTGGTGTTGCTTTAAAACATCAGACCAGCCCGTTTATCCAAAAACGGTTTTCTTATTGCTACATGACGATCATTTCTACAGCATAACCGATGTCAAAAAATTCTACGGGGAGCATAATTTCTGTACTTTTTGCCAGAAGCCCTATAGTCACGACCACTCCTGTATGTTATGGTGTCGTCTTTGTTCGACACAGACATGTTTGAACAATGACGGTATACAGCAGAGGTATCCTAATTGCAAGATGTGTTGTCGCTCTAAAGACTGTTTAGATAGACATATGCAGCTGGCACAGAAAAAAGAAGTGGAGTGTTTATCTAAAACACTGTGTCTGAAATGTGAGTCCTATGTGAACGAAAAACATAAATGTAAGGGTAGGATGTGTAAGCTATGCAGTGAACCCTTAAGCGGTGATGACATACACTTATGTTTTATGACACCCATCGATAAACTCAAAACATCTGAAAAGTATATTATTTACGATTGCAAATATATGCAGGAAACGGGCTGGCACATTCTTAATTACATATATGCCGAGGACTTGTACGAAACAAGAAAATGGGAATTCAAGGGTCTTGAGTGTATTTTTGCCTTTATACAGATTTTTTGTGACAAAAAATTTAAAGACTATACCTTCATAGCCCATAATGCCAAAGGCTATGACGGGTATTTTGTTCTTAGCCAACTGTTAAAGGAAAAGATGGACACAGATCTGTTGGTTCAAGGTGGTAAGCTTTTACAAATCATAGTAGAACCTTTAGCTATTCGTTTCATAGACTCTCTAAATTTCCTACCTATGAAACTTAGGAAACTTCCAAAGGCCTTAGGTTTTCCAGGCTGTAAGGGTTATTTCCTGCATTTTTTTAATACTCAGGAAAATCAAAACTATGTGGGGCATATGCCGGATATGGAGCATTATGGTGTGGGAAACATGATGCCTGAAGAAAAAGAGGAATTTTTAAAATGGTACAAGGACAACCAGCACAAGACGTTTGATTTGCAAAAAAAGCTGGCTTATTACTGTCAACAGGATGTGGCTATTTTGTGACAGGCATGTGTTCTCTACAGAGCAGAAATCATGAAAATGACACAGAAAGATGTGGTTGTAGAACGTGAGGGTACTTCAGAAATTCTGCTTCTTTGACTTCCTTTTGCCTGCGTGTCGCCCGATAGCATCAAAGGGACAGTGAACTGAAACACCTCCTTGTTTCCTGACTTCCTTTTGCCTGCGTATCTCTCGATTAACATCAAAAGGACAATAAAGCCAGATGGGCCGGTCTCTGCCACACCTCCTTGCCCTAGGTGTTGTCAAAACAAGGAACAAAAGAGCAGGACTAATCGTAATAGCAGGACCAGCTGTTTATGCTTTTACTATGAACTCCGCAGTTTGCATCCTATATAAGACCAGAATTCTGACCCTGACAGGAGAACCCAAGACGTCTCCAGGAACAGGATCCAAGATGTCTCAAGGGGCAGTCTCCCGTGTCTACTCGCCTATCTATTGAGGGGTTCCCAATTGTGAAGGTAGAGTGTTTGCCTGAGATACGGTGATGCTATTTTATTCTTATATATATATATGTATAATAAAGTGTGATTGTTTATGCTTTATATTGTCTGTGTGCTTTTTTGAGTGTCACTGATCATCCCATTTGACAGAAATAAGTGGCAGGACAGATGGTTGTTGCCATTGCAAAAGGTTATGTGATTGTTGAAATCTATGAAATCTGGCAATTCGAGCAAAAATCTGACAGTCTCTTTTCTGAATACATCAAAATACACCTCCGTCAAAAACAAGAGGCTTCTGACTACCCCCGGTAGTGCAATGATACAGAAAAACAAAACATGTGCATCTCTGATTTCTATAGAAAAGAAGGTGTACTTTTGCGGGCAGACCATATTCAGCTAAACCCTGCTAAACGCCAAATAGCAAAACTTTTCTTAAATTCTCTGTGGGGAAAATTTGGTCAAAGGACAAACCTGCCTATCGTTAGCATTATCAGAGAGCCCGATGATCTCTTTAAATATCTGTTTTCCCCTGAATTTGAGGTTTCATAATGTTTTCATAGTCTGTTTTACAATAGCCTATGCGCGTTTAGAGTTGTACAAACTTCTAGACAGTCTACAAGAACGTTGTCTGTACCACGATACAGATTCTGTGATATTTGTGAGCCGCGAGGGTGACTGGAACTCCCCTCTGGGCGATTATTTAGGGGAGCTCACCAGTGAGATATCTGTCGGTGAACATATAACTGAGTATGTATCAGCGGGTCCTAAAACATACGGTTACAAACTGACAAGTGGAAAGACCTGTATGAAAGTGAAAGGGATAACGTTAAATGTAGAAAACAGCCAGAAAATCAATTTTACTAGTTTAAAAGATCTAGTTTTTGACTACAAACCGGGTGCAGAGGGTTTACCCCAGAAAAAGATAGGGGTGCAACAAACCGGTATTATAAGAAACAAAAAGAGGTGGGCTATAGAGACCGGTGTGATTAAAAAAACACAGCAAGTTGTGTATGACAAAAGAGTGAAGGAGGAGGATGGGTTCAGCATACTACCCTACAGATACTAGCACGGTGGATGCCCGCTGGTCGCACCCTTTCTCTTGTCTGTTAGCAGGACCGTCCAATTCAGGCAAGAGCTTCTTTGTTAAAAAACTGTTAGAACACGCTGGCCGTGTATTGTCTGTCATACCTGACAATATTTTTTGGTGTTATAGTTGTTGGCAACCTTTGTATAAAGAAATGTTAAATAAATATCCTTTTATTACTTTTACGGACATTTTGCCTGATACTTTTAACGATGACCGAATATTTCCAACCCATAAAGTAAACTTGGTTATTATAGATGATCTAATGGATTCTGCCTGTAAAAGCGGCGAAATAGAGAATGCCTTTACTAAGTACGTACATCACAGAAACCTGAGCATCATATATATAGTTCAGAATGTTTTCTGCCAGGGTAAAACAAGCCGGACTATAACTTTAAACACCAAATACATGGTTCTCTTTAAGAATCCTAGAGATAAGTTACAGATAGCCATTCTGGCTAGGCAGATGTACCCTGGAAAATCAAAATTCTTTTTAGAGGCCTTCGAGGATGCCACCAGAAAGCCGTACGGCTATCTCTGTGTGGACTTAAATACCACAACGCCTGAGGCTTACAGATTGAGAACGGATATTTTCCCGCCAGACTGGACAATGGTATATTGTGTAAAACCACAATCAACTCGTAAAAGGCTGTGAAAACATAACCAGATCCCTTCAAATACGCTGGGGCGTGTCTCAGGTAACATGTCTAGCCGTATAAAGAGAAACCTGCCCCTTTTAAAACTTTTAGTCCAAGCCTCGCTGCAGCACAGAAAAGCCATCCTGAATACAGCATCTGATGATTTGGTGGATGCTATAGCTGAAATCGCTCTCAACACCCTAAAAGGTAACATCCCGCTTTCACAAAACCAGATAAAGGTTTTAAAAGGGAAGCGTCACGCTATAAAAAGACTGTGTGATAAAAGATTAACCCTTAAGAAAAAAAAAATGCAGTTGGTGAAACAATCGGGCGGATTTATAGGGCCCTTGTTAAGTTTTGCTATACCATCTGGAAATATTGAAGTTTCATTACAGCTTCCGGCCGCCTGATCCATCATGCTCCCCTCATTCTTGACCTTCTTGAGGCCGTACAACTACCCTCACGTATTTCTGTTATGCACTGCCATGCTTACAGACGCGTGACGGACCTTGTCTCTCGTGGCAATTCCCTTGCCGACTGCACAACCCGAGCTGCCAGTCTCATTCCTTTTCTGGACACCCATACACCCAAGACACTTCTCAGGAACAGACTTGGGCAC
This sequence comes from Geotrypetes seraphini, assembly GCF_902459505.1. Classification (NCBI taxonomy): domain Eukaryota; kingdom Metazoa; phylum Chordata; class Amphibia; order Gymnophiona; family Dermophiidae; genus Geotrypetes; species Geotrypetes seraphini. The sequence continues at coordinate 129,281,404 of NC_047094.1, forward strand.
CCACTATTTTGGGCCAGTCTGTCCTGAAAGGGGGGTGGACACACTGATACTTCAAACACGAGCACAGCGGATACCCTCATATTCATTCCTCAACACAATTGTCAAAAGATTATGGTCCGACAGTGTGTTGTCGGTTCTAGAATAAAATCCCCAATCAGATGACTGCCACCTCTTGGACACCAACCCTTGGAACATATCCGATGCAGGTTCCTTCTGTAGACTTCACCCACATGCCCACTTCTCATTCCCTCAGTCACCTCCTAGTCGTTACTGAACGCGCCAGGGAAGTAACCCAACACTTCCTAAACGACATAATTCCACGCTTTGGTCTCCCTGTTTCTATAGGCAGTGACAACGGCCCTGCTTTCATTGCCGATGTTGTCCAACAAACTGTTCAGGCCCTCCAAATTGAATAGAAATTATATGCTGCTTACCATCCTGAGAGCTCTGGTCAGGTCGAAAGAATGAACAGAACTCTTAAGACCCTACTCACGAAACGAAACGAATTGAAGAAACCAATCTGTCCTGGCCTGTCCTGCTGCCCTCTGTCCTATTTCAGATTAGATGCACCCCATCTAAACCCACTAAATTGTCCCCATTTGAGCTCATGTTCGGCCGACCACCACCTATTATGAATCCAGACCCTGGTTCTTTTGCTACTCTGGGATCAGATATCTTCCAGAGTCAGGTCCAAACCTTAGCTAAGGGCCTTCAAGAGCTCCACAACCCACTATCGATAGCTACACAAGTCCATGGGTATGTCCTTGGAAATACAGTATGGCTAAAACTTGGAAGTCATATCCCCTGAAACCTAGATGGATAGGTCCTTTTACTGTCCTAATTTCTTCTCTTACAGTTGTCAAGGTGTCCGGACATGAAACTTGGTTCCACTACAACACGGATCTTCAGCTGAACCTCAAAAAGTTCTGAATATTTACCATTGTACTTAGCAGGTGTTCTGAATATAATTCTTTATAAGTGTTTGAGTTTAATTGACTGCCTGTAGTTCACCACTGCCTTTAGCAAGTGTCTTGAGTATAACTGTTTGAAGTTTTCTAAGTTGTGCCTGAAAGAAAAATGAGTTTCCTATGTTAGTATATATATATATATGATATTTGTGTTGCCCTCACTTATGTTTCTTTCTTCTGTAGTTCTTTCCTATTGTGTACTTAAATGGGCCACCCCGTGCGCGGATCGCCGGACAAGATGGACCTCGGTCTGATCCGGTGAAGGCATTTCTTATGTTCTTACTTAACAAGTGCCCCTAGCCCTTTTGCCTGATGTTTGTTTGCATGAAGGAGTTAAGTACAGAAAGTGTCAAACATCAGAGGGTATTTTCTGTTTCCAACCTACTGGTGATGAAGTTTAAAAGTGGGTGGAAATCTGCATTGATAATGTTGAGGGTCCACTTATCAACTAGACTCTTAGTGTAGACCCCACTCGCCCTGTGTTTGTATTTTGATACATGTGTACTATTTGATGTTGCCCAGGGTCATGGTTTTGCCCCTAATACAGTTTTGTGTGGCTCCCTAGATTGACAGCGTTATTATTGTGCTAAGTACCGTATTTGCCGGCGTATAAGACGACTGGGCGTATAAGACGACCCCCCAACTTTTAGTTAAAATATAGAGTTTTGTTATATACTCGCCGTATAAGACTACCCCTTCTTCCGCACACCTTCTCTACCGCCCCGGGTGCAGCACAGCCGGCCAGGTCCCCTTACTTTTGTGGCACTTCCCCGACCGACCGACAACAGCCCCGGTCTGACAAACCTCCCTGCCCTTAACCGCGAATCTAAATTACCTTCTTACAGCTGCTGTAAGAAGGTAATTTAGATTCGCGGCTACAGGGCAGGGAGGATTGTCGGACCCGGGCTGTTATCGGTCGATCGGGGAAGTGCCACAAAAGTAAGGGAACCTGGCCGGCTGTGCTGCAACCGGGGCGGGGCGGCCGCCCCTCTCTCTTGGTAGCCACTCGAACCGCGAGGCTACTCTCCTTCTCCTTATCTGCCTTGCCTGCAGCACAGAGCCGAACGGAAGTCTTCCCGACGTCAGCGCTGACGTCGGAGGGAGGGAGGGCTTTGTTTAAGCTTTGTTTAAGCCCTCCCTCCCCTCCGACGTCAGCGCTGACGTCGGGAAGACTTCCGTTCGGCTCTGTGCTGCAAGCAGAGAAGGTAGGGAGAAGTAGAGCCGCGTACATCCAGAAGACTGAGCATCCAGCCCCGCAGGAGCCCCGCGACCCTCGGAGGCGTCCCCATGGGATCCTCGCGACCCTAGGGGGCGTCCCCACGGGATCCCCGCGACCCTAGGGGCGTCCCCGTGCAGCTCTCTAATGTAAAGTAAGGGCATGTAAACAGTACCCGGCGTATAAGACGACCCCCGACTTTGGGGAGGATTTTAAGGTACTGAAAAGTCGTCTTATACACCGGCAAATACGGTATATATGTCTGTATAACCTGATGCCTTTAAGAACTGCCTCTATGAGGAAACCTTCACTAATGGTGGAGCCTGTCCTTTATGAGAAAGTGTCTCGTGAGCTACCCACAATAACCCACACAAATATCCCCCTAATATCCCCTCTGCCTCCCTTACTATAGGTCCTAGCTCCAGCCCCTTGTGTACTACAGGCCACTGTAATCCCATGGTTTTCACTATCACTGACCCATATAACTGGAATGCCAATGTCCAAGTCCAGAAGGCCAGAGACCGCATGGCATTGTATATTGATGGTAAAAGGTGAGACCCAAGTACTGATGTATATGTCCGTATTGTATCCCGCTCATGTGCTCCTGTCCATCACTCTGTGGTGTTTCCCCAGTTTTATGAAATTATGAAAGTAGATACTGATATCCTGTAATCACTAGAAATCTGTTTATACAGTTTGCTGAAACTATAGGTCAGACTCTTAATGTTAGCAATTGTTTTGTATGAGGAGGGACTGGTATGGGAGAACAGTGGCTATGGGAGGCAAAGCAGCTGGACATGTTAAACCTGACTTCACAGACCCTCACTTTTACATCAGGTCCGCGACCTTCACGATGGGCCTTGCGAACCTCCATTGTTGCTTCCCACTGTCTTCAGCGCCCTTCAGACACTGCTTAATGAAACTTCCTATGAATGATGGTCAGCTCCTGATAGTTGATATTGGCTCTGTAATCTGTTTGCCTACTCTTAGTTGCCTGCTAACTGGACTGGTACATGTGTACTTTGCATGATCCGTCCCAGCTTCTTCCTGTTACCGCTGGCCGATGGTGAACACCTGGGAGCCCCTGTATTTGACAACAAGGGTCGCTAAAAGTGGTCTACTGCCACTAATTCCCTTAAAATAGGTGAATGGAGTGATGACTGGCCTGCAGAATGGATCATTGCTGTTTACGGACCTGCCACATGGACTGAGGATGACACATGGGGCTATCAGACCCCAATCTATATGCTGAACTGCATTATTTGTCTACAAGCTGTACTCGAACTGATAACTAATGAGACCACCCGAGCTTTGAGTACCATTGGCAGAGCGAATGCTAAAAAGCACACTGCTATCTATCAGAACTGCCTAGCTCTAGACAGAAGGTGGTGTCTGTGGTAAATTCAACCTCTCCAACTGCTGCCTTGAACTTGAGTAAAGTGATTGAGGACGATGTGGATCGTATCACCAAACTGGCTCATGTTCCTGTCCAGATCTGGCGTGACCTTACTGCAGACTGGATCTCTGGTGCCTTCGGCTCCTGGTTGCCCTCTGGTTCAGCACTGAAGACCATCTTGCTGGTTGCTGCCCTGTCTTCTCTGCTCCTTTGCTGCCTGCCCTGTGTGGTCCCCATAGCCATAAAGCTGCTCCACTGAACTATGGACTCTGCTGTCAACCGTTCCACTGCTGCATTGGCCCTTGCCCTCTCCCAGTATCGTCCCTTACCCACTGGGGACCCTGACTTTCCTGACCCCTAACTTTATTTTGTCAGGCTTGGCTCCTTAGGTACGCCAGCCTGAAAGGGGGGAATGTAGGGTCATGAAATGGTTAACTGTTGTTTAAAATATTGCTCTGGCCTACATAGCTGAAAACAGTGTACAATCTACTGACCTCATCTGCCTAAAATGTATGTCCCTACCTTACCACATTGTAAGCTAAATAGATAAGAGTTTGAGCCATGATGTACCCTGCCCTTCTGTACATGCAACATTTAGACCTTTAAGATTTAGATAAGCAGAGAAATGAGCTAGTTTCCTATAGGACTATAAGTTGTATCCTTGAACCTATCATAAGTGCTGGCTTAGGACCAATAATAATTGTAGAAAAGTTATAGAAGTAACAAATGAAAATTGTAGTTTTTGCAAATATTTAGTTTGCGTATGCTTAGTGAAAAGGGCATAAAAGTCCATGCATTTCCTGATTCTAACACTCTAGTAAGCAGGCTGTTAACTGCACTAGAGTCCGGTATGCTGTAATAAACCTCTTGTACTTTCTTCACGCCTCTGACTTTGTGTGTCCAAGTGACCTTTCAACACCACCACTGATTTCAATGCTTCTACGTGGGCCGATGAAAGTGGTAAAATATGTTCGGGTGGGGGATCCGCCATCTTGGCTTAAGCAGGCTTACCACGCTACCAATCTTTCTTCTTGCAGGCAAGATTAGAGTAGAAATCGTAGCGAGGAGCCCCGAAAATTGAAAGATTTAAATGGGGATGGCGTTGGGGAGCAGGGAAAGCACGTGACCTCCAGAATCGAGTCTTGTAATGGAAGGAGGAGGGAGATGGAGGAGAGTTTGTTGGGAAGAATGCAGGGATAGAGGGGAAGCATACTTGTAGGGAATGAGTATACTGGAAATGTACTCCAGAATAGATGGAAAGAGACCCTTGTAAATCAGCAGGAGTAATTTGTAATTAATCCAAAAAGAAATAGGTAACCAGTGTTCTTGTTTGAATAACGGGATTATGTGATCAAATTTATGTGCATTATGTAGACATTTGATGACAGTTGATTGAACAAAGTTGTAGACACTTCAGTGAAGATAAGGGTAGGCCCAAAAAGAGTGCAGTGATGACATGTGAAAGAAGAAGGATATGGATACACTGAAGCAGAAAGGATCCATTGCAGAGCACATTATCAATATGAGGTTTAAACATAAGTTTGGAGTCAAAAATAAATCCCAGAATGCAGGACATCTTTGTCATAATGTCCATGGTGTCAGAAAAGTTGACTTTTCCAGGCCACTGGAGACATATGTCTGCATTAACTAACAGGGAAGACCTGTCCTACTGCACTAGTTAAGAGCTCACATAAAATATTCTAAAGTAATAATTCTTTTTAGAAATATTAAGGAAACAATAAAACCAAAAAAATATTGAAAACAGCATTACTTACGAGAAGATTCTTCAAATGTGATAAAATAGCTTTGTTTCAGCATTGTTTGGCAGATTGGGGGGGAAGGACTGCTGCATGCTCAGATTTTACACTAGTTCTCAGCACTGGGAGAGCTTTCTGTTCTGGTACCATCAGATGATTTCACTCACTTGCCTGATTTAATTCTGCTAGTCAATGAAAAACCAGTCTACCATAATTAAACATCAACACTTCTTACTCACCCAGCAGCAAGAAGATGATGTGTGATTTCATTGCTCTTCCTGTCATTGAAAAACACACAAAATTATTATAATTTGAACAGGATTCCAATCTGCTAAGCAATTTAGAACTTAAAATGGAATGCACAGACAGGCACCATGCATCCTGTAGTTAGACTGCTACCAGTAAGTTGAGAGTAGAATAAAACATTAATATTCTTCTTCTTCTTCTTCTTCTTCTTCGAGACAATATTGTACTTATTCAAGTAGAAGCAGCTCCTTCCCTGATAAGGCTCACCCACTCGAGCCAATTGGTAATTTCACAGAAGCATTACATATCTGGATAATGCTGCTGAAAATTGTTAGTAATAGGCAGTGGCGTACCTAGCATATGTAAAAATAACACTTTCAATGGGAGACTAATGTGGTCATAAGATGTTATAGTGGTACAAATTTTTTGCAGAAGCAATGAGAAACCAGTGCCAGCTCTTAATTGCTCAAAAAGAAGGAAAAAACCTCAGAAAAGGCCCTCCCACCGCCACAATAGTGGATGTAAGGTGGTTAAGCGATAACCTCATAGGCAAAACTTTCATTCAGAAGTGAGCAATTGAGTAAAAAACTGTGCTTCACATAAATGCTGAATTATAGATAGAGGAAAAAACCACTTATCTTGAGGCTGATCGGCACACCGACGGAGGCCAGCGTTTCACCGACAGGCTACATCAGGGTGTGACCCGACCGATCAGTCTTATGAAAGCGAATACAAACGCTTCAAAAAAAGTCCAAAAAATGGCTCCCAAAAAATGGACTTTTTTTGAAGCGTTTGTATTCGCTTTTCATAAGACTGATCGGTCGGGTCACACCCTGATGTAGCCTGTCGGTGAAACGCTGGCCTCCGTCAGTGTGCCGATCAGCCTCAAGATAAGTGGTTTTTTCCTCTATCTATAATTCAGCATTTATGTGAAGCACAGTTTTTTACTCAATTGCTCACTTCTGAATGAAGGTTTTGCCTATGAGGTTATCGCTTAACCACCTTACATCCACTATTGTGGCGGTGGGAGGGCCTTTTCTGAGGTTTTTTCCTTCTTTTTGAGCAATTAAGAGCTGGCACTGGTTTCTCATTGCTTCTGCAAAAAATTTGTACCACTATAACATCTTATGACCACATTAGTCTCCCATTGAAAGTGTTGTTTTTACATACATTGGTTTTCAACACATCTGAGTTGTTTATAGCTGTACCTAGCATATGTGACACCCGGGACCCATCATTTTTTGACATCCCCCATCTGTACGAAAAACATGATTTTTAGTAACAAGCCACACGTCACACATGAGTACCTAGGAAAAGGCAGCATCTTACATACTGCAGTGAGCAGTACAACATCAATACATAGTAACATAGTAGATGACGGCAGATCAAGACCCGAATGGTCCATCCAGTCTGCCCAACCTGATTCAATTTAAATTTTTTCTTCTTAGCTATTTCTGGGTAAGAATCCAAAGCTCTACCAGGTACTGTGCTTGGGTTCCTACTGCCAAAATCTCCGTTAAAACCTACTCCAGCCCATCTACACTCTCCCACCCATTGAAGCCCTCCCCAGCCCTTCCTCCACCAAATGGCCATATACACAGACTATGCAAGTCTGCCCAGTACTGGCCTTAGTTCAATTTTTAATATTATTTTCTGATTCTAGATCCTCTGTGTTCATCCCACGCTTCTTTGAACTCAGTCACAGTTTTACTCTTCACCACCTCTCTCGGAGGGGATTCTAGGCATCCACCACCCTCTCCGTAAAGTAGAATTTCCTAACATTGCCTTTGAATCTACCACCCCTCAACCTTAAATTATGTCCTCTGGTTTTACCATTTTCCTTTCTCTGGAAAAGATTATGTTCTACATTAATATCCTTCAAGTATTTGAACATCTGAATCATATCTCCCCTGTCTCTCCTTTCCTCTAGGGCAGGGATAGAGAACTCTGGTCCTCGAGAGCTGTATTCCAGTCGGGTTTTCAGGATTTTCCCAATGAATATGCATGAGATCTATTTTCATGCACTGCTTTCAATGCATATTCATTGGGGAAATCCTGAAAACCCAACTGGACTATGGCTCTCGAGGACCGGAGTTCCCTACCCCTGCTCTAGGGTATATATATTCAGGGCTTCCAGTCTTTCCTCATATGTCTTCCAGCACAAGCCTCCTATCATTTTCGTTGCCCTCCTCTGGACCACTTCAAGTCTTCTTACGTCCTTTGCCAGATACGGTCTTCAAAACTGAACACAATACTCCAAGTGGGGCCTTACCAATGACCTGTACAGGGGCATCAACATCTTCTTCCTTCTACTGGCTACGCCTCTCTTTATATAGCCCAGCATCCTTCTGGCAGCAGCCACTGACTTGTCACACTGTTTTTTCACCTTTAGATCTTTGGACACTATACACCAGGGATCTCAAAGTCCCTCCTTGGGGGCCGCAATCCAGTCGGGTTTTCAGGATTTCCCCAATGAATATGCATTGAAAGCAGTGCATGCACATAGATCTCATGCATATTCAGTGGGGAAATTCTGAAAACCTGACTGAATTGCGGCCCTCAAGGAGGGACTTTGAGACCCCTGCTATATACCCATTGTAAAACTAAACAAGCCAGACTAGTACAGATCAATCTTACACTGTCAATCCTAACAGAAAACCATGTCTTTCGAACACACAGAACACAGAAAACACCTTCGTCTAGTATGGAATATGTCATCACAAACTAACTCCTCCCCCATTTACAAAACTGTAGTGTGGATTTTAGCCACGGTGATAACAGCTCTGACGCTCATAGAATTCTGAGCATCAGAGCTGCTACCACCACGGCTGGTGCTAAAAAACGCTCCACAGTTTTGTAAAAGGGGGGATAAAATAGAAATACATAGACAAAGGTTAAATTGAACCAGCAAGAAGCTGAACTCTGCTTACAATGCAACACCACAGAAATAGTGACATATGTCTCCTAAAGCAATAAATAAATAGAAAATTTTTGTTCTACCTTTGTCTTCTCTGGTTTCTGCTTTCCTCATCTTCTTGTTACTCTCTTCCTTCCATCCACTGTTTGCCATCTCTCTGCCCCTATATGGCATCTTGCCTCCTTCTATGCTCCTTCCAGAAACTGTATGCTGTGACAAATCTAGCTCTCTTCCTAGCTTTGGCACAGGGTTAGTGAAGAAGATCAGTAAACCCCTATGTAGGAGAGCTGACCAGGTTGGCCCGGAGGATTATGTAAGCGCTGACTTTCCTGGAACTAACTTTGAAGAGCCAGACAGTGACTTCCAAGGGGAGTTCAGGTCAGTGTCAGGCTACTCTCCAAAGCCTGCAGTCAGAGCTCAAAGGAACCCGGGAGTTAAGAAACTTCAACTCCCAGAAGACCCGGATCAGAAAAGGAAGTGGTCACAGAAGCAGACACAGCTGCAGGAAGAGTTTTCTCCTTTCCCCCTCTTCAGAGCAGGGAGGGGCGAGTTGAAGACTGTTAAAACAGGGCAGCTGAGTCACAGAGAGGAGGAGCTGAGGAGGCTTCAGGGTGAGCTCAGGAGAAAGCTCACCTCTCCTGAACTGAATCCAGAGGAGCTGAGCCACGACTGGGACATGGTAGACATGTCAGAAGTGCTTGAGATCACAGCTGAGAGGGACTTGCAAAGCTGTGAACCGATGGACATTGGTGTGCCAACTCTGTCTACTGAAGGTTTGGAGGCAATGGACACAAACTGAGCAAAGATGGGCAAGGTTTGGCTATTTTTGTTTCTTACCTGCTTTGCTTAATAGTTTTGAATCTAAAGTTTGGGGTATGCTGAACTGTATGAGCTTATCAAAGTTACTCTCTGAAACACTGCAATCCCTGAACTGGTGCATTAGACTGTCTAACCTTACAAATGACTGAGCGTTTGTGTTTTCCCTCTCTGCACAGCTGGAGGTTAATTGGGAAAAGATAAGAGACTGCAGGAATGTAAGACAAGGACAATTAACAGTTAAGCAGGCGGCTACGTGCCATAGGCATCATGGTAGTCCAAAAGGGTTCCCAGGTGTGCTGAAAGGAGCGCCTCGAGAGAGAGGAAAAATCCAATACATCTCGTCGTTCCCACATCAGAGAGTAATCATCTGGCACCGCCAGAGAGAGCAGTCCGGCGCATCCTGGTCAAGCCATTTGAGCAGGATACATTTCAGTGCAAGGGGGACCCGTCCACTTAAGAAAGGCAGCTGCCCCCCGAATCCTGGGGGAAAAGTGGGGGACTGCGCCAAACAAAACCAAGGGAGAGCGGCGGACAGTTATGTGCCAAATGCGCTCCACAAAAAGAAAAATTGCATCCCAAAAAGAAATAATAGCGGGCAAGTCCAAAACATGTGTCCCAAGCCTGCCTCAGGGGTCTGGCATCACGGACAAGCAGCAGACTCTAGGAAACCAGAGAGATAAGCCCTCTAAGAGAAATGTACAATCGGAAGACAAGCTTATAATGTTGTTCCCAAAAAGTAGTATATTTACGATAGGCAGGCAACCTGCGAACAGCGTGCATAATACTTCTTCGGAAATATCTACTGACAGGTCACTTGCCAATGCATCTCTCAATCTAGATTGGTCAAACAAGGGGGACTCATCCTTCAAATGACGATGATGAAATTTAAGAGGAACAGGGAGTTGGGAGCTAATAGTAAAGGCCGTAGACAACAACTCTTGACAAGGAGCCGTGAGGGAAACGGAGGGCATAGAATTAAGGTAGTGGTGAACTTGCATATATGCAAAATAATCAGCGGGAGGAAGAGCAAATTCCTACCGCAACTGAACGAAGGACTTAATCTTTCCATCATTGTCAACTAATTGAAACACATAATGAATGCCCCCTGTTTCCCATCTAACAAAGCTCACCCCATCAACCCCAAGAAAAAAATTACTATTAAAGCAAATAGGAAGAAAAGGAGTAACGATAGGAGAAACAGAATGAAATTTACAGACCCAGCGCCAGGCCTTTCGCAAAGAGCGATACAGTACCTTACTAGCGAGAGACTCAGGAGAAGGAGAGGGAACAGAATGAAGGTATGCACTAAAGTGTTGAGTCCGGAAACAGGAAAGTTCTAAAGTGGTGTTAGTGAAAGCAGAGGAGCCACGGAAAAAGTCATTAATATGGCGCATGCCGCAACTAACAGTCAAATAGCAAATGTTCAGCAAACCCAGGCCACCCTTATACCACGGGGCCGCCGCCAACTGATACGGTAATCGGGCCTTCTTACCCACCCAAAGAAACCGCTGAACCATGCGCTCCAGGCGTCTCATCTCGGGAAGTCAAGTATAGGGGAAGTACTTGAAATATATACAGCCAACACGGGATAATAAGCATGTTATATAAATGTACGCGGCCTAGAAGTGAAAGTGGTAGACCTCTCCAGAGCTGAAGTTTATTCTGAAGGGCCTGAAACAGCAACTCCACGTTCAGAGAATACAGGTGAGATAAGTCAAGCGGAATAAGTATCCCTAAATATTTCAATGAGGAGTCCGCCCATCGCAAAGGAATGGCCCCCCTCCATGCCGTATGGACCTCAAGATGAGAAGGTAGAGCAATCGACTTATCTAAGTTAAGAGAAAGGCCAGAGTAGAAGCCAAATTCAGAAATAAGATCGAATGCCGCTGAAAGAGTCCTCCGGCCTAGTAAGAATCAAAAACAGGTTGTCAGCGAAGGCCAAAGTCTTCAATTCAATCCCAGTGACAGTAAGTCCCCGCACCTCCGCAAACCCATGAAGAGTACAGAGTAAAGGTTTCAAAGATAAAAGAAAGAGCAAGGGCGAGAGAGGACATCCCTGTCTAGTACCCCAAAGAATAGGAAAGGAATCCGTTCGCATCCCGTTAACTAATAAAGAGGCCCTCAGGTTAGAATAGAAAGAACGTACTGCATTCAGATAGAAGCCACCCAGCCCGACATGTTCAAGGGTACAAAACAAAAAAGACCAGTGGACACTATCAAAGGCTTTGGAAGCATCCAAACTGACAAACACAGCTGGAATATCGTAAAATTGATGACAGTGAGCTAGGGAAAAGAGGACCTTACGAACATTACAGACTGATTGACGACCACGAACGAATCCCACTTGGTTCTCATGGATAAGCGTGGGAAGGTGCGGAGCAAGATGGTCAGCTAGAATACAAGAAAGAAGTTTTAGATCCACGTTAGTCAAAGAAATAGGCCGTTAAGAACTAGGGACGTCAGCCTCTTTACCGGGTTTCAACAATAAAGTAATAAGCGCCTCAGCGTAGCAAGGAAAGGAGCCCCGGGTAATAGCTGTGTTGAAAGAAGCCAACAGAGGGTCACAAACATGAGGAAAAAGAATGCGGTAAAATTCTCCAGAAAAGCCATCGGGACCCAGAGCCTTACCAGAGCGAAGAGCCTTAATAGCAGATTCTAATTCCACTGCTCGGAAAGGACTATTAAGAAGACACGACAGTGTCGGGGAGACGGGGGAGTCCCAAGGACTGAAGATAATCTACCATCAAGTCTATAGAAGCATCTTAGGAGCGTCATACAACTGCTGAAAGAAATCAAAGAGGACCCCAGAAACATCCGATATATGCGTCACCCAGCCCCCACCCGGGGTTCGAAGAGACAGAATCGGTTTCCTGCTGGAATGAGTGGTTACTAAGCGTGCCATAAGTTGCCCCAGCTTGTTACCAAATCGGTGAAAACGATGTTTATAATAGGCCACCCATTTCTGAAAAGTGAAGAGGAGAGTTGAGCGTCCCCTGAGTAGACAAATAATGTTCCCGAGTTTCCTCCGAGGGAGCCGAGTGGAAAGACCACTTAGCAATACGTAGGGCTCTCTCTAAGGTGATAATCCCTCTAGAGATACTCAAAAAAGAAATAATCTGACCCCGAATCACTGTTTTAGCAGCCTCCCAAAACAAAACAGAATTGTCCACATATGTGGCATTATTGGTATAATAATCATCCCACTGAGTCTGCAAAAAGGTTTTAAACTCTACATCTTGTGTAAGATAAAATGGAAAGCGCCAAGAAGGTGAGCGAAGATAGGCGACGTCCAAATAAACATCTACCCATAAAGGAGTATGGTCTGAAATATTCAATGGGCCGAGGTGACAGAAGGAAACAACGCCAGAGACATAAAGATATGATCAATCCAAGACCAAGTGTTAAGAGCCCGAGAAAGGTGAGTATAATCACGAACCTCAGGATGGAGAAGACGCCAAGGATCCACCACAGAAAGGGTATTGCAGAAATCAGAAAGAAGACGACCTCTGGCCCCCAGGGAAGTAGAAGAGGTACCCGATTTATCCAAGGCGGGGTCAAAGACCAAATTGAAATCTCCCAAAAGAAGAAGCGTGTCTCCCGAGTAATGAGAACAGAGCTGAGTTAACCTCTGCAGAAAAATAGATCCAGACGAATTGGGACCATATACCACCAAAAGAAGATAACTCTGGTCACCCAAAGTCAAACGTAAAAGAAGATAACGACCATCGACGGCTTTATCGAGCATCTGGACTCCAAGCGGTGAAGACCTATGGACTAACACAGCTATACTACCATGACGGCCTGAAGATGAAGCAAAATAAACCTCCCCCCACCCAAGAACGATGCAATTTAAGGTGTTCTACGTCCATTAAATGAGTCTCTTGTAAACAGGCAATATCCGAATGGTACCGCTGCAAAGCCGCCAGTATTTTAGACCTTTTGACCAGTGAGGTGATGCCCCCCCCCCCCCCCCACATTCCAAGAGGTGAGTCTAAACGGAGTGTTCAGGTGAGAAAGTCAGAGAGAAGCGAAGAAAAGTAGTACAGAAAAAGACAGAATGGGATCCCCAGGAGCCCAGCCACCCCCCGAGGCAGTAGAAACAGGTCAAGCTCAGAACCCAATAAATAAAATATAAACTGTTCAATCTCTCAAAAATCCAAAAACAAGAACCGAAGGAGGACCACCCACCCAACGCTCCACACAAAAACTCGCCCCGCTCCACAAAGGCAGCACAGAACGAGGGAGACACAACAATGTAAACAGAGCCCCAGGCCCCCCAACCAACGAAAGGAACATACAAAAGAAATGGAAGGATACCAGCAAGCCTTAAGAAAAATGAAGAACAAACAGCACCTCCCACACAGCCGGATGGACTGAGACCCCCCACCCCCATAAGCAAAACACAGAAACAAAAGACCCTTCAACGGCAAGCCATGTTAATCTCAAAGAAAAAGTCAATGGTGGGTAATCCAAAACGGGTTCCCCGCCCTAAAGGAAGCACCCCACTCAAACATACTACTCACATACAGTAGAAAGAGAAGAATGTAGATAAAAGGAAAGGTGTTCCTCTGAAAAGAAGCGGGTAAGCGACAGTGTCGGACTCATCTCGGGCCCCAGGACAAGGTAATGCAGAGAGAATCCAGACATAATAGAGACCCCTGAGTCATGTACCAAGGAAGAAATGGAGAAAGAAGCACTCGCCCAAAACACCACACAGCCAACACGCAATACAACCACAACCTCTCAGCCAACACAACCACACAGCCAACACCCAATACACCACACATCATCTCACTCCCCCCAAAGAAACCATTCACCAGTCAAACAATCACACCCAAAGAAAATGCCCAATACAAACTGCACACAAAAACAGAAATGCTCAGTTTACAAAAGCCGAGCCTCAGCATGAAGGGGGAAAATAAGCCCCTCAGCAGATTAACACATAGACTTCAAGAAGCCCCAGCAACTCAACAGTTCAGGTCAATGATGCAGCTGCAGAGCTCGTTTCAGCAGATATAGAATCCACGTAGGCTTGAGATGATTCCACCGAGTCATAGGTCTTCCATCTGGCAGCCGTCCAAATCTTTAACAATGCCGGGTACAGCAGCATGAAGCGATGTTTGCGGGCAGCTAGTGCGGAGCACAAAGGAGAGAAGAGCCATCTACGCTCCTGGAGGGAGGGAGAATAATCCTGGAAGAGCCGAACGGGTTCCCCTTCAAAGGTTAAAGTATTCCTCCACTGCTTATACTGTCACATCAATTCAGCCTTATGGGTATAGTGGCGAATCTTTAATATAACCACTTGGGCCCGCATGCGATCCTCCCACTGTTTGCCGAGGCGGTGTGCTCGCTCTAAAGTTAACGGTCCCATATCCTCGGGTAATGAAAATTCCTTCCGCAACCAGGATTCAACACGAGAGAGGACTCCCAAGTCAGACACCGTTTCCGGGAGACCCACCAACCGTAAATTGCCTCTCCAGGAGAAATTCTCGAGATCATCCAATTTCTCTGCCTGGTGTTTCACCTGCCCCCCAAGCGCGATCAGGTCTGCTGAGGAAGAAGCATGGGCATCTTCAACCGTGGAGACCAGGTTTCCAGGTCTCCGGTGCGCCTCGTGGTGTCTGCGAGCAGATTCTCCAGTGTAGTAAGCTGCCCCGAGAGTTGGTTAAAACAAGCATCGAGCGCTCGAACCACCGAAGCAGAAAGAGTTTTAATATGTTCGGCGGTAAGTTAAAGCGCAGGGCCCGAATCCGCATTTCGAGGAGCGTACAGTCTTTTCCTTCTCAGACCTGGTGGCTCTTCCATTCATCGTTGTTGGGCTAAAATGTTGGACAACTTGTCCATACACCGTCCCTACCATAAGCGTTTTGAAGCAGTAAATATGAAGCAGATTACGGGTGAAAAAGGGCCCAGGGCTCCGGAGCACGAGTCAGGCACGTCCTGCTCTGCTCAACACATCATGTGGTTCTCAGAGTTTGCTTTTATACCTTTCTAATGGAGGTTTAGTTGACAACAATGTCCCACAGATTACAACCTCGTAGGACAACGGAATGGAAGATTCCAGTATCAAATTGATTTTTCCCCATATTGATTTCCAAAAGTTGAGTATCAAAGGACAATAGAACAACAAATGATCCAGTGTCCCTATTTCAAGAGACAATGCCAGAATCTATTAGACTTTGAACTATCTAACTTCTGCAAATGAACTGGAGTCCAAAAAACTATATGTAACAAAAAGAACCAGGTTTGTCTCATAGATAAATGCTTGAGTACCTGATTGTTAAACCGCTTAGATAACCTTGATAGGCGGTATATAAAAACCTAATAAACTTGAAACTAGATACTGATGCTGTACATCTCATCCTCCAAGTCCAAATCCGTGGCCAATGAATAGCAGAAATCTCCTGCGTTATCTCAATGCTCCAAATGTCTTTTTAGGCTAGTTTTTGGCTTCTTATTTGAATATTCAGATAATAATTTATACAACTTGGTGGCCTGATGTCCTTGGAAATCTGTCTGGAAACATAGGCCCGGCAAACTATACAGATTTTCTAAAATTTCACCAATCAGGGAACCCTTTCTGAATGGCCTGTTTCAACTGCAAACTCACAAAAACACCCCTCAAAGACCAGGGCTACATCTCAGAATCTATAGCAAAAAAAGGAGAAAAGACCTCAGTGTCTAACAGGGGCTCTAAAAAAGCTTCCCAAATAGACAAGCCAATCTCAGACAGAGTTTGAAACTGGCAGACACATCCTTGGTCAAAAAACTCCTTCAAACTCCATTAGTATTCAGAGTCACACATCTCGTTTTATAAACTTTGTTTAAATTTTAAATAATTTTTCATAAGTAGTGTCATAAAAATCACTTATCTGAACAGATAGCTGTTTGGACGTAGTCCTGGGGTTAGAAAGCAGGAACAAAAAATGCTCCGTGGGAAGTCAGCTGAAGGCTAATTAAAGCGTGTCCAATGCAACACCAATCCATTGCTTGATACATAAACATCCATTCTACACGATCTGAAGTCCTCTACAGTCCTTGGTTACTTTTTTTTTTTTGTGGTACCGGTGTCCCTCTACCTCTCCTCTTCAGCAAAAGAAGAGCAAAATAGTATAGTTTATTAAAATTTTATTAAACGCTTAGCATAAAATTTCAAAGCATTGTACAATAAAATCTAAAATAAACATTATACCGTACAGGACAGACTAACTTGGGAGGGGGGGAGGGGGGGGGAAGGGTAATAACAAAAGGATAGAAGGGAAAAATTACAATTCTTAAAAAAATAAAAACATAAGGATAAAACCAAAAGGGTAAGATGGGGAAATATTTTAATTTTAGAAAAAAATAAATTAAAAAGTCAAGGGATAAATCAGTCGTAGGCATCTTTAAAAAGAAAGCATTTTAAACTACTCTTAAATTTTAAACTACTCTTAAATTTATCCAGACTTTGTTCTGCTTTTAAGTATAAAGGAAGTGAGTTTCAAATTGAAGGTACAAAACCTTTTAGCAGGTTTGTTTGATTCTACAGTTTTGAAATGGAGTATCTTTTGTCCAAAGATTTAATTTCCTGTAACTTCAGAACATAAGAATTGCCATCTCCAGATCAGACCCTGGATCCATCAAGTCCGGTGATCTGCACACGCGAAGGCCCCGCCAGGTATACCCTGGCATAGTTTTAGTCCCCATATCACTGTATGCTTCTCAAGGGAGATGTGCATCTAATTTACCCTTACCCGTATCACTCTATACCACTCTTAAGGAGATGTGTATCTAGTTTACCCTTAAATCCTAGAACGGTGGATTCTGCAATTACTTCCTTTGGGAGAGCATTCCAGGTGTCCACCACTCGCTGCGTGAAACAGAACTTCCTGATATTCGTCCTGGACCTGTCCCCCCTCAGCTTCAGTCTATGTCCTCTTGTCCGTGTCACACTGGACATTGTAAATAACTGCTTTCCCTGCTCCATTTTGTCGAATCCTTTCAGTATTTTGAAAGTCTCGATCAGATCCCCTCGCAGTCTCCTCTTCTCAAGGGAGAACAACCCCAGTCTCCTAAGTCATTCCTCATAATCCAGGTTCTCCATACCTTTCACTAGCTTCGTTGCTCGTCTCTGCACCCTCTCTAGCAGTTTTATACTTCTTTAGGTATGGAGACCAATGCTGGATGCAGTATTTCAGGTGCGGTCTGACCATGGCTCTGTAGAGCGGTATTATAACTTTCTCTGATCTACTCGTAATTCCCTTCTTTATCATGCCTAGCATTCTATTTGCTTTCTTCGCTGCTGCCGCACATTGTGCCAATGGTTTCAGGGTCCTATCTATCAGTACACCCAGGTCCTTTTCCTGTTTGGTCTTTCCCAGAGCTACACCTGACATACTATACTTGTGATCTTTATTTTTTCTTCCTAAATGCATCACTTTGCATTTTTCCACATTAAAATTCATCTGCCATTTATCTGCTCACTTCTCCAATTGATTCAAGTCACTCTGGAGTTCCTCGCTGTCCTTCTGCGATCTGATTACCCAGCATAGCTTTGTGTCGTCTGCAAACTTGATGATTTCACTGGATGTTCCTTCTTCCAGGTCATTTATGAAAATATTAAATAAGATGGGTCCAAGTACTGAGCCCGGGGTACACCACTAGTCACTTTTTCCCATTCTGAGAACTTCCCATTTATGTCCACTCTCTGTTTTCTGTTCTCTAGCCATTTGCCCATCCATCTTAGTATATCTTCCTCTATTCTACGGCCTTGTAATTTCCTGAGAAGTCTTGCATGTGGAACCTTGTCGAACGCTTTCTGAAAGTCTAAGTATACAATATCCACCGGTTCTCCACTATCAATTTGTCAAAAAATTGAAGTAGGTTCGTCAAGCATGATTTCCCTTTCCTGAAGCCATGTTGACTGGCTCATCAGGTCATGTGTGTCTAGGTGCCGGACTATGCTATCTTTGATCAGCGCCTCAACCATCCTTCCAGGGACAGATGTGAGACTTACAGGTCTGTAGTTGCCTGGCACTCCTCCCGATCCTTTTTTAAATATCGGCGTGACGTTCGCTATCTTCCAGTCGTTCGGTATCTGTCCTGTTTTGATTGACAGGTTGGCAAGTTTTTGCAATAGTTCTCAGATTTCAAATTTCAGTTCTTTTAGGACTCTCGGATTAATTCCATCCGGTCCAGGAGATTTATCACTTTTAAGTTTGTCGATCTGGTGGTAAATCTGGTCCAAGTCCACTTCTACTGTGGCGAGGCTGTCCTGTACGACTCCCTTGCTGCGGTGTCTTCCTTTGTAAAGACAGACGCAAAGAAGGAATTCAGTCTGTCTGCAATTTGTTTGTCATCCTTGATGCATCCTTTTCCTCCCAGGTCGTCCAGCGGTCCCACCGCCTCCCGTGCGGGTTTTTTCCCTTTTACGTATCTAAAAAAGGGCTTGAAATTTTTGGCCTCTTGCGCTATTTTCTCCTCGTAGACCTTTTTGGCAACCCTCACCGCCTTGTGACATTTTTTCTGATCATCTCTGTTTGTTCCAAGCTTCAGATGTTTTCATGCGTTTCCACTTCTTAAAGGAGTCCTTCTTTTCATTTATGGCTTCCTTCACCTCTTTGGTAAGCCACGCCGGCTATCTTTTGCCTTTGGTTTTCTTTACTTTGGTCATCCGCGGAATGTAGAGGCTTTGTGCTTCCGTGATAGTATTTTTCAGTAGGGACCATGCATGTTCCACCATTATGACTTTGTCCAACTTTTTCTTGATCCGTTTTTTCACCATGGCTCTCATGCTGTCGTTATCTTCCCTTTTTAAAGTTTAAAGTCATGGTTGAGGTTTTGGTACCTTTCCCTTTCCTGACATCAAGTTTGAAGTTGATCATGTTGTGATCGCTCGTCCCCAGCGGGACCGTGACTTCTACTTCCTTTGCCGGACCCGTAATGCCATTTAGGACCAAGTTCAAGGTGATGTTTCCTCTCGTCGGTTCTCCTACTATCTGTTCCAGGAAGCAGAAAGAGATAAACCAAAAGAAGATCTAGAGGAAAAACATAACTCAATGGCACATATAGATAGACAAATTGCAGAAGTCCAGTCGAGAGGTGGCAAGAGCGTGGATGAGGGCCTTGACAGTGTGTTCAGAGAGAAACGTACAGTAGAAGTCTACACAGAGTCAAACATGTTTCATAGAGTTATAATGGATATGCTATATAAAACTATACATGCAGTCTAAGATAAGAATAGAATAGCAGCTAACCATTAATATTGTTGTTATTTAGAGTGTCACACCTGTGCCCTCAAAGAGCGTAATGGGCAATCAGGTAGTGACAAGCTGCTCCAGTCTGGAACTAGGGGAGCCTTTCAGGATTTTTATCCCTAGGCAACATCCTAGAATTGCTCTTTCAATGGTCTTTTAAAGAATACTATTTAGTCAGAATGGCCTTAATGAAAAATATAAACTTTATTTGGCCATTGGCATCAAAATCATAGTCCAACACAGTTTTTCACGTAAGCATGAAAATATAACCAAAAGAAAAGGTTCCACAAAACAAACTTTAACTCTATTGCCAGCTCTGGACTTTAGTAGGCAAATTATATACAGTCCTCTTCACCAGAGTCTAAAGTTAGGCATACTTGATGCAGGAAAAAGAGTACAATCATATAGTTTAAATCAGGGGTGTCCAACCTTTTGGCTTCCCTGGGCCGCATTGGCCAAAAAAAGTTTCTGGGGCCGCACAAATGTGCAAACGCTGCAGCAAGACAGAGGAGGGAGCCTGCAAGAGGGTAAACACCCGGGGGCAGCAGAGGAAAACTGCATCACCCTCGACCGGGGCTGCACAAAATACTTCACGGGGCCGCATGCGGCCCTCGGGCTGCAGGTTGGACACCCCTGGTTTAAATGTTTCACTGTTTTACAGCAGCTGAAATAAGCAGCTTCCTATTCCTGAGCTGCAGGATGGCAGTTTTAGGCAGTGATTAAAGACCAGCACTACTGGACTGCTGGCACAGGAAACCATGAATATGAGACAGAACAATTTACACTTCTGTGTAGCAAGTTCCTTAGCAAGGTACATAACATAACTTTATTCTTCTGTACCACCAAAATCAAATGATTTCTAGGCGGTTTACACAGAAAAAAGCTGCACAATCAGCGAAGTACAAATAGTTAAAAATACAACATGTTTCCTATGTATACACAATATAAAATCTTTGTTATCAATGAAACATTTCTAGCATTTAGGCAGTAGACAGCAAACACTGTTTTTTACAGATGAGATATCTAAAATGGATTATTGCAACTCGCTATATAAAGAGCTGTGTCTAAAAGACATAAAATGTCTTCAACTCATACAAAATACTGCTATCAAAATTATTTCAGGTTCTAGAAAATTTGATCACGTCACCTCTTTATTACAAAAAGCTCATTGGTTGCCTTTCTTACAGCGGATCACCTACAAAATTGCACTTTTGACTTTTAACATTAAACAGTCCAATACTCCTGCATTCTTGGATAGATTATTAATTCCGTATGACCCTCCCAGAACCTTAAAATTTGCTTCACAACATTCCCTCAACGTTCCATCCTTAAAGATAATTGGTACTCGTACTGTCATTTTTTTCAGTCACTGCCTCATTAATCTGGAATTCTCTCCCCCTATTCCTCAGAGCTGAACAAAACTTGATGGTCACATAGCAGGCAGCCAGGCATTATAAAGTGCTTCTGTGACTCTTAAAAGACTTCTGGAAGCCGAGAAACACAAGTCCTCCCTCTGACTCAAGTTTTGCTAGAGCTAGCTTGCTCTGTCAGAGCGGTTTGGATGTGTGCATTTCGGGTGGGACATCTTCATCTTCAATACAGAGTACTCCCTTTCAGCCTGGCTTCATCGCCCAGAGTCTTCACCAAGTGCCTGGTGGTGGTGGCTGCTGCACTCAGGAACCTTCAGGTCTTCAGGTGTTTCGCTACCTGAACGACTGGCTCATCAAGGATTCCACGTCTCAGGGTGTCGTCCAGGCGACCCAGAGGACGATCTGGTTCCTGCAGAGTCTGGGATTCGAGATCAACTTTACCAAATCCCATCTGCAACCTTCCCAGACTCTTCCCTTCATCAGCACTGTTCTGAATACTATTCAACTCAGAGCGTTCCTCCCTCCTCAACGCCTGGCGGCTCTTCTTCAACTTTGTCACTCAGTCTCCTCTCGCCCGTCCATCTCGGCGAGACACATGATGGTGCTTCTGGGCCACATGGCCTCTACAGTACACGTGACTCCTTTTGCCAGACTTCACTTGCGGATTCCTCAGTGGACCCTGGCTTCTCAATGGACGCAGACCTCCGACCCTCTGACTCGACACATTCAGGTCACTACTGCTCTGCTACAGTCTCTTCGCTGGTGGATGCTCTCTTCCAATCTCTCCAGAGGTTTGCTGTTTCACATGCCTCCCCATCAGAAGGTCCTCACGACCGACTTCTCGAACTATGCTTGGGGGACTCATCTGGACGGTCTCTGCACCCAGGGCTATTGGACGAGTGCGGATCATCTGTGCCACATCAATCTCCTGGAACTCAAGGCGATTTTCAATGCTCTCACTGCTTTTCAGCATCTGCTTCACGACATGGTGGTCCTCATTCGCACGGACAATCAGGTTGCCATGTATTATGTCAACAAGCAGGGAGGCACAGGATCAGCCTCCCTCTGTCAGGAAGCTCTGAAAGTTTGGGATTGGGCAATTCGCCACAACACCTTCCTCAAAGCTGTCTACATTCAGGGGGTGGACAATGCCTTGGCGGATAACTTGAGTCGTCTTCTACAGCCTCATAAATGGACTCTCCATTCCACGCCCCTTCATCACATCTTCTCTCTGTGGGGAACGCCTCAGATAGACCTCTTTGCAGCCCCCCACAACTTCAAACTGCCTCGGTTCTGCTCCAGGATCTACACTCATAGAAACATAGAAACATAGAAGATGACGGCAGAAAAGGGCTATAGCCCATCAAGTCTGCCCACCCTACTGACTCATCCTCTTAAGTCTATACCTAGCGAATAGTCTCGAGGCACATGCTTTTCTTCTGGACTGGGGGAATCTCTTTCTGTATGCGTTTCCTCCGTTTCCTCTCATTCAAAAGACTCTGGTCAAGCTCAAGTCCGACCGGGCCACCATGATTCTGATTGCTCCTCGGTGGCCCAGGCAACCTTGGTACTCCCTTCTTCTGCAACTCAGCAGCAGGGAGCTCTTCCTTCTGCCAGTGTTTCCATCTCTGCTTACGCAGCATCAGGGATCTCTGCTTCATCCCAACCTGCAGTCGCTACACCTGACAGCTTGGTTCCTCTCAACGTAACTCCCCTTCAGTTTTCACAGGCTGTGCGGGATGTTTTGGAAGCTTCAAGGAAGCCTGCTACTAGACAATGCTATTCCCAGAAATGGACTAGATTCTCTACTTGGTGTTTTTCTCATCACAAGGAGCCTCAACATGCCTCCTTGTCCTCTGTTTTGGACTATCTTTTGCACCTGTCTCAATCTGGCCTCAAGTCTACATCGATACGAGTCCATCTTAGTGCAATTGCTGCTTTCCATCAGCCTATTGAAGGGAAACCTCTTTCTGCACATCCTGTGGTTTCCAGATTCATGAAACGACTTTTCCATGTCAATCCTCCCCTCAAACCACCTCCAGTGGTTTGGGACCTCAATGTTGTTCTTTCTCACCTTATGAAGCCTCCATTTGAACCTCTTAACAGGGCTCCTCTGAAGTATTTAACTTGGAAAGTGGTGTTTCTCATTGGCCTCACATCTGCTTGTCAAGTTAGTGAGCTTCAAGCATTGGTTGCGGATCCACCTTTTACAGTGTTTCATCATGACAAGGTGGTCCTTCGCACTCATCCCAAATTCCTCCCCAAGGTGGTCTCGGAATTTCATCTGAATCAATCCATTGTTCTTCCTGTGTTTTTTCCAAAGCCTCATTCTCATCCTGGAGAATCAGCTCTTCACACTCTGGACTGTAAACGTGCTTTGGCTTTCTACCTGGAGCGCACCAAGCCACACAGAACTGCTCCTCAGCTTTTCGTCTCCTTCGATCCGAACAAGTTGGTATGCCCTATCTCTAAGCGTACCATCTCCAACTGGATGGCGGCTTGTATCTCTTTCTGCTATGCCCAGGCTGGATTACCCCTTCACAGTAAAGTCAGAGCCCATAAGGTCAGAACAATGGCAGCCTCTGTAGCCTTCCTCAGATCGACACCGATTGAGGAGATTTGTAAGGCTGCCACTTGGTCCTCGGTTCACACCTTCACTTCTCATTATTGTCTGGATACTTTCTCCAGACGGGATGGACAGTTTGGCCAAACAGTATTACAAAATTTATTCTCCTAAGTTGCCAACTTTCCCACCATCCCATTGTGATTAGCTTGGAGGTCACCCACTAGTGAGAATACCTGCCTGCTTGTCCTGGGATAAAGCAATGTTACTTACCGTAACAGTTGTTATCCAGGGACAGCAGGCAGCTATTCTCACGTCCCACCCACCTCCCCTAGGTTGGCTTCTCTGCTAGCTATCTGAACTGAGGCGATGCGCCCGGTGCATCGGGCGGGAAGGCACTCGCGCATGTGCGGTGCGGGCAACTCGAAACTTCTAAAGTTTCTACAAGCAAGTATGCTTGTGAGATGTCCACGTCGGGGCTCTGTTGGATGATGTCACCCACTAGTGAGAATAGCTGCCTGCTGTCCCTGGATAACAACTGTTACGGTAAGTAATATTGCTTTCTCTCCACACCCCGAGAAGTCTGGAGACTGGCAAATGTTGGGACACGGAGGAGCTTACTGCAGACCCAGGGAGTGAGGAAGGAACCCAAGGGGAACCCATGGAAATCCAGGAGAGTCTGGTAGGACCGGAGGAGGTGCCCATGGACATTGATAAGCAGTAAGGGGATGTGTATTGCCTGTGTCCACAGTAGTGAAGCTATCAGTTATGCCAGTGATAGGTTGAAGGGGAGTTGTATTTCTCTCCCGTCTGATAATGAATTGTTAATTGCTGCTTGAAAGCTTTAGATGTAAAGCTAACAAATGTTTTGGCATTTTTTAGCCATTTTCTAGCAGCCAAGCTGAGCCGAGAGCGTTCTTCCTCACAGCTGTGCATAATTGATTACTTAAACGGCACAGCAGGGAGCAGTGCTGAGAGCCTGCACGTTCCCAGAGCTGAATGTACCTTATGAATTGTGTGCTAAAGAAGAAAATACGTTTTACAGAACTACAGTATGTGATAAGCCACGTTAGGCTGTGGAAACAGGTGACATGCTGGCCAGGTTTCTTGTTGCACAGTTTTGTTAAAGTTTGTTTCTGTTCTGAATTTTTCATGCCTGTGAAATGACACAGTTGCTGGAGCTGAAGCAGCTCAGTGAAAGTTACTAAATCCCAAACTGCCCTGGTGAACAGGACTAACAAAGTCCAGAGGCAGTGGAACTGTAGGTTAAGGTGGGACACACCCAAAAAAACCTGGACACTGGATTTCTTTGAAAGTTTTGCTCTGTTTGAACAGCTTGTGTTTTGCCTCATAGTTTTGAGTGCTTGTTTTGAGGTCTGCTGAGCTGAAGCATTTTTCCTTTTGTTCAATGCAACCAGTGAACATAATAAAACCTTTGTTTGATTATATTCTGCCTCAGCCTCTTGCCTTGCATGCCCTTATTAGGCTGTTCATAAGCCAAGCGAAGTCCTGAAGGGTCCTTCGGTAGTGAGGGACACGTCAGGCCAGAGTCTTGTGTCACGATCCCGGGGCTCGCAACGCAGCGCCAGAGCACGGGTGTGACAGTAGCCAATGTAAAATTAATCCAGGGTTAATCCAGGAAATTACAGACCAGTAAGCATTACTTCAATGTCACTCATAACAATTCTCACAATGTACAATGTCAATCTTGCTTATTACTTTTGGTAGCTTTTGTGCTCAGAGTCATGGAGACAGTAACAGGGGCGAACCCCAACACTACTGTCTCACCACCCATCATCGCATTTTAAAGGACCATTTGTAGGTAGTATAGATGTTTAAACTGTTGACTTCAGGTGCCACTAAGGCAAAACTATTCTTCATACATTTAAACTTAGGATACAAACAGTAAACCTATCTTGTAGCTTGCAGGTACCAAGTTCTGACGTGACACGTTTCGTATCTGCTTCAGGGAAACAGCAATATTGCGGAAAAATTTAAATTATGAGCAGTGTAGACTCACAGATTGAACACTCCTTGCTAACTAATCGAACAAAAATGTTAGGACATTCTTTTTAATCACTCAATTTGAGAAATTTTTGAGTTTATTGTCTCCATTTGTGTGTATTTGACTTCAATGCCAGGCAAAACAGTGGAAACTTTTAAAGAATAAAATTACGGAGCACGTAGACAAACATGGTTTAACGGACAGAGTTGGCATGGGTTTAGCTAAGCAAAGTCTTGCCTCACCAGTTTGCTTGATTTCTTTGAAGGTGTGAATCAACATATAGATAAAGTTGAGCTGGTTGAAGTAGTGTATTTAGATTTTCAGAAAGATTTCAACAAAGCTCCTCAAGAGAGGCTCCCCTGGGAGAATTTAAAAAGTCTTGAGATAGGAGACAATGTTCTCGTGTGAGATAGGAATTGGTTATTGGACAGAAGACAGAGGATAGGGTTGCATGGCCATTTTTCTCTGGGGAGGAAGGTGAATAGTGGAGTGCTGCAGGGTTCTGTGCTGGGACCAGTGCTATTTGACATATTTATAAATGATCTAGAAATCAGAATGACAAGCGAGTTAATTAAATTTGTAGATGACACAAAACTATTCAAAGTTGTCAAAACACATGTGGACTGTTAAAAATTACAGGAAGACCTTAGGAAATCGAAAGACTGGGCATCAGTTGGCAGATAAAATGTAATGTGACCAAGTCTAAAGTGATGCAAATTGGAAAGAATAATCCAAATCATAGTTACCTAATGGTAGGGTCATCTTAGGACTCAGCACCCAAAAATAAGATCTGAGGGTCATCATAGACACTATGCTGAAATCTTCTGCTCTGTGTGCAGTGGCAGCCAAAAGAGGATATACACAACCCGACAGGCTATACGCTGGAGGCGAAGACGGGAAACTGACAGGACTGACGGTCAGTTTAGAAGAAGTATGCAGGCAGATTGATAGGCTTAAGAGCGACAAATCCCTGGGACCGGATTACATCCATCCGAGGGTCATTAAGGAACTGAAAGGGACTATAGCTGAACTGCTTTAACTAATAGCCAATCTGTCGATCAAATCGGGAAGGATTCCGTAAGATTGGAAGGTGGCAAATGTTACGCCGATCTTCAAAAAAGGTTTGAGGGGAGGTCCGGGAAACTACAGACCAGTAAGTCTGACCTCGGTACCGGGAAAGATGGTAGAGGCGCTGATAACCTTGACGGACACAATCTGATGAGGACCAGTCAGCATGGCTTCAGCGAAGGACGATCTTGCTTGCCGAACCTGCTGCACTTCTTCAAGGGAGTAAACAGGCAGATTGACAAGGGAGACCCGGTCGACATTATATATCTGGATTTTCAGAAGGTGTTCGACAAGGTTCGGCATAAACGACTACTTTGGAAAATTGAGAGCCATGGAATAGAGGGTGAAATACTTACGTGGATTAAAAACTGGCTAACGGATAGGAAACAGAGAGTGGGGGTAAATAGACAATACTCGGACTGGAAGAACGTCACCAGTGGGGTGCCGCAGGGCTCGGTGCATGGACCCGTGCTCTTCAACATATTCATAAACGATCTGGAAATGGGTACGACGAGTGAGGTGATTAAATTTGCAGACGATACGAAGTTATTCAGAGTAGTGAAGACGCAGGGTGACTGTGAAGACCTGCAACAGGACATAAACATGCTCGAAAAATGGGCAGCGACATGGCAAATGAGGTTCAACATGGATAAGTGTAAGGTAATGCATGTCGGTATCAAAAATCCCATACACGAATACAAGATGTCCGGGGCGGTACTTGGAGAGACCCCCCAGGAAAGAGACTTGGGAGGACTGGTCAACAAGTCGATGAAGCCGTCTGCGCAATGCGCGGCGGTGGCGAAAAGGGCCAGTGGTAGAGAACTGGAATGCTCTTCCGGAGTCTGTTATAAGGGAAAACACCCTCCAGGGATTCAAGACAAGGTTGGACAAGTTCTTGCTGAATCAGAATGAACGCAAGTAGGGCTGGTCTCAGTTAGGGCACTGGTCTTTGACCCGGGGGGCTGCCGCGTGAGCGGACTGCTGGGCACGATGGACCACTGGTCTGACCCAGCAGCGGCTTTTCTTATGTTCTTATGTTTGGATGCTAGAACTTATTAGGATAGGGATAGTAAATAAGACTAAGGGCTCCTCTTACTAAGCTGCGGTAGCGTTTTTAGCGCGTGCTGCAGATTAGCGCATCTAACCCCCCACGCTACGCGGAGAAATTAACGCCAGCTCAATGGAGGCGTTAGCGTCTAGCATGCGCGCTAAAACCACTAGTACAGCTTAGTAAAAGGAGCCCTATTATAATAACTCTATATCGCTCCAAGGTGCGACCTCACCTTGAGTACTATATTCACTTCTTGTTACCATATCTCAAAAAGATATAGCAGAATTAGAAAAGGTTCAGAGAATGATAATGGGGATGGAATACCTCTTGAATGAGGAAAGGCTGAAGAGATTAGGGTTCTTCGGCTTGGAAAACACATGTGAGGGTGGATACGATTGAGGTCTACAAAATACCGAGTGCTGTAGAATAGATAAAAGTGAATCAATTTTTCACTCTTTCAAAAAGTACAAAGACTAGGGGACACTCAATGAAATTGCATAGAAATTCTTTTAAAACCAATAGGAGGAAATATTTTTCCACTCAAAGAATAGTTAAGCTCTGGAATTTATTGCCAGAGCATCTGGTAACAGCAGTTAATGTAGCTGGGTTTAAAAAATGTTTGGACAAGTTCCTGGAGGAAAAGTCCATAGTCTACCATTGAGACAGACACAGGATAAGCCACTGCGTGCCCTGGGATCAGTAGCATGGAATGTTGCTACTATTTGGGTTTCTGCTATGTACAGTGGTGCCTCACACAACGAACTTAATTCGTTCCAGGAGCAAGTTTGTTATGCGAAAAGTTTGTTATGTGAAACGCGTTTTCCCATAACAATACATGTTAAAAAAAATTATTCGTTCTGCAGCATAAAATATGCTAAGATGACATAAAAAAAGATAAATTTGTCAAAATGGTGAAAATGGTGGTCTTGCTGAGGCCAAACTCTTTGACGAGGTCACACTGTTTTACCCCACATTCACTCCTTCTAATTATTTCCCGTTTCATTTCAACAGAAATCACCTTCCTGCTTTTTTTAGAAGCCATGATATATAAAAAATATGGAGTTTATCTTAAAAGGATGCGTGCGTGCGTGCGTGATTTAATTCGTAATGAAGAACGATTGCCGCGATACGTGCTTAAGTTAAGCGCAGTGACTAACGACTGCCTGCAGTGCCTGCGCGGAAGGATGCAATACATCGGCAGCGATCGTGGAAGCTCGGGCGACTTCGTTGTGTGAAACGAAGTTCGTTGTATGAATCATGACATGAAGTTCGTTGTGTGCAGCGTTCGCTGTGCGAGGCGTTCGTTATGCGAGGCACCACTGTACTTGTTACTTGTATTGACTACTGTTGGAAACAGGAAACTGGGTTAGATGGACCAAGTATGGCTATTCTTATGTTCTTATTATGCCAGCAAGCTGGACTAATGCATACTACATACCCAGGGCAACAGCCCAGGAGTTACCAAGAGATAAAAATGTCCCAGTTCATATGTTCCTATATTCATATTTTCTGCCAGGCGAACCCTGCATTTTTTCACTGTTTACCAGGACACAACATATGTGCTGCCATCTGACAGCTAAATCCTATTGCCACTGGAGTGCTGAGCTTAGAAATATCTGCTGCTCCTTCTGACCCTGAGCAAGTCACTTAATCTTCCAGTGCCCACCATTTTTAATGTCATCTTTGAATGCCAAAAAGCCACCCAAAGCCAGTTTACAAGTCCCCATTCCCTTTCCCAAGAGGTCATAGCTGTGCAGTACAATTTAAGTTCTGTCTGAGCATCTTCCAGAACAACATGAAAACAGCATCTTACCTTTTACCGAGTGCAGAAGATCTAATTGCCCACTTTCTGGATGAGTATATTTGGCATGCTCCTTGCTGACATCTCAAGATTTTTTATGGAGGAGTTGCTGATGACAATCCAATGACAGC